>NW_023596448.1:6582137-6712703 GCF_011947565.3 Pollicipes pollicipes
GGTCACATGCACCTCCCGTTAACAGTTTGTTCGTTATCAGCACGAGGATTTCCGACATTCCGGCTGTCCCGCAGCATTAGCCCTGCAGCTGGCAACCGCACCGCACTGACCGCACATTGGCGACCGCACCTCACTGAAGCCTCGGCACGAGTGACGTCGCGTGGCAACCGCACCTCGCCGAAGTCTCGGCACCAGTGACGTCGCCGTCCCGTGCAAAGCCTGCGAAAGTCCGACTTATGTTGAAGCCCATGCACGGATTACCCGTGAGTGCAGCTGATCCAGGCTGCCACGGGCATGCCGCAGATATGGCCGTCGATTGGCCGTGTGCATGTCGCGTGTGTACAGCTCACGGGCAGCGCCGCGGACACCCGGGCTTGCCACGTCGCACCTGCGGGTAGGTGTGGACGTGGGCAGGGATCTCCAGGAAGCAGATTGTAGCATTTTTGCAGAATACGGCTCTCACGTTTGTAAACCAAGTCAGCCCACCTGCAGGCCTGTCTTATCACTCTTGGGCATCGTTATCACATATCGCGGCAGCGCGTTTCGACGAATAGAAGCGATACGGTAGGATTTCAGTCCCCATCCCTCTGTATGACCGAACTACAGGTTCCAAAGAGCAGCAACGTTACCCACTTAACCTTGTAATTAGGTAATCTTGCATTCAATTATTACAAGAGTGTCCCCTGCAATATCTGGACTTGCCTGGCGAAGCCCTCGCAGATTTAGGTGCTGGAAAGGATTTCCGCGGGAACGAGATCAAATCCCAGTTCTGATAATTTTTTCAATGAAATCGAGACAGTCTTGCCCATTTACTTCACGAACATGTCGGCCCTCCACATTCCATGAGTTTCGGGAAAACTGGATGCTTCTGATTGAGCGCGATGATTCCAGTCTTCGATCGAGTGCATAATTTTTGTCTTTGTTTTCGGCCACCTCAGCTTTGGTGGGCAAGAACTCTTGGGTCGCGATGGAGCTGACCGTTTTCTCCGCCTGGTTGTGCGGTAAACTTGGGTCCACCCATATGAACTCGAACCGGGATTTCAAGAATCCGGATCTTCAAGATACGGTCGGTGGGCCCAAATTTTCCAAACCGTTAGGCGAAGAATATCGCCGACCTGCAGAGCGGCCAGACAAGTATAGACCGGCAAAGCTTTGAGGAGCTGAGCAAAAACACGAGCGAAGACAAACCCAGATAACAAATCCTCCTCATCATAGTACACAATCCTTGAGTGTAGCACCACTCGTGCAATGCGCACAGTCTACCCGGACTGACGTGGCGGTGACGACGCCCGGCCCGCGTGCGGCCAGGTGTTATGTTTAGCTAGTGGCCGACCACCGGATATTGTACATCGTAGTGGCATACAGTGGACTTGTGTTTACAGGGGTGCCTCTCCAGACATGCAGAGTTGGCACCGTCAGACTCCGATGGCACGCCACTCCTGATGCGTCCGCGTCGGGACGCTTGGCTGCCGGCGCTCAGCAGCCAAATTATTGCACTCATTGCGTTCTTGACAAATTATTGCTAGCTTCTGTGAAAATGACAAAAATAACTTCATTCTCGCATGATCTAAAGGGTCGGGGCTTTTCAAGAATATGTTATGCATGTTTTAAAGCATCGTTCTGCAATTTTTAGTAGCTGAGTTTACTTCCTTTTATGCGTGTGAAAATTGACAGCTTTACTCATTTGGCAGGCTCAAAAGATTGGGAGAAGATGGTTGCAGAGATCCTGCAGTACGTTAACCATATAATCATGTTTAAGTCCTTCTCGCGCATGACATGAGCGTCCGACGTACCGGCCAGACACGTGCCAGCTTGTTGCGGGGACGGGGATTATTCCAACCGCGCGCATTCTGAAAATGGACAGGGCTTCAGGCCCGGAGAAGGACGCGACCAGATTGTATGAAGCTGGGACTGCACGTCCGCTGCAGGAGAGACTTGCTGAGCTGGACGGGCTCCGCGGACATTACATACAGCGGAAGCACCGCATAGAACATCACATACAGCGGAAGCACCGCATAGAACATCACATACAGCGGAAGCACCGCATAGAACATCACATACAGCGGAAGTACCGCATAGAACATCACATACAGCGGAAGCACCGCATAGAACATTACATACAGCGGAAGCACCGCATAGAACATCACATACAGCGGATGCACCGCATAGAACATTACATACAGCGGAAGCACTGCATAGAACACTACATACAGCGGAAGCACCGCATAGGAGTGAGACCAGCCAAGTTGACCATGAGCCTGCCGTTCGTTTTCAATCAGTTAATTAGGACTCCGTGTAGACGTCGTCTAAGCAAACACGTGGTGACATTTAACCATATTTCATGGGTGAGATAAATCCTGCACTGCCGCCAGTGGTTGATTGCTTGCCGCTTCTGAACAGCTAGCTGCAACGCTGCGGAGTTTTTCGCATTTTTATGAAGAAAATATGCATTTGCGTGACATTTTGGGATGCAACAAAAGTCTCAGACTCATTAAATGGTCTTGAGCATCATAAATAAGGCCCCATTCTGAAAGATGACCACTAGGTGGTAAAGCGACGTAGGAAAACACCTGTGCATAATCCGCAGAATGTTTTGTTCGCACGCCACGCTAGCGCATGTTGTAATCATCTCCACATGTGTGCATTGCGTCAGACTCTCAACGATAAAACATTCCAATACGTGGCTACAGGCTCCCGCTTCTGGGGCTGTTTGCGTTGGCTTAGTTGAAAGAGAAGTGCGCATGTGCAGTATACTTTCGTCGGATTTACGGGTTAAACAATGATGCGAATTATGGTTTTGCAACCACACACACACACACACGCATGCATACAACGCTGCTGAAATTCATAATATTTGATAAGAGGGCACTCAGAGGTCACAAGATGAGAGAGCTAGGCTGTGGGTCGGTGAAGAAAAGTGTCGCTAATGGTCCTTCATTCATATGGCTTACCTGGATCCATTGTGCAAGATGTTGAACACCATAGCCTGGCTTGCAAACTTATACCTAACGTTGATGCCTTCCAAAATACACCCCGAATAAACGCATGTTGCATATATTATTTGAAAAATCGCCCCTACTTATTTTCTCAGGAACCGTCTAAAACAGTCAAGCTAGTTATCAGTCTTAAACATATTAACTACCCAGGCATTTCAAGCCGTCCTTGTCGTGTCGTGCTTGTACCAATGCAAATGACTGATTATTTTGTGAACTGCGGTTTTAGAAAATCATGTCTGATATTTACTCCCCACTGTCACACTAACCAATATATATATATATATATATATATATATATATATATATATATATATATATATATATATTACGACACATATAATTGCGTTTCTCCCACTAAAGTTGTGAAAGCAGTTTTTGATATATCTAAGAAGCATGCCGCCACGGGAGTGGTGGTATATTCTGCAGAGCCTCAATCTCTTGTCCCTCCCTCCCCCTCCGCAGGTTTAACGCTCGCAATCCGCAGGGACTAAGGGTAATGGGTTGAAACATACGTTAGCAGTAGTGTAGCTTACTGCATAGTTTGAAACTGCATGCACGTCGGCTCCGCCAAAAAGTGTCCTTTTCGGGTAGAGAACCGTTGTGGGTATATTTTGGAGAAAACCTTAGCCACTTGACCCGCTGAAGGCCCTCAACTCCGAACTCCTTTTGCAAAAATATACTTCAAAATTACGAAAGTTGTTCAGTGCATTAGGGAAGAACATTATTCACAGAGACAGTACTATTGACCTTCTTCCTCAGAAAAACCAGGGAACTATGTCTCCAAACTGTAACCAAGCTTTATCTCCATTTTCCTTTTTCCGAGAAATAAGGCTAACACTACTGTCTTAAAAGTATACTCCTGTAAAAGAATGTCCGCTAGTACCTGTTTCGCGTATTTGGTAAAACGGAAGATACATATTTGGTGTGTCATGACATCAGGGCTACGCCAAAAGCTCCGACCAACAGGGTGGTACGACGTCAGTTATACCCGACATTACTTTTACCACAAAAAAACTTGTCCAGACCCTACTTTACCCTGACATTTTTCTCTACTACAAATAATTATACACTACATGAGTGCTACACGACAAAATTTATGCTTAAAAAGCTTATACAAGTCATTGCGTATGCTGTAAAAACTTATGCCCGGCATTACTTTACAGCAAACATTTATACAGTTTTCGCGACATTATGTCAACTGCAATGAGTTATAGCTGACATTTTTGACGCATTAATTTTGCGGTGTGGCACTGATTTCGCGTAAAAGTCTTTGCTGTAGAAATAATTCCGTGCATACGGAATATCTGTATACGTTTTTGCAATGTCGTGTATAAGTTATACTTGAATAACTGTTTACAATAGAAGAAATGACGAGTATGAATCTTTGCAGCATAAGTTTGGTCGCGTAGCACCAATGTCAAGTATCTGTATTGACAGTGGAAATGGTGTCGTGCACCCTTGCCGGTAGGAGTTTTTGTTGTAGCACTAATGCCATGGGACTCACATATAGGACTGTTCTACTCGAAAGGCGGGGGGAGGGGGGGGGGGGAAGAAAGGGAACTGCGCATCTTGTTCATACGCAAGCACCAAACCAAAATGTGTATTCCTCAGGAGTCCGATGCGACACCACATTGCATGGGGAATCGAGCATACTCAGACATGTGTTATTCACGGAAAGATTGGTGTTTGAAGTCCGCTCTTGGTCGACACTAACATCCACCGGTCAGACGCTGTTCTTGATTGGCTACTGGCTAGGAGCGCTGTGCTCCGGTATGGCATTGGTAGTGACCGCCGGCCGCTCAGTGGTAAGTCCCGTCAGTCTTCTGATTGGAGACAGCTCCAGTGTTCGAGGTTGAGACTTTGCCCAGAGGGCCGCTGGCCTGAGCACTGGTGGCCAGCGCCGCGTTAGTGCTGCTGCCCCCGAGCGCGGCGGAGCCCTGCAACAAAGAACACGTGCGTTACACTCTGAGCGATGGAACAGGATTGAGCAGGCGATTTTAAGCCACTGACTCAGATTAGTTGCGGACTTAAAACATATCAGTTGTGCTACAGAGCGGGGGTGCAGCTAGGGTCAGAGGCGTTTCTTGATTGTTTCGTGTTCTGCACAGATATTGGGAGGCCATATTGATTGCACATTTCCTTTGATCGAAGCGCTGTCGAAAAGTTGAACTAAAACGGCTTATCATTGCTCGCTTGATATGTTCATCGTTGCCCAATGATCGACTAGAAATAAATAAAATGACATAGTTCCGGGCTTGCGCGAGCGCAGCCTCAAAGAGCAAAAACACCGATACTAGGCGCTGCAGTCTCCATTAGCCATTATACGGAACCCTACGCAACTAACACCGGGCGGTTGAAAAGCTCTGGACGAAAGCGGAAACATCTTGGAAGCTTCAAGTGCTCCCCGCTTTGTATGAAACTGATTCGTGCTTATAGAAAACGCTATGCTCAGCAGATGTCATCTGTCCAACTTTCAGTTTGGTGCCCAAGCGAACAATACTCGAAGCGCGAACTTCGTACGCGATGGTGATATCTCCGCACACTGTTCGCGTTGATGCAACTCCTAATCCGTCCAAAGGATGGACCGCAAGGATGCTCGGGTCATATACACGCAGTGCAAGGGTACTCGGTGGTAAAAAACTTAACATTTTTATAAGCATAACTTTCCGACGACATCTCGATCTTGCGGAGGACGTCTGACACGTAGTACAAGCTGCGGCTGCTACCGCCGCTCGGTTCGACGGAGATTCCAACTCGGCGCTTGGGGGCTATCACCAAAAGTTGCGAACGCGCATGCTCACCCTTGATATCACTTTTTCATCAATCGATTCTAACAATGGATGCGCGCCAACCGGCACACGCGAGCTGCCTATGCAAACATTTTTTTCTTCTCATTTCGATTTATAGTATCGAACGGTAAGGAAACGCCTACTGGCGCAGGCACCTCGGTCCGGCTTATGAGGCCGCTGGCTGAAACGATGTGGAAGGACTGCGTTCGGTACCGGGGCCCCTGACCAACACGCAGCCTTTCCTTGGCCCATTGTGAGCCCTTTCACTGTCGTTCGCCATAACTCTTTTTACTGTCGGAGGGCTGCGATCAACGCGAGAGAACCACTGAAAGTTGAATTCCCGTCTCTATTGCTGTTCAGCAAATAATCCCCTGGCTGACTCGGCGTCCCTTGCCGGCACCGAATCCCCTGTCACGTACTGCAGGCCTCCAGCTTGGGTGAATGTTACAGACAGTGCAAGAGGTCTGCAGTGAAATTCGCGAGCCTCGCTTGGGAAATAAGCCGACAGTTTGTTAACTGTGGCTTCTGGCCGACATAGAGACCCTCATACCACCAAAGGCCCAAAATCGACGCTAGAAGCCCTCTGACTAACATTTCGGAGCTCGGACCTTTGGGCTGGGGTCCCTTCCAAACCTTCTGGCCGCTCGGGACCTAAGATCGTGGGCACGCGTTCCCTGTGCCCCTGCCGGCGCCCGTGATGCAAAAGTCACGTTTCCTTCCCCTACCGCATTCCTTCTTCACTCAAATAGCTTGGGCGTTACATAACACGACGCCGTTACATGAGGCTCGGATTTTAAAGCCGGGTCACGTCACCTGACCGCAGAAAACCGTAGCGAGGACTTACCTCCGCGACGGCACTAGTGCTGGTGAATGACGTCGAGCCACCCGGGCCTACGCTTTCAGCCGAGGCCACGTTGCCGGCGGCAGATCCCGTAGCCGTGCCGAAACCTGGGAGGCCGGCGAACTGATTGCTGATAGCGCCAGCGCTACCAAAGGAAGAGCCGCCGCCAAAACCTCCTGCGGCGCCGAGCAGACCGGCGAGACCACCCGCGCCACCAGGCGCACCAGACCCTCCGCCGTGAGCTCCTGTGGCCAAGGCTCCTCCACCGTGACCTCCTCCACCTCCCAAGCCAGTATGTGGGCCTCCTCCGACAACTGCACCTCCAGTAGGGCCTGCTCCTCCCAGGTTTCCACCCCCGAGGTTGCCTCCGCCAGCATTTCCACCTCCAGAGCTGCCACCTCCAAGATGTCCTCCTCCAGAGCTGCCACCTCCAAGATGTCCTCCTCCAGAGCTGCCACCTCCAAGATGTCCTCCTCCAGAGCTGCCACCTCCAAGATGTCCTTCTCCGAGGTCGCTACCTCCACCACCACCTCCGCCGCCCCCGCCACCTCCACTGGCAATGCCGCTGCCGCTGCCACTGCCGCTACCGCTACCGCTGCCGCTGTCGCCGCCACCGCCACCACCACCACCGCCGCCGCCGCCGCCGCCGCCGCCGCTGCTGCTGCCGCTACCGCTGCCGCTGCCGCTGCCGCTGCCACCGCCGCCTCCGCCGCCGCCACCGCCGCCGCCGCCGCCGCCGCCGCCTCCACCACCGCCACCGCCGCCGCCGCCGCTGACGCTGCCCCTGTCGTCGTAGTTGGTTACGCCGCAGCTGACGACGCAGACGACGCTCAGCAGGATGACGAAGCGCTTCATGGTGACCTGAGGGCAGGGCAGACGAGGCGTCAGCGGGAGCGGCGAGCCGGTCATCTCGCACCGGCAATGTGCGAACGCACCTCATCGCCGTCAGCGCGGGCGGTCCAGAGACGTTGAGGTGACGCGTCCGTAGTCCTCAATTCCTCATCGCGGAATATACGCGCGTGAAATCGTGATTCCTCATCGTGAATATGCGCGTATGTGAGAGTAATCAAAATATGCACGCGTGGCGTAAGCAAGGCAAGAGGGCAACTGAGTGAGCTTTTGAGCATTATGCACTAATCGAAAACAACGGAGCGAAAAGATCACCGTTCGCTTTCGGTTTTCAAACCCACATTATGTGATAATTTTGTATGGAAAGGAAAGGAAACGTTCCCCGTAGTTAGGGCTGCAAAATAGATATTACATCATTGAAGTTGTCAATCTAGTACTGTCACATTGCAAGTCTGGCACGGATTTTAAATTAATCTCACTGCACACTTTTGGTGTGATTGGATTCAATAAAATCGTTTGCAAGAGGTCTAGCTTAATCCCCTCTGCACTAAGCTCCATCGCTACCTGTCGGTCACCATGTCTTCTAATGGTGACTGCGCTCTCCGTAAGCGTAAACCTCCAGTGCTCGTGATAAGGTGTGTTCAATGGGTCGATGACAAACAATATCTACCGAATATGTTAAAAACAGAAAGTGAAGATTCTTAGTGTGTAATAACTCGCACAGAACGTTACGCACTCGCTCGCGATGGCAACGGCAACGCTTCTGGTCACTGCCGTGTTGTAACCCAGCACGACAAGATGGTCGCCGTGGTCACGTGGTCACCACCAGACGGTGGCAGGCGGACCCGTCGTTTGGCGCCGCCATCTTGGCCTGTCCTGCGACTATCTGCTACGAGCCATGTGCCGTGTCCGCCGTGGGCCAAGAGCACCCTGCATGCTAACGGGTACGTCGGCACCGTGGAGGCGTTGGCACCTCGCCAGCCCAGCGCCAGTGCTGCCATCTGTGTACCGATCGTGACGTGTGGAGGCGTCAGTGGAACCGTAAGGGATTCCACAGAAGCGATACGTCCTTTAACCACCTGCAATTTTGTGTAACCTTCTGCAGATAGGGCTGCGTGGGTTTATAGCTCAGTTTGTAATGCCGAAAAGACTGTTAGGATACACCGTCCACTTGCCTTGTGGATATACAAATGTGAAATAAGGTGTTCAAGCGTATTGTCATTCTAGGAATTCTGTCAAAAAGTTTCGGCGTGTACAGATGAGTTGCCAAAGTAGGTCACATGAAGTTTTGCTCTGCCTTACTTCACCTTGCCTTTGTGACTTTTTGTTAGTCGGATTTTCGAAATTATGTTGCGATCACGGGCAGATGATTGTAACGGATAACCTATCATAAAATCTTGAACCGTGCTATTTGCCTCTTATCTATCTTGCCCGACACTGTCCTTGGTCATCCCTTATATGCCTCTCCAATTAATGTTATATGTCTGTGCCCAAACTCCCCTTATTGATCCTGAATTTATCGCGGGGGGCGCACACGTATTACATATAATCTAAAAGTCGCAATATATCGTATGAGAAGGCTCGGTTGCTTGTGTCACTATGTCAGTGGGTCTATATGCCATCATATTTAGTTATTTATTCATCTGTTGATATTAATATGTATGTTTTATCTATATATATATATATATATATATATATATATATATATATATATGTTTTAGGTATATATATATATATATATATATATATATATCCATTTATCGAGCGGACGAGAACAAAAAATTGTCACTGTCAATGGGCACGCAAATCCAGGAAGTGCATGAAGCTCGTAACAAACAGAATCGGTAATGCGCAGATTCCACCACCTGTTGGTAGCCACCGATCCACTCATCGTCCTCATCTGGCAGACCCAGGCGCCGACGAAGGCCCTCGCAGCACAGCTCGAGCGCAGTGGGGCTAAGTCAAGGACGTCAAGGACGTCGATATATGAAATAAGGGTAAAAATGAAGACCAGAGCAATGCAGCGTAACGATCAGTGTCATGGGTTGGCCTTGTCGAGCCGTCTGAGATGAAAAAGACATATTACGCAATTGGGCATCTCTTAAGCTTGGTGCACGTTTGCTGGTTGCATAACGATTTAATTTGAACAGATCCCGCTCGCTCAGTCTGGTATTTGCTCAGTTATGTTGTGTATGAGTTAAATGCGTCTCGTAAATCATATCGAGGTAGGTGTGCCAGACACGCATATCATGGCACGCTATGACACCAAGCTTATTACGCAATTGCACAATTATCACAATTATTGTTGTTATATTATCGCGCAATTAGATGACACTTTTACGCATGTGCTTCCAAGCTTATTTCAATCATATTGCACGCCTCTTGTTCGGCACTCATTTTTGTAATGCATTGGCTTCCTTGATGCAAAGTTACACGTGTCAATAGCACAACAAAGCGCCAAGAGCACCGTTAAAAATGAATATGGAGCTTGCCCACATGCCAATTATCGTGGTAAGCGGATATATATATGTACATCTACATCGATCCTTCTGTCTGTTGCATGAGCAATGGATTGGGAAAAGGCATATGCGTCATGACATAAAAAGCTTTCGAAGATACTCCATTCTTCTGCACTCCTCTTGTGTCCTTCATCAAGGCAAATTTGTTGTATAATGTAAGGGACCGCATCTGCTTTTATTCATTTCAACTTAATCAAGGGATGTGCAAAAGTCTGCACGAAATAGTCTGCAGAAGTCCGCGGGCGTTTAACTAAGAAACCAGATAGTTTTAAGTCTTAGGCAGGGTCGCACACTTTACTGAATGATCTTCAAAATGGTCATAACGGTTCAAAACCACTAACAAATGTCGAACACTTCCTTTAACTGGGCAATGATATCCACAACTACAGTGCGGCATCTTATGACATGTCAAATAATAAATGGACGCATGACACTAACTTCGTCACAGAACAAGAGGAGTGCATTCTCGGCCTTCATATGGAGCGTAAAAGACATTTACATGTTGAATGCTGCTGAGCTAGATAGTTCGGTCACATCTCAGCTCGTTTTAGCACAGTGCGCGCTGCAGCGAACCGACGCACTGGCCAGTTGCTTAAACAAGGGATGCAACGCATGAAGTTGTGGTATTTGTGTAGAAGAGCACCAATGCCTCATAATGGATACGTTTTCCATACCGCCGGGAACAAAGCATAACTTTGTTGGCGTGTAGCACGCCAGGAAATCATACCTTTGCTTCATAATATTGAAGCCCGCTGCACAAAAAAGTTTAATTTATTTGTAAAGCAAGTCAGAAAAATAATAAGCGATGTCAGGAATGAAATACCAGATAATGTTGAAACCAATTCCGATCGTTACTTTCTTCCTTCACAGCCACAGTCAGTGATACGGACAGCCCAAGTGAGGCAGCGACAGTGTCAGACACTCACCTGTTGTTGTGGAGCGGGGCGGAGGCCTGGACCTCGGTTGCATGCGCGGCTGTATATATAGGCCGCTAAAGGCGTAGCCGGCGGCCCGGTCTTCCCACCGATCTTCTCTTCACATTCATCCGTAACGACCAACTTATGCAGGGCTACGTCACGACTGCATAGTCAAGTGCGGAGATTAGACCAATCAGTGCCGGGGCTGGGCCTCCCGTAGAGGCGCCCTGCGCCGAAAACCGAAGTGCAAATTGGAGAGGTCACCTTGTGAGCCATGGGAAATTATGCATGGAGAATGCTGGGAAGGGACGGCATGATGCACCTTCTCGAAAGGCATCTTTCAGCAAAATCAGGCTGGTATTGAATACAGTTGGTATGATCTCGGACACACCTTCCATCATTGGTAGGGCGAAGGTATCGACCATGCGGTCATGTGTTCTTTCATGAGCCGTAACAATCCACTATCCGTATCAATTATGTGTGGGCGAATGCCTACACGCCCGTCCAAGGATGCCACAATGATTGCATCTATAGTCATGCGGTGCTGTTGTGGAGACATGCTGTGTGGAGGTCAAATGGCTCGATTGTTTATAGTGAAGTCACACAAATCCAACTCAGCTTGAAATTTTGTGTCAAACGATTTAGTTTCACTCCGGCCAGTTACGAGCCTGAAGGTTGAATTTGGACGAGTTTTGTTGCTGGAATCAGCCTGCTGTCACTGGAATCTGCGGCATTGAACTATCCCGTCGGGTAGCGTTCATTTTGCCGTTATGCTCAACTAATGTCCATTTTCATCGATGAGATAACTAGCTGGAAATTTGCACCCCAGGCGCATTCACATCATTCCGCTATTGACAGCGAACAGAACTGAGCTCAGTATTAACTACTGAACACGTCCAAAGGCAGCATTTTTCCAGATATATAGAATCACTTGCAACCATAAACCACTGACACAAAAAATGCTCAACGAGAATTAACGCTTTACTTACTGTCTCCTGAGGCATATGACTTCATTGCCATTTATAATGACACATTACACCAGTGAGAAAGGCATTCATGTCCCAGTTTTTTGGCGCATGCGATGGAGCCGACCTGTGTTCAATTAAAATTTTGACGGTCGATTAATCATTGATTCACATTCCTGTTGGCCGATTTAGATCTGAGTCAACTAATTATATAATATTTTGTATAATTATAACATGCAATATTTTGCCACGTAATTAACAATATTTTACCTGCAGTGAATCAGTTACTTTTCGATTGACACCTCAGATCAGTGATTCAAATATTAAATTTCTTAAAGACTTAAATTATCATCTTTTAGGGTGGCTCAGGATGGAGGCGTCATAGCATAAATGCCAATATCCTGATTTGATTGCGATTTGAATAAGTCACTTGTTCACAGCCAAATAATAGTGACTCTTCACTGTAATGCAATGCTGACCACGTGCTGATAGGCAAAAAATCAGACTTGGATCGAATAATATGCCCTAAAATTGCGAATGTGCTGCGATTCCAATGTCTTGTGGCCCGCGTTGTCTTAAAATCTTGAAAGCTTTGATTTGCAATTTGCATGCGATGAGCAAAACCCAACACCCACGCAAAAGGATTGCGAAGTTTACAACGGTGAACGCCGTCTCGCGTGCGCCAGAGTCGTCCAATGCATTATAAACACAATTCAGCGCTGTTTTGAAATGCTGACCGCCTAATTTGGACTCGAAAGTGAATAAAATAGATCTGCGCATGATATCCCGGTAGAGGTGCGGTTCCGCTTACCAGTGCTATCTATATTCATAACAGATGACAAAGTGCCCCACGCTAAAGGTGGGGCACTTTCTCTACGAACGTTTCGCTTCCGTGGAATCGCTCACGGCTCGGCCGACGCCTCCGCGTGTCGGGATCGCTGCACAGATGGCAGCACTGGTGCCGGGCTGGCAGGGTGTCAACGCCCCGGCGGCGCCAGAATACCTGTTGTCAGGCAGGGTGCTGTTCGCCCGGGGTGGTCACGGCGCCGGTTCCGGGGTAGACGGTCGCAGGAAAAACCGACTCAGCGGCGCCAAAGAACGAGCCGGCCTGCTACCGTCTGGCGCTAAACACGTGGCCGCGGCGACCCTGTTGTTATGCTGGGTTACAATATAGCAGAAACCGCAATCGTGGCCACCGCAATAGCGGGCGAGCGCGTAAAATGCGATAAGAATTATTGTATACCAAACATTATCACTCAGTACTTTGTAACATATTTGGGGGGACTTGTTTCATCAACGTCTCGAACAAACCCCATATGAACACATTAGAGACGTACGCTTAACGAGAACGCTAGTGCCACCAGAAGACGTATAACACTGACAGGCAGCGATGGAGCAGAGCGCAAGAAATATCAAGTTTATGATAATACACTCCAAAATGACTAGTAATTAAGAATAAACCTTAGCAACAGCTAAACCAACGCCCGGCAGAGGTCCGAGACAACCGCGCGCGGCGAGGTAAAAGTTGACTTCCCTGGGATTTCCAACTTCCGGATGTCGTGCGAATAAGGAAACAAAGATCGTGTTGTGAGGCCTCGTAAAAGCGTGAGGAATGCACACCAAATGTTTGACCTCAGGTCAAATTTGAGGTCACCTGAGATCACGGAAGAGCAAAGTCAGTAGTTCTGATAGATGCAGTTGAAACATATGTTAGCACTTCAAGACTTCTATTGAGTTCACGGAAATAAGCGCTTAAAACTGTGGGGATTCATTCCGACTATTGTGTTTCCTCACAAGGATCAGGTCAGATCAGGTCACCGTTCAAAATTTGTCTACTAATAGCCTACAAGGAACGATTCTCCTACAACTGTGTTTCTGAGTAAGTTTATTTCATGAGGTGCAACTAGGAGACAAAGTACTTCCAGATACCAAATAAATGCTAAGCTGAGCTTAAGATTATCTGGGATCAACATAGGTCAAATCTATAGACCATCCAATCGAAAAAAATCCAGTGCTAACCGCGTCTATGTGACCAGTACAATGTTCTTCTATGGTCAGAAACAATGTGCTGTGCATGTACAGATGCTCGAGATCGCATAACTGTTTTCTACATTATACATGTCCTTTTACATGATATTTATTTTATGTTAAACTATACATTATGTAGTCCCTTTGACGCTTGACGAAGTATTTGTAACAAAATGAGAACAGGCACATCGGCTCATGAAACGATGCTGTCCACAGCACCACAAAAGCAATAAGGAGGTGGTTACACGCGTTACATTCGTTCGTCTATCATCTCCGCTATTGGCCACACAGGTCACTGACCTCGAATAAGGTCATATAACCTTGCATGTCCTCACGTGACCTACTGTGACTTCATTATGCATAGAATGATAGCGCAGCATGTTTTCAGTGGAGTTTTCGAATTCTGTGAGCAAAATTGCTTCAAAAACTGTCTTTTTTAGCTCAGTATGTAATTTGCAAAATCTACCTACAGAAGTAAGTCATGACCTGAGCCATTGTGGTGTACTTTGTGGTCATATGTTGATTTTACATCTGAGTTGCAATTTTTTCCTCATATACAAACACCAAAACTGCACATGTATACGTAAAATCGTCCCGTTCAACATGCGATGGCTTGTATTTCCAAAACATTCACTATAGTTACGGCAGAACAGCATTTCAACTCTCATCGCATCATAAAAAACAACACTCAGAAGTTGCGATTATTTATTGATATACTTCATTGGTGGCATGTACACAGTGAAGGATATCTAATGTCTTGTTTTGCACCTGTTATATCTCATTCGGTATCAACAGAATATCAAATGCCTTTTTCCTAGGCTGTGCTTTGTAAAACTGTGCAAATGAAAAGCTTCAGACGTGTACCTGAAGCGATGAACAGCTAAGATTGTAAATCATGAGTATAGGAATTCAAAAATGATGTTTTTGTGCTCTTGTCACCTCAGCGAGCTAAAGAAAACTGCATGCTGGATTGATCCGTGGGCACTCATTTCATTTTTCATATTATTTGCCAGCAGAGGTGAATACGGCCGAAAGCACTTAAAATTATGTTCATTGATAATGCACCTCAGCAAAAGGTAAAGGATGGAAATTGCGTAGTTTGTTTATCATCATATACACCAGGCTCCACGCAACACGTGATGAGTGATTTTCCAACATATTTCATGATAATTACACATCAGCACCCAGTTAAAACAGCTGGTTAAATATAGCGGTCACGAGGTGTCATTTGTCATCAGCGATATCTTTGTGTGCAATATGCCACATTCCCACCACTAACACGTTTAACGCCTCTTATATATTTTGTGCGATTCTGCAAGTGAAAATCTGGAAAGGTTCAGCCGAGATCATTAAGCACAGAAAGCCTCCCGCACCAATAATGCTAACATTCAAAACACCATAATGCTGTGCTATGGCCAGCATGACGAATCTAAAAATGGTTGGCTGAAGCGGTTCACTGCTTAGGTTCCATGATCGGCTGATATTGGTTTACTAGGGTTTGGCAAGTCTACCAAGATATTCGCAATGATTTACGCAAGATTTGCGAGGTAAAGCTGTGCTGAAGTGCAGCCCAACACCTCCATTTAAACTGCATGATACTTTGACGCCTACATTTACCATGATTGCGATGGTGGGCATATGCTATTTTCGCGTGTTGATTGGGTATGAATGTTGTCAGTGTGAGTATGAACGTTGTGATTATCATAGCGCGTAGTGCAAGCACTCAGGGAATAGTGCATTAGTGAAACATATCGCTGGTATACCTGCCGCTGTCGCTGGTACGCCTATGCGTATATGAAACATGCCGCTAATATGTCGCTGGCATACCCGCAATGTAAACGGTAACCTTGGACGGAACAATCATCCAAGCAGAGGCGCACAAGCCCGCCTACTTGGTTACGATGTAAACGGCAGGGCATATGGAAGGCTCTTCGTGTGAGATAGAATTTGTATTTCTATTTATCACCACTAAAACGATACTTAATGAGTTTGGAGAGAAGAATCCTCTGCGGCATGTCAAATAACCTACAATTTATTTTAGTAGCGACGACTCTGTTCCGTTGCTGATCAGCTTGTCAGCTGATTGGTTGTCTCATGGATGTAGCAGTCTTCGGGCTTCCTCCGAGCACTTACGTTGGCTTATAAAACAGGCCCGGATGCGGCGTGAGGGAAGCAGTAGGGAAGCAGTGAGGCGAATTTGGTGGACGTGTTTCAAACGCAGCGCACAAAACGTTTGAAAACCTAATTAACCAGCGTAGCAAAATGTCTTATGACTTGCCGTATCGTGAGCTTGCCGTGGGTGAAGTGTCGCGTCATGATGTGTCGCTTCAGCTTTATCGATAGCAAAACAAGGTTGAACTCTGTCACCGTGTGAGATGGAGGATGGCTGCTCCATCGCGGAGGCATGCACGACGTGGCAATAAAGATTGCAGATTTCAAGGTGAACCACAGAACTGTCAAACGGCATCAGATACACGTATATGATGGTGGAGCCGTGGTCTTCCCGAACGCTGCTTTTGGAGCTGGTGGCATGTGGGGCACCCGGATGCGCTCAACCGCTGGTGAGTCATGAATTATTACTGATTTCAGATACACTGACATCATTTCAGAAGGCGGCACCGGGCGGCGCCATCTATAGTTGCGAATAATGTGTGCCGTCATGAACGTGGCGTTTGGTTCTAATCAGCATGATTATGTTCCGTGCGTTATGCTTAAACAGAGCCAGCTGGCAATTTCAACAAAGTATGTGATTAAGAATATATTATAGGCTTAGCAGATATCATAAATTCTAAATGTATCGATTTATTCCGCTGTATTAGTGTCATTCGTTTTTAAGATAACAGATTGACTTGATAAAAGCTATAGTAATGGATGTGTACACATATGAATGTGGTTATGCAGAGAATATTCCCACTTTACTAAACTGTCCTGCTCTGTTTTTGTCGCATTCTTCCTTTGCATTTAAATGACAATAAAATACACGCTCGCGTGATAAATTATTCTTACAAAGAAAAAATGATGAGAAAAGAGACACGAGACGCATGAAAACAAATGATTTTCATTTGAGTAACACTTCGAATGGCACAAATAGTGATGAGACAGACGGGTATTCGTGGGTGTCCTGTATGTAGCAGTTCGGGGAGTTTGTGCACCTCTGTATCCAAGTAAACCATGCTCCCGAAGCCAAGGTACCCTTCGGAATTAGTACAATGCTAAACGCTATTGTGGAGAAACCAGAGTCATTGTGCAACGCTTCGTTGAATTAACTCGAGTTTGGACGACTCTGTGAGATTGACCCAGCAGTCCACCCCTAAAACACGCATTTTGCCCAAAGTTGTTAAACAGGGTTATCTGTAGCGCTTTAGTCAAATCTGATAATTTGATTGCAATTAGGCCCATGGGTCAAGAGTTGGAGCATGAGGCACGATGGAGGTTACCCTGTCACATGTGTTGCTACAAGTACCGTTTTCCTCTGCTGTCAAAAGTTGTAAACCCATCAAACTACATATGTTCTGACTCCCATAATACAACAAATGCGAATCACATACAGTGTGTTCTCAGCACTTTAGACCTCATCACTTTTGGCCATAGCTCTGCCTCAATGACAAGCTCGGTAGAAAACTGCGACCCACGCGCTTGGAACGGAATTATTGGTCAGTTTCAATGACGAGACGAATAATTTCACTAAACTTAGGATATCCTCCGAAGTGTACTACTGAGAGGAAAATTCTGAACTTTGGCCGGCCTCAAAGTATTTTCAGGTGATTACGCTCAAATACGTATGTTATCAAATACATGTTTTATTAAATGAGCTGAGAAATTTAGCAGCCTGCAGTCACGTAAGCAGTGAAACGCGTCACTCAACTTTGGTACTAGCGCACAATAATTTTAGTGGAAGAAAGTGGGGAGTTCGGGCTTCGATCACAGATTTCGCTTGGGTACTATTGAGGCAAATGCTATTTTCTACCGTTCAGCCTAGCTTAATGACAAAACATCTGAAGTGCATGTTGCAAGCATTACATCTTTACCTGAGCTGTCATTATCTGTACTTTATTAATAGGTTATACGGCTGTACCCGGCCGCCTGGCCGAAATACTCCGTGAAGTTTCAATCACAATATATTTGAGATCAAATCGAAAACAGCTATTTTATTTCAAGCTGAAAACACAGGTGTCAGAAGTACAGTGGGCGTTTCAAGATTCAGTCCGGTTTTTTAGGAGGCTTTTCTATCTTGTCCTTTCTCCACTCTCCAATCGTTTAACCGCCGAGATCTTTGGAGCTCCTACCGACATGGTGAACAACTTTATAAAGCAACGAGCTCGAACAAGTGCAAAGAGCCCTCTCTACGGTTGCTATGATGAGTAAGGGTACAGTGTACAAGAGACAAAACAGAAAGTTGGGGCTTTCTTTGAACAAAACGACATCAGTCGTGTCTGCCGTGGTGCGGCAAACCACGTCATTTTAAAGCAGCGAGGGAGTGATGGTAAAACATTAAAAAAAACGTCTGGAGTCAGGAACCTTCCGGAGGCTGATTTGGTGTTTCGGGAGGATCTGTCGTATCCGCGTATATACTTATCCACGCTTGCGGAACTGCGCCCCGGCGGGAACTCCATGCTGGCGGGAAGTACTGGAACCCACTGCGTGTAGACTTACACCCATCACCACCACCCGAAACTGCAACTGGCTGCACTTAGGGCAAATAGCGTGTCGTGCAAATATCTCATGCGACGCGCTGTCCGCAACATGACCGCCGCGGCTTCTTTAATGAGCGACTGTGAGCGATATCCAGGCGAACAGTCCTCGCGTGCGTGTAGTCTCTGTACAGCGTTCAGTCCGCTCTCGATCACGTTCGTTTGCAGCATTGAGTGTCAACTGTCCGCTGCACTATGGTAGCCGAAATTGAACCTCTGGACGAAGACGTCCAGAGGTTCAATTTCGCCTCTGGACGTGAAGTTGAACGTCACCCCACCGAGCCACAGTATCAGCTGTCTGACTCGTTATCACGAAGTCACTGACAGGCAAAGCGCTTGCCTCAAGACAGCTAAATGTCATGGTGTGGGGATAAAGCGGTGTTGGCTGCCATTTCTGGGAAAATTTATGTTATGTTGGTGAAAGACTAACCCCAGAGTCCTGCTCGGATGATGTGCAGTGCACTTCGCGTCCTTTCATATTTCAACTGGTTTCGCAGAAGCCCCGGAGCTTCCTTTTCCGACTGTCTGAAGCACACAAGCGTTCTGGTACGGACTTTTCTGTCCCATCTTTCGACCCACATCGATCTTAGAACACCCTGGTCTGTGTAAGGTGCACTACTTTACATACGGATGTCCAGGGCAGTACAAGGAACAAATTCAATTTAATCAGCCTACTTCATCACCAAGAAGACTATGGCACCGCAGGTGAGTGGAATTTTTTGCCACCTCATATGGTAAACACGCTTGCGATGGGTTAGGGGACAAGACAAGGAGAGCAATGGAACGCACCAGCCTGACTAGACTGATGCCTGGACAGACTTAAACTTGTGCTGAGATGACGTGTACAAACACTGCTGAGGGGAACCTCAGTGAACACATCACATTCCTCCACGTCACTTCTGCAGACATACCGAAAGTGAGTGGTAGACTAAAGGCGAGGTTAGTTAAAGCAAAGACCAATACAGGCAACAGCATGTTCCAGGCGTTCATCTCTTTGGACGATGGAAATACACAGGCGCGGTGCACGTCAGAGGACTAAGAGTGTCAGGTATCAAGTGTGACCGGGAAGTAAGAATGATACGACGACAGCAAGCCAGGCGAGCAATCGAATGCGTGCGAGTGTATTTCTTTCCCGCGTTTTTTGCACGTGTATTCATGATCTTGAACATCTTGCGGCATCGGAGTTTGTATGCCCCGCACGCGGTTCTAGTGTGCTATTTCTTAGTACGTGTTGCTAGTTCATCTGTTAGACGTCACGCGTCCATCAAAAATTACACTTCGAGCGGTCAAAAACTTGAGTTGATATTTTGGAAAAATGTTTCGGCTATGGTGTGGATATAAGCGCTACAAATCCTCCCCACGTGATGGAAGGTTAACATGGCCTAAATGATTTGTCCGTTACTTGCAAACTACGCTTTTCATTCCATGCAATGCATTTTTACTCGTGCTACCGATCTCGCGTACCACTGAAGCAGGCGGCGGTCAAAGGTAATGAAACAGAACAATATTGTCCCAAACATGCCCTACCACTACGCTCGCTTTGAGGTCCAATTACATAAAAACACACTGCTTTTATAAATTTATTGTTGTAAAGACACGTGGAGGTGCATCCTGGGGAAATACAAATGCCTTCTTTCGAGGCCGTTGAAGGTCATTGCGTGACCTTGGACCTAAAATCACTGGGCCGTTTTGTTTAATCGTGACCTAATGTCACAAAAGCTCCGCGTTGCGTCAAGGAAAGCAAGAAATATGATGGATGGACATGCTATTTTTGATGGCTACGAAAAACGCACTTCAAAGAACCTATTTCGCGCGCAAACTCCAAATTGCATCGGGGTCTAATTTTTAATCCCTCGACCTGATGGAATTGAGATCATCGGATTTGGTATTCGCGCTTAAAAGAACCTGTACCAAAATTTTCAGCAAAGTTGTGAATTGAGGGTGTAAAAGTTGGCCATGGGTAGGCGATATCGATAAACCTGCACCAATAAATGCGCCATGTGCCATGCTAGTTGCCCATGTGCCAGTAAATGCACTACGTGCCCGTTACAACGACTGAACTCAGTCGGACCAACCACCTGGTTGGCGAAAGCTCCTCGACCGACGGACGCGGAGATCCTGGCATCAAATAGCCGCAAAGAAGCTTAGGGTAACTGCTTTAGCACCTACTAGCATCGTAGTTCTTAAAGTTGTTCAACTGATAGGGAGTGATACAGGATGGGAAACAGCTTGCCAATACTATTTTCCGTTGTATAATTGGTTGGCTGGCTGTTCATGATAACGAATGATTCGATCTTAATGATTCCTGTCACTGTAATTGTGTAGGCTTAAAGCAAAAACTTCAAATCATTTATCTTTTAACGGCTTAATGTGCCGAATTGCAACTGACGTAAATATTGGCGGTTTATCAATACACTAATGAGACTGCAAAAATAATTGTTGTTCACAACTTTGTGGGTTTTGGGAACCACACGCTACAGAATGGGATCAACAGACCGCACCGCAGTTCTTGGAGACGGTAGGCTTCCAGCGGGAGTAAAACACGCTCACCTAACCTCAGGGTGACAAATCGGCCGGGTGAAAAATAAGACAACCGACCAGAAATCCTTACTTTGGCTTTGGCCGCGTGACATAATTATAACCAGGCGGCCATTCGGCTTTACGCAGCACGTGGACTCGCTGCAGATCCTGCAGTGACAAGTCGACCCGCTAATGGATCGCTGCCGTTCCCGCATGGGCCGTTCACACAGCACGTGCTGGTGTGGTGCAAGGCTAAGACCCAACTACAGACCCTGTCAAAAAGGCGACTAACCTGTTACGTATTTGCCCAGTGCTGCATGATCGGGAAGCGGAGCTTCAGCTCACCATACCTGTTTTGATTTCAGGACATCTCTTTGGAAACCCCAGCTCCAGCCAACGCCGCAGTGACCTTTCGCAGTTCTCCGTAGTAGGCTGCGAATCCGCAACTTCAAGTTAAGCTGATGCAGCTGAGGGTGAAAAGGAGCTCCGTGGAAAGACCAGCACGCGCGCCATGTCTGCAACAGATGTGTGTGTGGTGTTGCAGCAGGGTGTGTGTATAAACTGCAAACGCTGTGCACGTGTGCAACTATTTCCAAACTCCTCCTTGAGGACCCTTGTGTCTTGTGAGAACATGCGAAGTGCTTCTTGGACGCTAAGAGCAGGCTCTTGCGGCTTGCAAGAACAATGATAATGATTATAGGTGTATACGATGCTTCGTTTTACAACAAACCGTTCCTGCAGCACCCCGCAATTTTTGCACCAATTTTTTTATTTCATTTCTGATAATTTGACATTCCAGGAAGGTTGATGAGGACTTGCATGCTGTGCTTTATGTCCCCTGCGTCATTTTGAAGACGGCGGTGCGCAACTGTTCATTCAGACTGGCCGGTTTACATCGAATACTGTACGCAGCGGCGTGCTGCACCACGTGCTTCAATCAAACCTATGTACAGTTGTGAGGCTGGCCGGTTCCTAGTGGGACACATAGGCAGCTTCACTGCTGAGGAGTAGAGCTGGGATTGAGATGGAGACGTAACGACATTTCGAGGAGTTCGTGTGGAGACATCAGTCCAGCAAACACCGCTGGTTTCTTTTGTCATATAACACCAGTGATTGCATTTCAGAACCTGACAAGTGTGGCTTTTAGCCATCTCGTCAGGAATTTCACCAGTCTTTAGCAAGATCACCACACCCTGAATGTTGCCGACTTATTTCTGTTTTGGGCCTGTATGATACGGTAAAAAACACCGTCCAACGAGCCTAAAGCCTCTTAAAACTTAATCCATCCTAGCGGTGGTTATGTTTATGGTCCCGTCTGCAGACCATGACAAACAGGCTAACGAGATGTTTAGGGTAGGCGGAACCCTGCCCCAGATGCAATGTAAGCTGCTCCATTTTGGGCACATTTTGTTCACCTTACTTACCTCCGTTAACATGATTTACCATCTGATCGTGTCATTTTCAGTGACCTTGGGAACTTATACAATATGCTACTCTCACTTGTCCACTTTCATAATTGCTGCCAAATATTTTTATATGCTGTCTCAAAGTGGAAGTCGTGCCTCACTTATGCCCACCAAGCTCTGGTCAAAATCTGCCATGGTTTGCTGACCGTCCAACAAGATTTTTGGGACAGGTATATTCCTGCCTGAAAGAAAAAAGCAAGTTACCAATTTGAAGTTGATTTTGGTGATATCACTTACCCCAAAACATGGTTTACTATTAGATTCTGTCATGTTCAGTGGTTGTATCAGCTTTGTACGCTAAAAACACCTTTTGATTCCTTCAACATCCATTTAGATAATTTCTGCCAGAACAAGTGATGTGCTGCTCCGAGCCTCTATAAGAAAGATAAAACCGTCCGGTGATTCTCGCTTCAAATTCGCTTACCGTTAGGGTGACGTCACTGGTGCCGAGACTGTGATGGGTGGCGGACCGCCAGGTGCGGGAAGTCACGCCGAGCGACAGCCGGAACATCAGCATATCTGTACAGATAATGAAAAACCCGCCGACGGGGAGTGCATATGACCAGCGAGCTGCTTGCGTGGAAAGTAAATGGCGAACATCATACTGGGTTTTGCAACCCTATTGAATTTTGGCTGTTTTGCTGAGTAATAAACTTGCAAAGCACATGCTCATTTTTGCCATTGAATTTCACATGATAGACTTGCGGATATACGCACCTACCACTAGTAATACTTCATCAGTCCGTGCGTGCACGTTTGCGCTTTTTACGATGGCTTCATTTCAACTGCTAGGTATATACACTCGAAATCAGCAAATGGAAATGCTCCCCAGTAAATTCTACGCATTCAGTACATGGGTATATTCCACCGACCCAAGAAGTTGTTCATTATCGGCGTACAGGCGGTCCGATGGCCCGGCCGCTCTTCTCCGCAGCAGTTCACCCGTGAGGGTGTTCAGTGTCCACGCCGATTTTATTGTAGTTGTTGGTCGTATAAACTTGCAAAGCACATCACAGTATTTGACATTAAATTATTGTGAATCGCTCGCTGGTGGTATGAGCCTGCCGCAAACAGTTTGTTCATTGCCAATGCGAAGAGAACCCAACGTTCCGGCCCTCTTTTTTCATATGATTACTATGTGTACGTTTACACTCACCATGTCTCTGTATCGTGTTAAACGGAAAGCGACATGGGCTTACCATTAAGAACGATAGCGACATAGGCTTGAAAACCACATCATCATATTTGCCATGAAATCGTACGCAATAGCCTTGCTGGTCATTTGTGCTTACCGTTAACATTTTGTTTCCTTATCTTTACGAAGGTTCCCGATGTCCCATAGCATTATGCCTCACTGCTAGCGACCGCTCGGCATTACAGTCTTGGCATCAGTGACGTCACCAACAAGCCTATGAAAATCCGACTTATGGCGAAGCCCCCGGGCGGCACCCTTGAGCTGCCCCAAATTGAAGGTTGTGCCTGGCTGTCTATCACCGCTACCACGACGAGATCTCGTCGAAGTCTGTCATGGTTCGCAAACGGACCAGTGGTCACCTCACTTCCAACCAACAACGTCAGTGCCTTCACATACTGCCAGTAATCACTCGATTGAAACGTTACGTACGTTGTTAACTGTATCTGCAAGGAAAATTATGCACATAGATAAGACAGTTTTAAACGCCATATTCCTCGAAGAATGAAGAGGGGAATTGAGAGGAGGGTTTGATGTTTCCGCTACAGGCCTCTATCAATACGAATATTAGTAATACTTTTAAAATTAAACTACGCTCGGGTGAGGGTCAACTTGCCCCCCCCCCTCCCTCCGAATTTTTTCCGAGATGGTTTCCGAACGGCGTTTAGCAGCGCCGAGCTTTGCAAAGCTGCAGACAATTGAATATCAGGTCGTTTCATAACGCAAATTTAGATGTACCTTGTAAGGTCGCTGACCCACGGCACGTCAAAGTTAGGCCATGGATCCAGCGAACAATTTCTAGGGAACCGTTCAGTTTGATGCAAAAACGGAGTGTTCCACGAAGCCATGTATCTCCGAAAAGTGTCTTAGGCAACACAACAATTGAATTAACAAACTCCATTTGCCTAGGGTCAGGCGTGAAGATCAAAACCAACCTGTTCTATGTCTCAGGGACTTGCTGCATGGGATAGTTTCTGGTGCTCATCTTGAATTTATTGAAGACGGGAATCGCATTCCACATCTTTCATGGGCTTTTAAAGGTCAGGATAGGTCACTGACCTAAAATGACTCAGATAAACATTTCTGGGAACATACTGCGTGACGTAATCTTTGATGCTCTTCAAATGCAAAACTCAAAGCAGTCTTAGGTAATTTTGGTCACCATGACCTGTTCAAGATCATACATTGTACCGATCCTAAATGAGCACTAGACACCCGTTGCTTACAACAGGTATCTAGATTCTGGGGCACTTTGGAAACCAGCCTGAAATTTCACCTTGCTTTACCTTTTTGACCCGAAGATCATGACCAAGGAATTTTAAATTTTGACCTGAGTGAGTTCACATACAGGCCAATGCACCCTGTCAATTTGGTGTCTTTGGCCTTCTCACTTTTTGAGATCTCAGGAGGTCAAATTGACCCCCACCGGAGCGAAGGGTATTCAGCCGGCCAACCGGGCGCGTGTAAATACTGATATTATTTTCGAAAAATGCACGTGGCCAAAATATCACACATACACCTTCATTCTCCTCATAGAACTTGCAACTTCCATCAACAACTGAAGGAAAATCCTTCTCAGTACCTCGTCGCTATCACTTCAGAAGTGAATACAATCGAATAACTTTCAGGGATGCAAATAGGGAAATGACGGAGGGTCCGGATTTTTGTTAGTGGTTCACGACCTTTTACACGTAGTGACACGTACCGGCACGGAGCGGAAACGACCTGCACGTAGTCCCGCTGTGAAGCACTCGCCATCGCGTCGACCTCCATACCCACAGCGGTCTGGCGTGTGCCCCTGGAACGGTGCGGTTTTGCCCAAGTTTTGCTCTTCGTTTCACCTTCGTCTGCTTCTCTTGGGTTGGGTATATTTCCCCGGTACTTAGCCAGCCTGGTCCCAGCGGTGAGCGCGCCAGCTCTTCTGACGTCAGCAGCTGGTCACCATGATGACAGTCGCACATCATTGTTGGCTCTGGTCACCATGCAGGCCACTTCTCAACGCGACGCAGCTTTTCAGAGTCGCGACAGGTCTCCATCAAGGTGAAACTGTTTATCATGAGGGCAACTGGTTATAATACACAAATCTATCCACGGTGACAGTTGTTTAGCGTAACGGCAGCTGGTTATGATGTGCACCTTTTAACGACCGCGACAGCTGCCCAACGGGACGACAACTGTTTATAATGTGCACCTTTTAACCACAGCGACAACTGCTGAACGTAACCATAACCAAAACAACGCAGCTGTTGAGCATGTTGACGACCGCAGTTGCCACCGTCATGGTGACAGAAGTGAACGCGACGGCAAGTTGTCACGATGGAGTCAGATGTTCCAGCCGAATCCCATCTTACGGAACATAAATATCCCGTCCATGCAATAGATTACGATGAAATGTTATAGTATAAGACAGCATGCACATCATTTGATTTTTTGACCATATAGCATGACGAACATCAAATTGATACAAACGAAATCAATACGCTTGCATGACGCGTCCAGGTTTTCTGAGTAGCAGACAAAACGATGTTTTCAGATCATCTTGATGACGTCAGAGGATCACGACGTTAGCTGAGAACGCAGGCCTAGGCGTATGCCGGCAGGCGCCCACACGCTGTGGCTGCTAGTCGCGATGACGGCAGTCAAGGTCAGTATGACCGGGTGTGATGGCGTTAGCGGAAACCATGCATGCATCCGGCTACAATGGCAACAGCTGCTCACAGCAGTTACATCCGCCTGCATGCGGTAGACGTTGGCAGCATGCTGGAAGGACTTATCTCAACGTAATAATGCACATTGCAAAGATGTGCCCTCGGAGGCGACACTGGGAGATAGAGAGTTGCAATTATGGCTAATTGAGGGTTAAAGGGAGTGTTCCTCTATATGGGGGGTTTTAAACTGAAATAGCCATCTTGAATGCTTTTCGGTGCAGTTTACAACCCTGCTCTTCTTAAGACTTAAACTTCTCTAGTTTCTCAGTTGCAGGCTCGAGAAAACGGGGAAGTATTATAAGGTAGTCTTGGCAATTATGACGTCACAATAACGTCACTCAATCCTATCATTCCAAAACCAAGGCGGCGATGAAGGCTGGTACAAATCTGATGACCAAGGCCTTCATATCGGGCGTTCGTGAGCGCAATTTCCAAATGTAACGGCAGCCAATTGGTTCTCAATCAATGTTATGCAAGGTACGATGACGTAATCAAACAATGCCATATCAATGAACGTACTTATCAAACAGAGAAAATGTGTTATCCAGAGCCGTCTATTCTGCTTAAAAGCATACCAATGGTTATACGTTAGCTTAGTTCATCATATCTGATGATTGCTTCAGGGTCTTCAAACGTGAAGCATTCCCTTTAAGTAGGTCCATGCCGTCTATGGAATGTTACATGAGAAATACCGATCTGTCAGGTTACAGGGACATTCAGCACCCTGCGGCGCTGACCCTGTCTATGTCCTGTTCTGATGTCACCAATACCATCAAGCTTCATGATCCTGCGATACTCTACAGCGGGATAAAGGCAACAGGTCATCTGAGATAGCCGGCAACACATCTTTGGTAGGTTGGTCTAGACATTGGTTCTGGCTATTTACATTTGACGGGCAGACTGATGGCCGTTTCAGAATGGCTCCCTGTCGCTGGCTGTTGCTAAGATGCCTATTTTAAGGCTAGTGTTTCTCGCGCTTTACTTTATCCCGTGTGTACCATGTGTTCCTCTAGTCGCATGTGTGGTGTACACGGTAGGCATGTGTTTCCATCCTGTCCATGAGATGATGTATTCAAGGGGTTCATAATCGGTACTTGTTGCCAAACATATTCCAGATCGATCAATGATGGCATTTTAGGGTGCAATAATTAGCGCGAAACTTTCTGCTCTCGCTCGCCGTTGCAGCAGCGTCGCTTGCGGTCACTGCTGTCTTGCTACCCAGCACAACAAGAGGGCAGCGCAGTCACGTGGTCACCACCAGACGATGGCCGGCCGGCTCGTTGTTTGGCGCCACTGTGTTGGCCTTTCCTGCGACCATCTGCTGCGGAGCCGGCGCCGTGCTCGCCCCGGGCCAGCAGTGTCCGCCCCTGCATATTAACGGGTGCTCTGGCGCCGTGCAGGCGGACCTCGCCAGCCCAGCACCAGTGCTGCCAGCTATGCACTGATCACGACACGTGGGGGCGTCGGCCGAAGCGTG
The DNA here is from genome assembly GCF_011947565.3 of Pollicipes pollicipes. Taxonomy (NCBI): domain Eukaryota; kingdom Metazoa; phylum Arthropoda; class Thecostraca; order Pollicipedomorpha; family Pollicipedidae; genus Pollicipes; species Pollicipes pollicipes. The sequence continues at coordinate 6,610,096 of NW_023596448.1, forward strand.
AAGGACTTCACGAAGCGTCACGTCCGTGACGTATCCAAACATGTGAGAATGTGAGGTATTTGTCCATGGCGGAAACGAAAGTGTCGCTCGGCGTGTAAGCTATCTGCGTGAAACGGGCCTTCTGGTTTCAGCTTACCGGTGACGTTCCTGGTGACGGTATTGACCATCAACAGGTCATGTCGTGATAGAGCGAAACGCTTTCGTGCATATAATTTCCCAACCATGAAATGGGTTTCATTTTGCATGGTCACTGTCTCCTTTGCAGCCTTCCAGCTCTGTAGAGACGGGTTTTTGGGGTCTGAGTGAGTGGATGTCCCCGGAGTTCACGGAAGCGGACGTCCCCTAGTTAATGGAAGCATCACCGCGGCTCAAATGTTTGTTGGAGTGCATTATTTATAGTCACACCATCGGTACTTGCCATACTAAGCGAGACAGGATGACGGACGAACCCGTATGTCGTCATCACTTCCTTATCTGTAGCTTTTCGCTTTGAATCAATTTATGTCTTAGGTCAAGCTAGATCATTGGACTTACGCATTCCTAACATTGTTATATGCCAGGCCGATATTTGCACCCCGATCACCAAATAGGCGCAACAATTGACAACCTTTCACTTGAGACGATTCTGATTATCTGCTTGTGACCTTTAACCAGTGTTGTTTATTGGGCCAAATATGCCCTCCGACTGTCATATGATAGTCAACCATTCTACGACGAAGTGACAAAGACTTTCGAATCAATATAGCCAACCGTTTCGGATGAGCTATGTTTGAAAACTATGTGAGAGAACTATGCCAGATCAAACGAGGTCGTGGATTCTAAAATCCTTGCAGTTATAATCATCATCGGTTGGTACACACTTAAGAGCTGTGGTAAATATCCTTGATCTGCACTTGACACATACTGTCATCGCAGTCCCAAACGATGAGAGGGCAATTAGATACCGTACGCAAGCCCTGTTAAATGAAGGTCCTGACCCTGCTCCACCTTTAGAGTAGCGCAGTCTCTTCGATGAAAGCATCTTTAGGCAAAGTGAGTTTTTTTTTTAAAAAAGAACAATTACAAGTGCAGAACGCTGTGTCCATCATTGCACAAACTTTGCCTTTCGGTACTTACGTATTTTAAATAACGTGACCCATCGGAATTTGACCTTCGAAATCGATCACATTTTGTAACATCATGCCCTTAGAAATCATGCTTATGCGTTTGATCGCAATAATTTCTTTGCAAACGTATGCATTTGCTCTAGGCAAACAAGGTCTCTGATGTTCAAGTCAGGCCAATGACCTTTGAGAAGCCCACGGTGACCAAAAACACGCGCGCATGCTTTGATTCCTAGTCGAGATGAGCAAGAAAGATTACGTTAGGCGGTGGGTGTTTAAAACAAAGGTTAATCGGGGTCAGTGTAGGTCAGTGAGCTCTCGTGACATCCACGAAGTTCAAATGGAGTGTCTGTTGACGTCCCAGTGATGAATAAATTTTATCATCATCATCAATAATTACATCATCATTAATTACATATACATAACATCATTAACATCATAACATTACATAACATCAATAATTACACATACGGCAAATTCTCCACTGAAAGAGCAGTTCGGCATTGACCTTATTCTGACCTTCATAACTGACCAATGGAATTAAAGGCATTCTTAAATGTAGTTGGTTATTTCTCTAGGGTATTGTCCCATAGATGTATGGCTTCGTCTAAAGCTCGGTATTCTCATAAGATTAAACGATACCCCAGGCATTGCCTCCACTGACAGACATGGCTTGACTCGACATAACATAACGAGCCCTCTGCCGCGCCGGTGCCGCTGTCCCCCAGGTGGAGTCAGGAGGGCCGCGTCACGTGAGCCCTGAGCCGCAGGGGGACGCGCAGGGCCCGTCGGAGGCGAGGCAGGAGGGAGCGGGCGGGCCTTGCGCCACCGCCGGCGACGCCACGCCCGAGTCCTGGCCCCAGGGCCCGTCGGAGGTGAGGCAGGAGGGAGCGGGCTGGCCTTGCGCCACCGCCGGCGACGCCACGCCCGAGTCCTGGCCCCAGGGCACGTCGGAGGTGAGGCAGGAGGGAGCGGGCTGGCCTTGCGCCACCGCCGGCGACGCCATGCCCGAGTCCTGGCCCCAGGGCCCGTCGGAGGCGAGGCAGGAGGGAGCGGGCTGGCCTTGCGCCACCGCCGGCGACGCCATGCCCGAGTCCTGGCCCAGGGCACGTCGGGAGCCGTTCCCTGGAGTTTGGGCAGGCCGGCTCGGAAACGTATTGGGTGCAGGGGACATTCCGGCTAGACGATTGCATCATGAAAAATCCGAGAACAGGCTGACCCAGTGAGAAGAAATCACAAAAGAACGTGCGAAAGAACGCAAAAAGGTCTCCGAGGCAAAGAGGCAGGGTGGCAACAGCCGTGCATCAAGAACTCGACGACCCCGACGAACCCGACGCTAGTCATCAAGCCACGGTCTCTGGATCTGCACGCAACGGGACACCGGCGACGACACGCACGATGTGAGTGTCCGGGCTGTCCCCGTCTCGACCGGGCTGTGAGCGGATGTGAGTGTCCGGGCTGCTGTCCCGGTTCGACCGGGCTGTGAGCGGATGTGAGTGTCCGGGCTGCTGTCCCCGTCTCGACCGGGCTGTGAGCGGATGTGAGTGTCCGGGCGGCTGTCCCCGTCTCGACCGGGCTGTGAGCGGATGTGCGGGCATGAGCCGTAATTACTCCTCCCTTATGTGTAACTGGGGTAAATCGGGGAGGGCACCGACCACGCAGCCCTCCTGGTCCGGCACTGCGACTGGGCGGGGGGGGGGGGACTACAGTCCTCTGATCCCGCAGTCATGGATGGGAGAGAATGGGGGATTACTGGGAGAGAATGTGTCACACGGCGTTCGGTGCTCCGCCCGCATGTCGTTGCAGAAGTGTCGGGGCAGAAAATATAGCTGGATGTGGATGCTGAGTGTGTAGCTGGAAATAAGAAGATGGATATGTATACTGAGTGTGTAGCTGGAAACGAGAAGCCGGATATACATACTGAGTGTGTTGCTGGAAACATGTAGCTGTATATGTATACCGAGTGCGTAGGTGGAAACACAACTGCATATGTGTACTGAGTGTGTAGCTGGAAATATGTAGCTGGATATGTATACTGAGTATAGTGACCAAACGTGTTAAGACTTTCTTAATAAAGGTGGCGGCCTGCGGAGCAGCCTGCGTAGTAGTTTGTGATACAGGTGACAGCCTGCGTAGCTCTGGCTTCGCTTCATCGTTTAGCAATGAAGCGAAGCCAGAGCCGACCTGACTAGGACGGCGAGAGAGGCACCTGCGTCTGACGCAGCGCGGTTGGCCTGCTGCTCGCGGCGCTGCAGGACCACCTACCCAGGCCGGAGTCTGGCAGAGCCTCCACGGAGCTCGAGGTAGCCGGTAATCCAGCCGTTGGTGAGCTGGTGAGGTGCCGGCGGCACGCTTGCGACAACAGGGTGCAGAGGTGGCGCTAGCGGCGTGCGGCCGGCCAAGCGATCGTGGCACGTGCGGAGTGGGCGATCAGGAACGGTCGCACGCGCTGGCGTTTGCGGCGTGCGGCCGGCAGAGCAATCGTGGCACGCGCGGAGTGGGCGACCGCCAACGGTCGCGCGCACCTCGGCACGACGACTCGTTCATTCGCCTGCGCCGGGGCCGTCTTGATCTGGCCGTGGAAGGCGGGTACCTGGATGCACATCAGCTCATTACGACCCTCGCGGGTCCCGCGTCGCGGCCGGCCGCGGCGTACGGGCCGCGTCCGCATATTTCATGAAGGTTTTCTCTTGGTGAAAGCCTTAATCCGTTTGCCATTTTGTTGGTTTGTCTCTATTTTTGTTTCCTTATTGATTTCCTCATTATCACCCTGTCTGTTTGCTATTCTTTGCGTATTGCTTCGTCTAGATCGATTGACTGATTATTTTTGTATGAAGTCCATAGCGATGTTAAGCTAAATTTTTCGTTTAACAAACTGTTCTTTATTATTGTCCGATAACTCGGAGCGGACAAACTCATACTGAACTGCATACAGCGCGCTGGCACGGATTCTTCATGCTTACGTTGTCCTCTCGCTTTTCGCTTTTTCTTATTTTGGCTGTCTAGATCGATTAATGGGTTTCGCATCGCGTCTGCGCTCGTAAAAGTTTTCGTTTAGTTCTTAGGATTTTCATGTTAATTAGGAGCGATCTAACTCGGTTTGAGCCCCGTCCAGCGCAAGCGCGTGGACCTCTTTAACAATAGCGCGCCCTCTCCCTTTCCCATGTTTTTTTGTGTTGCCTTGTCCAGCTCGATTCAGCCGATCGATCTTTGCAAGGCGCCCATGCTTGGATGACAAAGACACCTCACATCCTGGAGGAACGCGCAACGCACAACGTAGTTATGGTGCGGGGGGGGGGGGGAGAGCTGTCGAACTATCCGGATCAGACCGGATCGCCAGGTGTGTCCTGCTAGACATTGCTGTGGCATCATGGCCAGGTGCCCCGAGCCCTCTACATTTCGGAAGACCGTTCCCGATTCAGTGAGACCAGCGGAGGCCGTTCGCCGGGTGCGGGCTGGGGTATCGCTCTGAAGGAGAGCAGGCGCCGTCTGCCAGGCCGGCATCGGCACTGGCGACAGAGGGCGGCACTAGAAGGTGCGCTCGTGGCCCGCCTGCGGGTCGGGCGGCGCGCCGATCGCATAGAAGCTGGAACTTGCCGAAGTCACGTGTGGACGTGAGACCACGGTCGTACGTAGGTCGGGGAATGCGGGGAATAACGCCAGTCCATTCATTTCAAGGGCATTCTTATGTCACCCCCTTCTTTTCCGAAGGAATACCGGTCACATCGTCGTTACCTGCCCAGAAGCTTCCCCACGTCCAGCCCGTCACCCCGCCAGCGGGTCCGGGAGTGCCCGCGATGCCTTTCACCCCGTTTACGCGGCGTAGCTAGTGGGTGACTACTGTTGGCCCGTTGACGGCACAACAGAGAACGGATACACTCCCCCAGTCAGAAGGACTGGCGTACAAATCCAGGTAAGAGATGCAATTTGTTAATGCCTACAGACCACGGTCGGCTGGTCGATTGCCAGGGCTTATGATAACAGGCGGCGAACGTTGATATTATTACTGGCGCACCTTACAGGCATGTTTCTCATTTAAAGGTATCGAGGGAAGTATCAGATATGATGTAACAGGCCCACTTATAACTACTAATATACATAAGGGGAAAATATTTCTCTGGGCGGCACAATTCTCTGTTTAGTAAATGTGCTCCCCAATGCGTCGTGGTTTAAGTACGTCATCGTCCCATGCACAACATCGATTGAGAGCCAATTGACAGCCGTTATATCTGGCGATCGCGCTCACGAATGCTAGATCTGAATACTTCAACATTTATTTGGCCTTGATCGTCGTACGACTTATAGAATGGCAGGACTTGAATGACACCATTTTGACGTCATGAATACCAAGGTAACTTTGAAATGCTTCCTCCGACATACCTTTCCAAGTTTTCGCGGGAGTAAAGCTCAGAAATTAGAAGGGCTTAGGTCTTCAAAAGAGCAGGAATGTGAATAGCGCCAAAAAGTCTTTGAGGCCATTTCCATTTGGTCATTTCCATGGCCGTTTCACTTCACAACCCCACATAAATGGGGAGCATTCCCTTCAGTGCGCGTGGTGTCACTACACCCACGTGGTATGACCCCAGCAGGCGTCAAAAGCCTACTAAATGGGCAGCCACGGGGAGTAGCTGCTTTGGCATCGACGGGGTCAACTCCCACCAGACTGCCAGACTTACGTTCGACGAGCAACTGTCGTCCGTTCCCGGAGGCCGAATCGTATAGAGAATCGTAACGGTCACTGAGGGATACGCCCGAGCGATACGGCCCGGATGATGCCACGAGTCAGGGGAGCTAGACAACCGCAGTCCTGCTCTGAAGCGGATGAATGTTTGATAGGATAGCGCGACTCGAATGCACGGTTCCATTCATTTTGGGCCAGGAGACTGTAGACTCGTTCCATTTGTCCCTCACTTTACCGCAGGCGTGGCGGCGTGAAGAGGTGTAGGTCATATGATGTAGCCAGGGACCAGTTCGGACTGCCCGAGATGTAGGGCCATGCACGTTGGTAACTGGATTTATCCGGTGGTGTGCAGCGCGGTGAGAGAGACCGGGATACAGCCCGTTCTCTTCCAACGTGGTGTATGGCAGGCCTTACAAGCTTATAGAGGTGATGTGCTGGGGACAGATAGAGATCCCGCCTTCGATATTTATAGGGAAAGGCAACAACGGACTAAGATGTCGGACAGGCCGATCAGGCCGGTCAGGCCAGGTCTCCAGAGCGTGCCGGCTGTAGAGACCGTAACGCGTAAGCAAAGGTCACGCCGGGCGCCCGCTGCCTGCCGATGGGCTCCACCGTCCCATCGGGTGCGCTGTCTACCACTACGCCTCTGAAGGAGGGGCTGAGGGCCAGTACCTTGCAAAGCTTACCCCGGCAGGTGGGGGACGACGGGGCAGAAGCGCCGGAAGTGTCGACTCCGTACCGAAAGGGGTGTCGCAAAAGGCGTCCGCACAACACTGGCAATAGTGATGATACTTTTGAGCCTGCAGGTCCGCCACGCGTGGGCTTAGACATCCCGCATGGCTGTTAGCAAGTATTGCTCACTACGTTGCGGGTATTGGCTGGAATTTCACACATCAAATTATTACACATGCGTACGCTTAATCACAAATTAATATCTCATTCATTAGGTTTGTTTGTGATAAGTGCTGATGGAAAAAGGAGCTGTTGGCTTGCACACAAATGAGTAAGTATGAAAGTTACATTTCATTATAAAAGTTTCCAGCAAACTGATAAATGTCATTTCATTAACAGATACTCCATGACTGAAGGCGTTCCTCTGGCCTTAAGTCAAAACCTGTGCCAGTGGTCGAGCGGCTAGACGCCGGAAACGTGTTGAGAAGCTCTTTACTCGTTCTATTCTGATAATGGATGTCTAAAATCAATAAACGGTGTCTGCATATGACTTTGCACAACGAAATCAGAATCACTAAACGTTTATTTCATTCACCAGCTAGTTAAGGCTTGCTAGATAAGGGGCACAATTCGCGTCTGAAAACCTTTCGGATGTCGGGCACCTGTCCAGTCCTTTCAGTTCAGAACTGGACGGTAGATGCCGTGGCACACTGCTGTTTAAAAACGGCAACTATTTGTGGTAAACTAGGCTATTCATTGTCTGGCATCTAATGACGTACGCCTGGAATCACTTTAAGGGGTAACGGAGGTGAATTCGACCGTTGCTGTCTCTGTGAACTGATTTAGAAATCGAGCACAAAAGCACCTGTATTTTGTGGCATCGGTCTTCGCTGCGAGTTTTTTTCTTCATGCCACAAACTTAGCAGTGATGATTCCCGCTAATACCATACAGCACAAAATCCTTCAGCCAGGTAGATGAAAAGCTCGCGCAGCGGAACTTTAATATGGAAGAGCGGCGTATCCATGGCATATTCTCTAAACTCTGCAAATGAGGCTGCATGCCGATCCATAGTCCCCACCGTCGACCCCTTACCACCAGCTTGGCGTTCATCTTGGCTCTGAAGGGTGTCCTGCTGTGGGAGCAGTTGTGCCGACTGAGGGCAACTGGCCGCTTATAAGGCGGAGGGCTGACCTCACTCCAGCCTCGCGCCGGATGCGGTCCCAGCCGTGGCTGCTCAGGCATCACATGCACTTGGAACCGTGCTCTGACCTTCGGCAGCAGCACGCTTTGAGCGTTGCCAGAGCCCTCCCGATCCACGCAGCTCAAAGCTCGCTGGACGACATGACAGCGCGATGAGAGCGTCGTAGAAGCGCACGGTAAAAACGTTTCAGACATTTGCCACCGGCGCCACCACTGACCGAGCAGTTCACCGGGCTTCAGTTAGACTTAAAGGCTACAGAGTGCGACTTACCTTATAGACCAGAGCTGCCGTTTTAGGAAAGTTATCGTTCAATGTGCAATCCAAACTATAGCGATGAACCAGTTGCCTGTCTGGGAAGTGTCCTAAAATTCTGATTTTTTCCAAAAAGAGCTATTTTTTCTTCGGGTTGAATAGCTCTAACCTGCATCCAGTAACCCCAGTCACTACTCAGCGAATCATACCCGCGCTCAAATTGAATGACAACAAGATAATGCCCGTGAGTGGATAAGCTGCGTCACAGGCTTTAGTGAAAACACCGACAATGTACTATTCACATCCATGTCCCCAAGCTTGACTACGACTAAGCTTGACCACGGCAGCTCAGTCGCATGGTAAGTAGTAACGAAACGAGAGGAGGCATTAATGGGTATAGCTTGCTGTGCTGACGACGTAACATCAATGCCCTTTATTATGGGAAACTTTTCATGTTATGTTTCAGAAAGTCAGTAGCATTCTCTAGTGTGTTCTATCAACGGTTTGTAGCATATCTTTCAGAACCAATTCATTTCATAACGATCAGCATTAAATAATTTGAAATGCATAGCAAGCTGTCAATGGCATGCAAAGGTGTTAGGTAAAGGAAAAGCTGCATAGCTTGTTTTTTACATGGACAAATAAATTGTTTCATTTTTTCATTTTTCAAATTTGGTTTAAAAAAACCGTTTCCGAATTATCTTGAATTGTTTTCATTTCCCAGAAAATGGAATTCGCCACATGTATTATGGCGACGCGTGGCATGCTGAGGGTGAGCAGCCGATGTTGAATTGAAAAACGGCGAAACTGGAGGGAATCTTACACCTTGGGAAAAGGTACACGTAAAGAACGGGCAAAAAATCGCGTTTGCCGTTCCTTAGTCTCCATAGAGGTTCTGTCATTGCCGGGCATAACATGACAGAAAGCGGGAGATGGAAGACAAAGGACAACAGGACAGGACAAAACAAGTCAGTACCCGGGATGGGATGAGGAAGAACAAGGAAGAACAGAATAGATCAAATAATGGCACAAGGCAGGAGATGCCAGGGCAGCGCAGGAGGCAAGATATGTCAAGACAGGACTGGGAATGAGATGACAAGATGGGGCATAACAAGAGAGGATCGCTCAGCGTAGCACAGCACAGCAAACACATAATGATGGAAGGTGAAGGGAAATTCGCCAACGTAAATCGAGAAGGAATGATTCTGTCAGCCTTTGCCCAATTGCAGTATGAACCTCGGCTCATGTACGCCCCGCACCCTCCCCCCTCCCCCTGCCTCTTCTGGCCACCCAGCAGTGGCCAGTGTCGTTGTCATCGCTCCACATGTAGCGGCCCCCGTTTTCCCTGACTGTAAAGTTCTTACTTTTCTGAGCGAATGTCCAGGTTGTTTTGCGTTAAATATATTAGCTTATACTGCTCCAGTTCCATTCCCCCATGCCGTTGTAACATCTCAGTGATTTTTTTCATTGCATATTCTATCTAATTCATTTCCATGTCTCCATCTTGCTTCGAGCCACTGGCATGAGGTGGGAGCACGTGAAGCAAGCGAGAAAATAAGGACCATTCGCACGTCCGACGAAGTTCATGAGCCTGCACGTCTGATGACACCCTCTCTATTCGTGCCTGGGTTATTGTAGGTCGTCGCCTAGCTACGGGTTAGATTTAATTCTGTAATGAAACCAACTTATCGTGACAGCAGACTTATAAGAACGCTAAATGCTGAGAATATTAGTGAAATACTTCAAAAGACCGTAGTGTTCACAATCACGCTGCAAACACGGCAAAATCAGCCACCGGTGGCAGTTGCAAAGCAAAACTGCTGACGCGCCTCCAGCATGTGCGCAGGACGCTTTCTGGCTTTACCCGTATTTGTTGTTTGACCTTTTGGTTTGAACGTCGGACACCTACTGCTGGCTCGTCGAGCGGCCGGCCCACCTGTCAGTGACGTCACTGGGGTCGCTTGTGGTGCGGCGTCAGCCCCGCTTCCTGCCCTACCTCAGTCAGTCGTCAGGTCATCGCTTGGCAGCACCATGGGTCATCTTCGAGGCATCGCTGGCGTTCTGCTGCTGCTTTGCTGCGTCAGGCAGCTGGAGGCGGCCGGTGAGATAAAGGGCATGGTGGATACTGAGGAACGCAGACCCTGCTGTGAGCTGACGCGCTCCGCTCCGGGCTGCTTTGAACGTGGCGTGCTGATTTGGTTTCCCGACGTGAAATACGCCATTGCAGGGCAGCTCGTAGACCCAGCTGAACGTGACGTCAACTAAGCGGAATGTGTGTACATTCAGAAGCGTTGTTCGCCCCGACGAGACGCTCTTTTGATAGGCCTATTTTGCTGCAACCGCTGGTCGTGCCACCATGTTAAATTCAGCAGCAAATGACACAACGCCTTAAAAAGCGGCGTCGAACTGCTTGATGAAGTACATGCGTGCAAATAACGCAGCCCTGTGTGTTCTTGTAGCATAACTATGCGAACAAGCTTTTGCATCCTCATTGAATCGTAACGGTGAGTAGCTCTCATCTATTATATGCATGATACATAAGACAAGGGCAGAAAACGGGTTTGGATTGTGCCAACCTGCAGTCGCAGAGTCCAGCACATCCAATATGGCATCAGCACGGTTTGATTTGAAAAAACGGACACCCGCTTCGGCACAAAGGCGCGCGTCACTGTGTGATACCGGTCCCGCCCACTCGGAAGTCCACTAAGAATCCATCTATGTCTGGTGTTCTTAAGCTTACCGTCAGCCGCCGGTAACCGGGACGGTCAAGTACGCGCCAAGCAGCGTAGGCAATCAACCATTCAACGCAGCCAGGTTGATACTGTCGGATTCACAGGGACACCAGTAATCCACTGAGATATGGACAATGTTGCCTTTTAAAAACACGTTCGCGCAAAAACAATGCTGCTCTCTCTTTCATAAATTGCAAAAGAAAGATCGACAGAGAGGAGAGAGAGAGGAGAGAGAGAGAGAGAGAGAGAGAGAGAGCGAGAGAGGAGAATGGAGATAGAGAAGAGAGATGATAGAAGAGCTAGAGAGAGAGAGAGAGAGTAGAGAGGAAATGAGCAGAGCGACGAGAGAGAGAGACGAGAGAGAGCGAGTCGCGAGAGAGAGAGAGAGAGAGAGATAGAGAGAGAAGAGAGAGAGAGAGAGAGAGAGAGAGAGAGAGAGAAGAGAGAGAGAAGAGAGAGAGAGAGAGAGAGAGAGAGAGCAATACAAATCTTGGGGAGGAAACCTCTTCCCACTGTGCTACCTCAATGCAAACAGCACACTATGCATGTTTTTACCACTCCAGAGAGAGCTTATAGTTTTTGTTTGTGTTTATATGAACCCTCACTCAATGGCCCCGTATACGGAAACAATATATGCTTTATTCTCAGTTCCGTCTTCGGAAATGGGGTTGACTGGTGGCCATGCTCACCTCTTGCGTTCTGTTGTTGCAGTATTGTGAGGCGCAGTGGTGTTACTTTTTAAGATCGGTTAATGAGGTGTCAACCTATAGAGATAACCTACCTACTCCCGAAGCCTTCCCCTTCCCGGATTTGGGTCTCTTAAATTTGCGTTTTCATTGTCAAGGATTAGTTTCTTTTGCTTAATAAAGTTATTTTGGCCAATACAATAATGTCTTAGGAGCTTAAAAAAGAACAGAAAAGAAAACCAAAGAGAGAAGAAAAAAAATTCATAGAGATTCCATTTTAACCGCATGTGACAGCGTCAAAATTGGGTGTGATCCCCAGATGTCTCATTTATCGTCCATGGAAGTTAATGCAAGATGCAAAAATAAAATTTATGCGGAATGTTGCGAACTGAGATGTGCAGACCAGAGAAGATTGTACACATGACACAATTCACGTGGAAACGCTGCAGCAAATGTGTCATGTGCACTGTCAGGAAATATCTAAAAAATTAAAAGTTAAACTGAATCCGCAACGTTCCGAAGCTGAGCTGATGATCAAATTCCTTAACAAAAAAAGACTTGAACACCAGGCCAACATTTCTTTTACTCTGGAGCACACCAAACACACTGCGTCGATTCTCTTCCTCGTCGCTCTCTTTGTGATGCAACCATGTGAAAGATAAATCGCCAAACTGTACTTTAAAGCTATGGCCACCACTCCCATACAAAATAATTCGGAACACCCGCATGACTTCTAAAAGAGCAGCCCTCGCAGGCACCACTGGTGCGGAGAGCGCTTCGTGCATCTTTTTATCTCTAGTCTGGTGAGCGTAATTGTGCTAAAATATCCCCTCTACTCCGTGAGAGCGGACTCGCGGAACATTGAGTGAGGCGCGCCGTCTGTGAAGGTTGTCCTCGATAGAAATGCAGGGGCGTACACACATAGTAACTCCCGGTGCCATACCCCCCGCACCAAATTATGTCATGCGTTCATAGGCACCCGACCTAATAATTTCAGGCACAGAAAGAAATGTCGAAAATATATGATGCCGTTTTACGACACACAAGGAGTCACGCGTGCCTGCGGTGCGCTTAACTAAGATTCACATTCAAATCTGGCGCCCCCCCCCCCCCCCTAATTGCAAAATCCGGCGTACGCCAATGTTAAGAAATACCTCAGGATCACCACGAAGTCGTAGGAGGATAAAGCAGACAAGCCGCCTACATGTGATCCTCCTGTTTCAAGATGCCAGCCTGTGCATACAGGTGACCGTCGCCGGGCCATAAAGTGGTTTGCACGGCCTTGGGGTAGCGTGAACGGTTGGTGTTGCCTTAAAGTTCATGTCAATTCGCTGATCCCTTGAGACCCCAGCGTGATCAGGTGATGTTAAGGTTCGGTAGACGAAGCCGGTGGGCTAAAAGGAAAATGCGTATGGAGGACTTAGCATATAAGGTCCTTTCTAGCCACTGCCCAGAGATGTTGCATGCTGGCAAAACGACACGCAGCGTTCGTGACCGGTTTTGGAGCCCCTTGGCAACGCATGATTACGTAGAGTACGCATACCACTGGGTAAGCATACAGGTGTCGTATAGGGTAGCCCGAAACGTGGCATCGGAGTGCGGTGCAACAAATGCAAACTTTACCGTACAAATTTTAGCAGGACGAAATGGTTACGCGGTTTTCAGGATATCGGAATTATTGCGCAACCGTAATCTTTTCCCGAGGTCGAACATAGAAACGTAATCGTGGTACTAAGACACCCTTACTCTTAGCGTTTGAGCAAACTGACATACTTTTTCGAGCAAAGTCGCCTTCTTCGTAGTTACAATTAGAAAGTTAATATATATATATATATATATATATATTAACTTTCTAATTGTAACTATGTAACTATATATATATATATATATATATATATATATATATATATATATATATATAAGTACACGGTTTAATACGCTTATGAGGAGTTCTCTAGTCGTGGTGAGCACTATCACTTATCGTCAAGTTTCTTCCTATACCCGCCATGCCTTTTATATATGTATATGCCTGTGTTCGGTGCGTGCCATCAGAATCCTGGTTAGCCACCTGTGCTTCGAGTAGCCCTTAGCACAGTACCGCGTGCAGCGTGACAGGACACGAGAGCCTGAATGACCGAAATGCTCGTGATGTGTGTTCACTCTTTTTAAAGTGTGAAGGTGGTAAGTAGATTTACGACATCTTACACCCGTCATGCTTTACATATGGCATCTTATGTGAGAAAGCCCCCACAACAAAACTTGACAGGCTTGAAAAGGCATGAAAAAACCCGGTCGATATTTGCAGCCAGGCCAACCATAAACAGGTGCTGGAATGGTGAAGCTATATCAGGTGTTGGAACGGCGGAGCTATATCAGGTCCCCGCAGTATACTATATGGCACAATATCAACAACAAATTAATGGAATTACTTTCAGGTGCCTGGCATGCCAGCCTTCCAGGGAAATTTTGTGCATTTTCTCGGTCCGGTATTCATGTTTGCTACATTCGTTTGAGGGGGCTCAGATGAGCACTGGGGAGCGGAAGCTAACCATTGGGGAGGGCTTGAGCTCCCAATAGTATATGACGTGACGCTATTGGCACCCATAATTATATAAAGTGACGCCGCTGATGTGACGCGTCCCACGTGGGGTTCGGCATGATGTCTTCCAGCAGTGCCTTGCGCAGTCGAACCCAAACTGCCTCCAAAGGTAGATAGCAAGAGTAAGCAATGAACTCTAATGGATGAGAAGCATATATCCTGCACCGTGATTTGTTACAGGGTACTAAGATGTGATTCCCAGTTTCCGCAACTACAAAGGGGAAATTTGTTAAGCGTTATTACGTGTTGCGTGCTTTTAGAGCGCACCGAACTTTGATGTACCACGCACCGCTTCGAGTTTCATTGTTAAGCGATTACTCATTTATAACCGCTGTCATCGTGTCGTATTTGATGTGGGTGGATGATATCAAAGCAGAGAGCCACCACTCCTTAACAGATGACGCTGAAAAATTATTTGGAATTTTCCGATGGCCTTCAGCCGATCCGATACCACTGAAAGGAAGTCTTGCCTTGGATGTTGAAATTGAGTTAGTTCAGTTTACAGCTCAGTGCATCAAACAGAAAACATCTTCGTTTTCATTTTTGTTTCTACACTGTCTCAAAAAGCGAGCAATTTTGAAATCAGCAAGTGTTTTACATCATCTTTGCTCCAGCCATAAACTCTTTTTTGCCAAATCAATGTCAAGGATAAGTGAAGTTCCACGTTGTGGAAACGTCAAGTTATCTACCATCTGTAAGCAGCGAAGGAAAACGGCATGTCGTACATGGCTGGTGCCGCCAAATGCCACAATTTTGGCACCCTGCTATAGCTGTACGGCACACGTTTTGAAATTGAGACGCATCATGGCTTGGGCGGGCTGAAGGAATGCTGTAAAGCTTATATCAAGGCATGAAAGGACGTGAAAACTATTAATTAAAAGTTGATATAGATTGTGGACCCTAATTGGTTGACAGCAATTTAAAAAAAATAGTTTATTAAGAGCTATAACTGCATCCTGAACGATCTAGAATCCAGGGTTCAGGGATCTGCCAGCTCGCGGCCATTTCTGGGATCCAGGTACATGCATGATGTCTACACATGACTTGTTTGACCTTTAGATGCCTTGGCTGGCGTGGCGACCTCCCGTATACTGACAGGGCAGACCCGGACGTCGGCTAACGACGCAACACAAATATCAACTGTCACAGAAATAAAATGTCACTTGGTAAAGCGTAACATCGCAGCAGGCTGAGTAATGGTCGCATTCTGTCGCCCCTGCGGGCGTATCCTTCCGCGTCCACTTGTGCAGCAACAGCATCATGGGCTACCATCCACCGACCTGTTTCGTTGCGCTGCTCTATGCATTCCAACTGCATGTGCTTGTTACGTTGCCAATCGTTCTCTTCCTTAAAAATCTGATAAATGGTTGGTTCGTTTTAGTCAGCATAAAAACATTCCAAGACGTGCCTTTTGGGCCTTACACAATTGCCGAGGTAAAGAAGCAGCAGGAGTGGGGTGACAAGTAGAGTATTTCTTCGAGTGCATCAGCATTGTTCGTCTCTCTTTCTCGGAGGATGTACCTCTGGGAAGGACAGTTCCTATGATTCCCCAGCCAACAGCGGTGACGGAGTATAGCAGTCACGACCCCTGATCAACGCATTTCCGCAAAAGAGGTGACAATGCTTCTTCCACTTCCAGACCCCGTCCCGGCGCCTAAACGTGGCAAGTGCTCGCCGGCCTGTCCAAAGGGCCAGCACTGCGAGCTGCAGCGCCTGTGCCACTTCGGCATCTGCGCTGGCTACCAAAATGTGTGCGTCAAGTCGCCAGCTGCCGTTGTGGAGCGTCCCCCCAGCTGTCAGGACGTGCGCTGCAGCAGCGTGCAGACCTGCGTGCTGATGCAGGTGGTCTGCGTGCGCGCGCCCTGCTACCCCGTGCCGGTCTGTGTGGCGGACGGGTGCGCCATAGCCCGCTGCCTGCCTGGCCGGGTCTGCATCATGGCCGTCATACCCGGCTCCGATCCAGCCTGCTCCAACTTCCCCGACTGCCGCTACAGGTTCAGCTGCCAGCCTCGGGCCAAGCCCAAGCCCGGCTTCTGTCCGTCGCCGAAGCAGGTTTCCCAGGGCAAAGGCAACGGCTGCAAGTACGACAACGACTGTGTATCCAATCTCCTCTGCTGTCCGAGCGTGTCCAAAGAAGGACGCCACTGTACCGCCCCCGCCTTCCCCGACCCGTGCGCCGGCAAGAATTGTCCATCGAATGCTCCCACGTGCGCGTTAGGACGCAATAGCGGCGCGGCCGTATGTATGGACCGCGCTTGTACGCCGGACAAGTTCTTCTGTGAGAATGGCAAGCAGTGCTACTGTTCGGACCACGGCAGAATCGTATGTACCAATGTCCCCGCCACTTCGAAATGCCCATCTGGCTAGTTTTGTGTGACACTTGTGGGAAAGTTATGGCAATCTTTGGGAAATGCTTACAAGTTGTCATTAAATTTTTAAGCTGCCGCGTAAGTCTTCCAAAATATGTTGAAGGGCTCATCGCTGCATGTAGCGTGTTTTGGCCATTTCAGTATGGGCATTGCGCTGTATATTCACTGACTGCTTCAGAAGTTGACTGCGAGCATTGAAGACCGGAAAGGTGATTAGAACAATAGCAAACAATATATTTGAAACGCTGCTTGGTCTTAGATCCGAAAATATATTAGCATACAACATCCTCTCTGGTTGCCTCGCAACAGGACAAACTCAAAATGAGCAAAGTATCTTATTATTGCTAGGGTATGCATAACTGATAAAATCTTAGTAGCCAAAACGGTTTTATTTAGAGCAAGACTGAGGAGAATGCTGCGGATGACCTCCTCTTCCTCAAACTGTTGGGTGACGCATACAATGTATTCAGCAGATGGTCTCTCCGACGCGCATATTCGCACGTTTCCTTCGAACTATCAGCACATATTTACAGTCTGCCTCCAGGGAGCCCCACAGGCGGTCATCAGCGATGGTCTTCTGTTACGCACGGCTCGTTTTTGCGCACTACGACATGCTCGAGGCGTGTGAGGCCTCGAGCTCAGTGCGCGGAGTCGGATAGCACTACGGGGAGCCACTGCTCTTTGCAACAGTGGGCTGCCCTCCTGTCTGGCGACCCGAGGCTCGGCTGGCGAGGAGGGGGGACCATGAAATCCAAGTTAAGGTGGACGTGGGGACGCTGGCTACCCGACCCACGTTCTCTTCGGCACGGAGTAAGCCGTCGAAGACTCGCGGGCGGACATGGGCTGGAACGAATATGAATGTGACGCACACGAAAACCTCCGCAGGACTTATGGTGAGCATTTGATTTTTCGTTCTGTAGCAATTGCTATGTTTTGTAAGTTGTTAAGTGCATCTGTGAGGAATGTTTTACATACAAATATGACAGTGCTTTAGCCTTGTTCCTCGTAGAAGAACCTTAACAAAATGGCTTTCCGACTAGCAGACGTTTATTTTAACGACAACTCGGAAAACAAATGGGTCCACCGGCCGCCGTACTGTTTATCTATCACCTAGAAGTTCAGATGGATACCGCTCTGAGATGTCCATAGCATATCGCATAATGACGTCATTTGGTGGATTCGAGCAAGGGGATTACGTGGACCAATACCTGCGCCTACACGATGCGGGACTTATCTGATAGCACCCAGCTGTGCTTCCCTATAAGAACAACCTAAGCTTCTCTTCCCTCCTCCCTGACGTTTACCTGTAGTGGAGCCTCCTCATCGATGCTTCGAGCGGTGACCAGGCTTTGGCCCATTCGTTGGGGTGACACCGATGCGACTTTCTTCAGTATTACGCTAGAATCTTAGCAAGTTACCTTTTTGCCAGCCATTCCTTGCATGTTTGTTTTTACCTTCCACTCGTTTTCCTTTCATCCCGCATCATGGGCTTCGGCTGTGACCATATCGTTTCAAAAGTTCTTATGGCCTCGAAAGTACTATAAACACCCAGATACAACATAAGGAAACGTGATGCTAACGGGCTGTTTGTTTTGCTCCTACGGGCAAGGTCTGTTTGCTTGTTTATTTTACTTCGGTGCATGCTTGGCAAAAACGCACATAGGTCATTCCATTCAAATTAATGAACTTCCTGGAAAAAGAAAACAGGACGGAAGGCCATTTTCGAAAGCAAGGGTTTCATTATGAGGTCCCAGAACAGCCCCAGCTGCCGCCACTGCCGCTGCCAATGTAATGCTTTCATGCCGCAGTTTTAAAGATTTTGTGCTGCAGCCCTCAAAGCACGCTGCCACCATCTGACCACCATCCATTTCCCAGTCTTGTAAAAATCGTAGAAATGCGACTTCCTTGCACCAGCAGGCTAAGGCATAACTAACGTCCGAAAACATTTCAAACGCTGCGATCAGGCCGAACGTTTCTGTCGAATAATCGGCCGCCGAAGCCGTGGTATACTGCTATAGAACCGTGTCAAATAGGCATATTAATCTAGGTGGTTGGTTGTGAAGCAGCCACTGACACTCGGTGACGACAAAATGAATTTATCATCAGCGCATTCTATTGTCACCGTTTTAATCGCTGCAAACTAGTACGCACATCAGGTACAGAAAAACTTGTATTTTCTGTGACAACCGAGTTTGCAACGAGATTTTTCTCAGTGTGTGATCAACTCAGAAGCGGTTATCACCGCTAAGATTACACAACCTAAATCATTCAGCTGCCTCGGACCAGTGACCATAGATACAGTGGAGACGGAATATTTCTATGTTTAGTTGAAATATGGGTCAAGTGTAATTTGTGTGAGGATTCTCCAACAACTTTGAGCCGTAGAAACCTGGATGAGCTTTTCGTTGCTGATGGCATGTACAACCGCCTTTTGGATACATTGCGTGATGTCTGTGAGCGGCGTGCATCTGATAGTCGACACACGTGTGCGAATGGCATTCAGTTCAAGCGGTTGTTGCAAAAATGTTCTGCTGTTGTGCAGACTAAATGTTTTTTTTCAGTTTCCAAGTGTTCTACACAGGATGCAGCCAGGATTTTCTTAAATTCCCGGAGCTCGGTGCCAAGCATCATGCCGATTTTTAACTTCGTGTCGGTAGCCTTCTGTGGTGAAAGACACAACATCTAGGCAAAATGATGGCACTGCCTTCCTAGGTCTCGCTACCGGTTTCGGGTAATGTTTGTATTATCACCGTGGGAACATAATAACTCAAGACTTGAAGTAAGCTTTACTAAACCGGTCCCGATCTCTATGATTGCTCGGGCACAAATATGGGTCTTATCCGTGGCTTGAGCCCTGGTGGGCTTATCTTTCAAAAAGTAGGCCGAAGACAGCTATGTTTTTTTTGCAAATGATGCATTTAGGTACGCGAAGTCATATGGCCAAGTGCGGAACTTTTTTTCAACATGATAGGTTTTGCGCGAAGAGAGTATCAACATACACACATTTACCTCATAGACTCATTTGACAGATGATGTTGGTCTGTCAAAACCCACCCTCGCATGCGTTCAGGGCTTCCATAATACGCCTGGTACACCACCATCACACAGCAAATGCCCTACACCTGCTGTTCTTTACAATTACCTGCATCCACCGTCCGACGCCGCCGAGCGATACTGGGTCGGTCGGCAACAGCTCGCAGCCGGGGAGTCGGCAGCTTACATCCGGGGAGTCGGCAGCTCGCAGCCGGGAAGTCGGCAGCTGACAGCCGGGGAGTCGGCAGCTGACAGCCGGGGGAGTCGGCAGCTTGTAGCCAGACGGGTCGGCAGCTTGCAGCCAGGGAGTCAGCAGCTTGCAGCCGGGTAGTCGGTAGCGTGCAGCCGGGAATCGGCAGCTTGTAGCCAGACGGGTGTTGTAGCCGGGTAGTGAGGGGAACTCTGCAGTCTCAAGACATTTTTAACATTTTGTGTTTTGCGTTGTCTTGTCCAGCTCGATTCCCTGATTGATCTTCGCACGGCGGCCATGCTTGGTTGACAAAGATCCCCTCATCCTGGAGGAACTCGCAACGGACACGGGAGATATGGCGCAGGGGAAGGGGAAGATCTGTCGAACTTTCCGAAGCAGACCGGATCTCCGGGTGTGTACCGCCATAGGTTGCTGCGGCATCGCAATGAGGCGCGCCAAGCCCTCTACATTTCAAAACACCGTTCACGTATCTGCGAGACCAGCGAAGGGCGTTCGCGGGGCGCCGGCCGGGTCTTGTCCAGCTCGGAAGGGAACAGACGCCATCTGCCGGCCGGCATCGGCACTTGCGACAGAGGGCAGCACCAGAGGGTGCGCGAGCGCGACATGGGCACTCACGGCCCGCCGGCACAGGACAGCGCCGTACGGTGTGGACGGACGAGGGCGTCCAGCGCGAGGGCGTCCGGCACTCGTGGCCCGCCTGCAAGTAGCAGAGTCTGGCCATTCATCACCAGACCATTCTTCTGCCGACCTCGTGTTTTCCGAGGGAATACCGGCCGTATTGTCAAGGCCTGCCCAGCAGCTTCCCCACGTGCAGCACGTCACCCCGCCGGCGGGCCTGGGCCTGCCCGCGGTGCCTTTTACGTCCGCCAGTGCTTGTAGCAGATGGGCGACTACTGTTGGCCCGTTGCCGGCACAACAAAGAACATATACAGTCTCACAGAAGGGTTGGCGTGTGAATCCCGGCCGTGGACATAATTTTTGTAACGACTACAAACCACGGCCGGCTGTTCAATTGCCAGGGCTTATGATGACGGGCGGCGAACGTTGACAATATTGATCATTGGGCGCAACTTACAGAAAATGTTTCACATTTAAAGGTATTCAAGTAAGCATCAGGTATGATGAAACAAGCCCACTTGTAACTATTGGTGGAAGTGCTTAGGTGGAACAGATTGCCCTAGACGGCACAATTCTCTAGTAAATGCGCTACTCAATACGCTACGGTTTGATTACGTCTTCTTTCCTTGCACAGCATTAATTGAAAGCCAATTGACGGCCGTGTTCTCCGGAAACTGCGCTCACGAACACCAGATATGAACGCCTGGACAACCATGCTTTGACTTCACTTTACTAACTTTGGCTTTGATCATCGCATGGCTTATAAAATGGCAGGGCTTGGATGACGCTTCTATGACGTCACGAACGCCAAGGTGACTTTGAAATACTCCCCCGATACCCCTATCCCAATTTTCGCGGCCGTATAGCTCAGGAACTAGGGGAGGTTAAGTCACAAGAAGGGCAGGATTGTGAACAGCACCAAAAGGTCTTCAAGATGGCTATTTTAGTTCAAAACCCCGTCCACATGTGGAGCACCCCCTTTAAGCTCCAATACGCCTCCCCCTTCCCCTCCTCCCCAAATGTTGCCTGTTGTGAAGCCTGCTCATCGTTGTTCCGCACGACGACCAGGCCCTGGCCCGTCCGTCGCAGGGATACGGTTGGGCACGTTTTTAATATTATGTTAGAAGCTTTATGCGCTACCTTTTACTTAACATCCTTTCCTCTCTTATTCGATGCTTCAACTGTGAAAGACCCGCGTAACTGGATCAAAATTTTGACCTGGAAATGACCTCAAGGTGGAGCTTGCATGAACCGGAGCTTGCATGAACCGGAGCTTGCATGAACCGGAAATGGCTACAAAATGGATAAAATCCCACATAGTGACACAGTTCATTCAAAGTTATTTAAAATTCACCCAAAATTACGCGGTTATCTCAAAATGCACAGGTCGAACAACTATGGTGTGGTATTATAGTAAGCATTTTGTAGTTAATAGCAGTCAAGCATGTCAACGGTTGCACCTCAACATTGCGTTTCCTAAGCTCGGGCAACATGCGTTGTCTCGCGCCACCTAAAGACATCACGTTAATCACGATCTATGCAAACATTCATGAAAAAAACAGTACATTGACCAATCCGGCTCTAGTGATTGACATTCATGTGCATTGCTGCTCAGATATTTCATTGGCATTTGAATCAACGCAATCAGACGTCATTTTCATAACTGTAGAATAGCAACCAAAAACACGAGGCCTAGTGCAAATCACTCGAGGATGTCTGAGGGATTATAGTTAAGCTCAGCAATCGCAGAGCTTAACAAATAGATCAGATTATAATGTTGTAGACTGTCATCATATCAGCTGACTAGCTTAAATACATTGGATTTGGGTCACGCTAATTTCGACAGCTTTGTTTTGGGTCACTAACCATAACATGCATGCATGAAGAGCACCTTGCAGTGGCCCTGAACCGATGAACGTTGACACAGAGTAATTGTTGTGTTTGTGAAACAAGATAGCGTTTCTAACGTTCACGACAATCGTTTATACTTCCGTGTCATCAATGCATTTTAATGCAGCTCATCTCGTTTCATCATAAAATTAACATCATTTATTTGATTTCCGTCTATGGCATGCAAATGTTCTTCTGGATAATCACCATCTGGAACTTCCGTTCCTATGGTCTCTATCGTACGAAGCATGTTATGCGATACTACTATTTATTATCTTAAGCGTTTTAGGCAATTGCATGGCAACACATTATTGAAAAGGGCCCATGTACGCCACCCGACTTGGATCAGTCAACTTCGTGGATCAGTCAGTCAACTCGAAGAAATCAAAAAGGCAAAAACTTTATTATGGCGCTCACATAGAGCGTGTCACATGGAAGCTAGGCAAGCACGCTGCAGGCTTCTGACCGCCATCATTGTTAGTGTCTTTGTGCGTGTATGCAAGCCTCTCCTTGTAGTCACGTGGCTAGACGACGCGCACATGTTGAGATACTCGTTGTCACGTTTCGTGTTGACCTAAGATATCTATGGTCGCTGAACGATGACGCCATGTGGTGGCATTTCCAGGGAGCATCCCGCCTTCTTCTACTTTTCACTGATTGTCATATCAGACGCGTACGATTTGGGCAGTAATAACAGTTTTCTCCGATTTCTTCTAACCAGCTGAAAATTTATGGTTGAGTTAGTCGACCCTGCTAGAAAAATCGTATTTGACTTCCTGCTCACAACTATGAAAGTAACACACTTCCTTTGCTGTGCTCTTTCTAACATGTGTGTTCTAAAATATTTTCTACGCAACGAAGTGTCAACGTGTTTTGTAATAAATGCTGCGGAATGTTCAAGCACACTGCTTAGACAAAAAGATATGCGAACACGGAGCTGTTATTCGGCGAATTCGACGCAACACTATGCTATGCCTTTGATTTCTCGCGGCGTATACCGCAGTGGTTCTTTTCGACGAGCACTTTAGCTTTCGAAATGGTGGTATCACTTGACACATACGACGCACTGATTCAAATTTTAACCAACGTGCTTCTAGGTAAGAGACCCTTGCCCAATCCAAAGTTCAACAATGGGTCAGCTGTCCGTCTAAAAGGTGTCAAAGAATCAGGAGGCACTAAAATTTGTCATTTTTGATGGAAAAAAATTACTGTCTGCAGCCAATAGGCCTCCGCCCCTATCCTTTACTCAATGTACTTCTGTCGCGAAATCTTTCCACTCGATTCGAATGAAAAGAAAAGCAAACTATGGGTAGGTAACGTGTAACGCAGACTATCTTTAACATTCTCATTTCAACGGTTCACACCCGTGTCTGCCAAGCGTGACTGTCACCATCTTCGATAACGGCAGTTTAGTCACATAGGAGTGGTGATGAATGGCAAGTAGGTAAGTAATACGCATCAAAGGTTCTCCTGAGGAAAGTAGTATCGGTGCTTTTCCTGGAGATGCCCTTTATTGCAGAAGCTCCTTAAGTTATGATTTGAAAAGTGCTGCCTAATGGTGCATGGTGTGGACGGACGACAATGCATTCAGCAGTTGTAGGTCTGCGAAATTAATATCTTCTAAAAACAAGCGTTTTGAGATCAATTGAGATGCAAAGTAATTTGTCGATGGCAAACATAAGTATAAGAGGTACCAAGACCTACACTGCCTTTTTCTTGCATGCAAAAATGAAATGCGTAGAAAACATATCTGATTTACCCGAACTGTTTTCGTCCGCTGCCATGTTAAGGCAAAGGTGGCCTCAACGAGACAATTTTCGAAAACCTCCGAATTAAAAATCCATTTCACTGCACTGTCGGGCAGTCAACGGCGGGTTTCCGTTCGGCACCCCGGAAATGTACCATGGTTTGGTCCACTTCCTGATCATGCTGAGAGTCCGTGCGGTTCTTTCCATGTGAACCGCTGGAAGGTGGCCACGTATGTTCACTGGAAATGAGCATAATTTCATTGGTCACAACAATATCCTTATTAATTATAAAATATATTTAAAAAAATAAATAATTAAACGATAACAATATCGTTAATCGTTACATCTCCGCAGTGACGTTTGTATTCTACTGTCGGTGTTTACGTTTGAACGGAAAATTTGGCTCTCTCAATCGCTGACGTACACACCTGGTCTCCTCGGACCGTTCCCGATTTCGTTGAAATATGTTTGCTATTCTGTGTCTCGCCCTTCCTTTATATCGTTCCACGTTGCAGGGATGCCCTTGCCGTGTCCCTCAGTGTCACATGACCCGGTCGTGCCATATGCATCCCACACCTGTTGTCCCCAGGCAGTTGTAGCAGTTTCTACCGTCGTACGGCTGGGTACGAAGGCCCGGAGTAAGCCAGCTATTTCAATGCCTCTCCTTGCACGACATCACGGTTTGAGCAGAGAACAACAGAATAGCATTCTCTTGCAACGAATCTTGTTTTGTACAACACTATGGCTTTTCAAAGACTGGTGAATGGATACAGGGGCCAAAATGAACGCGAAATGTTCAGTTAAAGCTTTCAGCAGGGTGCAATTGGATGTTTTCGAAATCATGGCGTTAAAGCCAACTTTGCATTCATATGGCATCCAGGGAACAACTATTTCACGTACTTATCCTCTCGTTCATCAGCATAGCGGCCAACAACGTGAGCATAACGTGTGTGCATTTTAATTCGGCTTGTCAACCTGTCCGCCTGGCAGATGCAT
Source organism: Pollicipes pollicipes (assembly GCF_011947565.3). Taxonomy (NCBI): domain Eukaryota; kingdom Metazoa; phylum Arthropoda; class Thecostraca; order Pollicipedomorpha; family Pollicipedidae; genus Pollicipes; species Pollicipes pollicipes. Next base: position 6,634,888 of record NW_023596448.1, read on the forward strand.
GAGTCCTGGGATCGAACCACGGCAAACCCTATTTTCGATCGTTAGCTATTGGCAAGTGCCGGGGAGTATTCCTTTGAGCGTGCGTGGTTAGATAATGTGTGTGTTTGTAACCTTTCGTGCATGGTGATACACATTGATGGGTGCTTGGCATCGCGTTTGGGGATATCGCAGCGTCCGTCCGTCCGTTACAAGTCCGTTACAACAGTGCCGTGGCGCGGATGTGATATAATTCTCATCTGCCACCTGTTCCAAAAAGTACGATGTGCTGACATTGTCGGATATATGTAAAGACCGTCCGCACCAGCGCGCTGTGTAGGCATATTGGAGGTGCACATCCAGCAGGTCGCTAACGGCAAGCAAAATGATTGGACGCCTTCAAGTGGGACCAGTTTTACTTGACGGATGATTCGCGTGATTTACTGTGTCGTGATCGACAGTTTTACAGACTCGTCATGATACTGATGTACAAAGCCCATGTTCGACCGACGTCTTCAACGATCAGAAAGATTATAACAACCTTAAACTGGTTGTAGATATTAGTGCCGGCTTTAAGGTCCCAGCCGCCTCAGGATGCTGATGAACTACTGGCTTTACCCTTTTTGAAACCCGTGACGATGCCAGTCGGTCTTCGACTTTAACATGGTCCCCAGGTGTCGGTCAGTTGTTCATCGTTTGTGGTTATATGGAGTTGCCATCGTTAGAGATGTTCATGGATTGATAAACCATGTGGGGATGAACATGATATTGCTGCTCTGCTGCTGAAACATGAACCTCTCCAGTGCAACTAACAATGGATACCGGTGTCTTCTGCTGCCGAACTTGTCACCTGTCTTTGGCTGCATGTTGATACTGGAACTCTGCCTTACAAAGTCATCAACACTAGCAAAATCCCATCTTGTGATGGGCTGATGTTCACGGGCCTCCCTAGGTGCTGTGAGCTCATGAAGGAAGTCACATCGCATAGCAGACGGTATCTTTAGCAAATGTCGCCGCTGTATGGGCGACATGTCCGTCCTTTCTTAGTTGTGCACGTGTTGGGGGTGCCAGAGGCGTAACGGTCACGTGCCACTGGGTCACACTCTGTTGTCGTGGGCTGTTTTATTACTTATTGTATAATGTCTTCACTGGTTACACTCAAGCACGGGGAAGGTAAGCAGACAACTGAGACCTAACAATGCCGGCTCCATGGTTACATCCCGTAGCGCCTGATTAAGAACAAAAGGACCCTATCATGTCAATACCAGCAGATTGAAGAGATATGCTGTGGTATCACAGTAAGCATTTTATGGTTAACTGCGTCAAGTATGTTAACGAGCGCTCGTCAAAATTACGTCAATTGTTCAGTGCAATAGCGAGGAACATTATTCACATAGATAAGACAGTAGCATTAGACTTATTCCTCGGAAAACCAGGAGAATGAAGACATAGTTTAGTTGATATTTCGGCAACATGCCTTTATCGAAAGAAAAGCAGAAATGAGTTCAAAATTGCCTACCGATGATCCTACTCGATTTTTCAGGTTATTTTTTGAAACCACAAGCCCCAGTTTTTACAGGACACCAACATTGAGAGGATTAAACGAAGAGCGATTGCACCGAATCTACACCGAATCACTGGCAATCGCTGGCAATCGCTACAGTGGCAATCGCTATTTGTTGGTGTCTGTAGGTGTCTGTCTGGTAATCCCCTGAATGTTCGTGTCCTGTAAAAACTGTGGCTTGCTGTTTCAAAAAATACTCTGAAAAATCGAGTAGGATCATCGGCAGGCAATTTTGAATTCACTTTTTTCTGCTTTGCCGCTGCCGCTGACAGCACAATTCGGACTAGAAAGTCATTCGAATTAACATCTTTATTATGTCTTCACTGTGCTTCAGTGGCACTACCCAGCATTGTTTTCAGACATGATATGCTCTGAGGTTTTCCTAGAGTATGTTTTTGAAATATGCCCCGAGGACGTCACACTTCCTTTAACAAAAACGGAAACGCAAAAATGCGACTTCCATTCCTCAGCATGATAGGTCTGGTGAAGAAAACAAAACTTACATCCGACAACATTCAAGTACTGTCATCTTCCAGGTCACTTCTGTTGTACAATCGACCGTCCAAACCATGTCATTCTGCTATTAAACAGAGCAAAGTGTGCAGATTAATCAGGTAATTGGTTGTGAAGCAGCGCATGACGCTTGGAGATGACCCAATTAATTTCATTGCAACCACACTTCATTTCTACTGTTGCTGCGTCTAACTTAACATATACATCAGGTACAGAAATGTTTGTATTTTGTATGACAACGGAGTTCGCAACGAGGTTTTTCTCATCGTGCGACAAATTCATGAGCGATTATTTCCGCTAAGATCACACCGCACAAAATCCCTCAACTGGACAGATCAAAAGCTCGCACAGCAGATACTTCTTAATATGGGTGGGCGTATCCATGAATGAGACGGGTACGAGTTGTAGTTAGAGCGGCTGATGGCTCCATACGGATGATGGGCGTAGGCGCCGTAGTTGTAGCCGAGAGAACGTCCGTAGCGTCCGTGGCTGGTCCCGTGTCCTCCGTGGCTGTGGCTTGAGCCGTGTCCCCCGTGGCTGCGACTGGATCCGTGGCCGTAGTTGTAGCCGAGAGAACGCCCGTAGCGTCCGTGGCTGGATCCGTGTCCTCCGTGGCTGTGGCGTGAGCCGTGTCCCCCCATGGCTGCGGCCGGATCCATGGCCGTAGCTGTATCCCAGTGAACGTCCGTAACGCTTAGAGCCGTGTCCGTTTCCTCCGTGGCCGCTATGGCCATAGCTTCCATGGCTGTCATGGCTACGGCCATGTGAGGCAGAGACAACGGCCACCAGGGCGGCGAGCAGAACCACCTGAAGACGGAAACACGCAATGCTAGTTAGCACAGACATGTCAGGGTAAATTTGAAACTTATCGTCGGCTAGATATCAGTTTGTCGAGCTTTTAGCGTTGCTCTAAATTGCGCATGGAGAACTTCATGCCAAATAAGCCAGCAAAACTGATGGTGAAATTGATGTTGCACCCATGATGCAGCTGACCCGCGACGGACCAGGAAGAAGTTTCCATAGTGCATATGGCGGATGACTGCAATAAGAAATAGAGCAGGCACTTTAGTCACGATATTCTTTGAACTTCGGAAAGAGGTTGCATGCTAATGCATAGTCTCTACCGTCGACCCCTTACCACCAGCTTGGCGTTCATCTTGGCTGTGGAAGGGTGTCCGGCTGTGAGAGCAGTGGTGCCGACTGAGCGCAGCCGGCCGCTTATAAGGCGGAGGGCTGACCCCGCTTCAGCCTCGTGCCGTTTGCGTTCCCAGCCGTGGCTGCTCAGGCATCACATGCACTTGGAACCATGCTCTGGCCTTCGGCAGCAGCACACTTGCAGCGTTGCCAGACCCCTCGCGATCCACGTAGCACAAAGCTAGCTGGATGATATCACAGCGCAATGAGAGCGCCGTAAAAGCATACGGTTGGAGCATCTCAGATATTTGTTACCGACGTCACCGCAGGCCGAGAAGCTGGCCGGGCTTCAGTTGGACTTAAGACTGGTTACAGAATTTGACTAACCCTATGGACCAGAGGTTCCGTTTAAGGAAAGTTCTCGTTCAATCCTCCATCCAGAGTCCCACAGTGAACTTGGTGTCCGGCAAAAAAGATGTCCGAAAAATCAGATTGTTCAAAAAATTTCCAATTCTTTAGGTAAAATAACTACTATCTACAAACAATAACCACCACCCCATCGCCCCTCCCCTGCAGGTACTTGCGTTGCCGGACTCGCGCACTCGAATCGAATGGAAAGAAAGGAAATAATTATGGGTAAGAAATGTGGATACCAGACTATCTGGAAATATCCACACTTGATGATTCACGTTTGACAAAGTTGGTAAAGACTTTAAGGATTAAGCGTCTCGGACCAGTGACCACAGATGCAGTGGTGAACGGGATATTTTATGCTTAAGTGAAATATGGGTCAAATGTAATTCATGAGAGTATCCGTTTCTTACTTTTGAGCCCTAAAATCCTGCATGAGCTTTTCGGTGCCGGAGGAAAAAGACGGAACATATAGGCAAAATGAAGATGCCGCTCTACTACTTCTCGCTACCGGTTTCGGGTAATATTTTTAATGTTAACACGGAGAACAGAATAGATCAAGGCGTGAGGCAAGCTTTACTAAACCGGTTTAAAAACTTTACTAAACTAAATCTCTATGATCACTCGAAATGAAGACTTTGGGTTTATCCGCGACCCTGAACCCGGGTGGACTACTTCTCGAAAGGCAGGCCCAACAGCAGCGATGTTTTTTGCAGATGATATATTGAAGTACGCAAAATCGCATGGCCCGCTGCGGAACTTTTTCAACATGACAGGTTGAAGGCCGAGAGAGGATCCGACAATACGCACATTTACCTCACTGACTCATCGGACAGATGGTGTTGATCTGTCAAAACCCCACCCTTGCGTGCGTTCGGGACTTCACTAAGACGCCATGCATACCTCCACCACACAAAAATACCCTACAGTCCACCAGCGTTTATATTTCCTGCATCTACGGTCCGACGCCGCCGCACGATACTGGGCGGTCGGTGGCGGCTAGCAGCTGCGGGAGTCGGCAGCTTGTAGCCGCGGAGTCGGAAGCTTGTAGCCTGGTAGCTGGCAGCTTGTAGCCTGGAGTAGGCAGCTTGAGTTGGCAGCTTGTAGCCTGGGAGTCTGCAGCTTGTAGCCTGGGAGTTGGCAGCTTGTGGCCAGACGTATGTTGGGCCGGGAAGGTTTGGGCCCCCTCCTGTCTTAAGACATTTTTTCAACGATTTTATGTTGCCTCTTCAGCTTGTTTCACTGATTGATTTTTGCACGGCGTCCATGTCTGGTTGACAAAGACCCCTCTCATTCTCTACCCTACCCTGCCCTCTATATTTCGAAAGACCGTTCACGAATCTGTAAGACAAGCGGATGTCTCATATCACGTTCGCATAATTGGCCATGATGAGCCCTGTATGTTAAGATTTGCCCTCCGACTTCTTAAAGAATAGATTCACTTTTTTCCTGCCGGTGCGGTCCTGTTCTTTAGCAATTTATAGGAGTCATCTACACTTACTTGACAAAATCTACACTGAATCACCTGAATGGAGAATGAAGATATAGTTTAGTCGATATTTCGGCAACATGCCTTTGTCGAAACAAAGCAGAAGTGAATTCCATATTGCTTATCGATGATCCTCTTCGATTTGTCATGTTATTTTTTGAAACATCAGTCACATTTTACAGACACCAACATTGAGGGGATTAAACAAAGAACGATTGCCAGCCATTACCAAGATACAGTGCCTATCTAAGAATTAGAATGCGCGGACAAACGTATACATTAGGGTGTGTCATCATTAACAAATCAAGTGAGACAAAGATTCTTTGGTGCAGGAGTCCAAAAGTACACGTCATAGCAAAAGTTCTTCCAAAAACTTAAATTCGGGACGCGCGAGCCGCGTCGAAGTATCGCCGTAACAGGCGCCTGGCGTTGCAGTCCCCCTATGCTGGGTGCGATGCCTGTCCAGGTAACACACCGTGGGCGGCAAGCGACACAAACAGTTGCTATGGAAACGATGTCACCGTGCGCTCCTTTATCCGTCGTAAGAGATCCCCTGTCTAAGGTGTAATGTGCGGATCAGACATTGCTCATTGATTGCCCTTGGGCGTAAACTTTATGTGCTGTTGAGTGTGAACCTAATTGTACGGTATGTTGGTCAATATTGCTTTAGACTTTCACTTCTCTAAGACAACTCACGCCATGAAAGTAAAACCATGCGTAGCATAGACTCAGAATATACTGTCTGGTGTACAGTTTAATACATATGTCAGTTCTGCGGCCTGTACCACGGCCGTCGCGGAGAGAGAGGAGAGGTGGTGGGGGTGGGGGGGGGGCAGGGTGACCCCCACTCATCTCCTTGACGAGCCTGCGTATCCGATGCACCGGTCCAACCAGCAGCTGCTCACAGACTGGAAACCCAAAACGCGAGTTGACGGAGATTGCACTACGGTAGCTGAAATACCTTCGCAGCTGGGCTTCACATATTGCCGAAGCTCCAGCTCCAGCCCCAGCGTCCCTCGGCAGCTGCACTCCTTGGTGAACCAGATAGGGCGGGATTGCCAGTGGAACCTGCACTTTATTCCACAGCTCGCAGTCGCCGGTCCTCGTCAGTGGAGACTAGTGTGACTGGTCCGTGCCAGGGGATCAGGTTGGTGTGCACTCACGGCTCGAAGTTAATCGCTGGGATGCGAAGACCCGGGGCTGAAGACCCTCGGTTTGCTGATCACGAAAGGCGCGACGATCGGAAGCACCTGTTCGCGGACCATGCGGTTCTCATCCCACACCACGTCCAGCAGCAGCTGTTCCGGATGGTCTTAGCAACCCGTTACGCTGGAGGACTGGCTGCACCGTGACCTGTGTGCGCTACGGGCAAGCTCGCGGAGCAGCGCGATGCTTCGGAGCAAGTTGTGTGATCCAAAGTCGCTAGCTGCTGTTCTGCCGGATGGCGGACCATACCGGCACATAGTGGCCGACCACGCCACTGGACGAGGCTCTTGAGAGTGCTGCTGCGTGTTTTCGATACTAGGAGCACGCGAGCGGCCAGTGTCAACCATATGAAAGTAAAAGCGAATATATTAGAACAATTTGTTACCAACTGAGCAGTCAGATCATACAAAAATGTTACGCCTGTTTAGGTGCATGTAATTATGCTGATGTCCAGAGTCCTTAAGTGTGACAGAATGCATATCAATAAATATACTTGTAAGCATGAACCAACGAGCAAATAATGCGGACATACTGCGGCACAAGGTATGATAATAAGTAAATGCACAGCAGTGATCACATGAAATATCAATTGTATTCTGGATGATGTTTAGACACTCATTGCTATAAATTCGAAGAAAATGCGTTTCCTATTTACCTGACGTGGTGTGATGGTCCGATTCACCGCAGGGCTGCCACGTTTCGGAGAGAGCGCCGGAGGCCAGAAGGTAGAGCAGCTGCTACTTGGTGCTCAACTACTGAATCAGTCGACTGGCAGGTCTGGCACATGCCCCGGAATAGGCTAGAATGTCACAACGTCCCTCTCCCAGACCTCTCCGGCGCAAGTCTTACCGAAGGGTAAAAAAAAATCGAATCCGTGGTCGTGCCGTCCAAGAGCGGCAGCAGATGGAGGAGGTTCAGCTCGTTGTCATGCAACTAGTAGATGAACCAGTGTACGGGTGACTCGGCGGCCAGCTCAAACAGCCGGAACACGTCGCCTATCGTTTCGATGTTGGCTGTGCCATCGCAGCCGAGCACATTGATGTGACCGTCGCACCGCGGGCGCACGGAGCGTAGCTCGTTGGGTATGTGCAGAACGCGCCCGAACGTGGACGTAAAATGAGTCACGTATTGACTGCCTGGCCCAGCGATGACAAACACCTGTTTTGCTTTCTTTTTTGACGGCAATCGCTTGGCTCCGTGTGACTCATGAAGCTCCTGCCTTTGCGGCCGTCGGAGAAGAGGATGGTCAAACGTAACTCGTGGATTACTCCAGCAATTCGACAAGCCGTCTCCTTTCTCACTCTGTCTCCTGCGCAGAGCATCTTCTTAGGATCTATGACATTTTATTTCCAGTAGCCAGTCCGTCTCTGCTGTCTTGTTGAAAGGCACTGATGATCGCAACAGCGGCCGGTTCGAGCCACCGTAGCGGTCAACCGCCTGAGCGGTGTCAGTCAGAGCTTCGTTTACATTCGCATTCCTACACGCGACGGTGGCTTCAACAGGAACGAACAATCGGGCGTCCGTCGCCCACCTTCTACTACCATGTTCCGGAGCCATGTAGGAATCCGTGCTCTCGGCCTGAGTCGCCAGCGCTGACACTTGGTCCCTAGGAGCAGGTTTGAGTTCAGCACCAGCAGCCAGCGCAGTGGCCTCAGCAGCCAGCGCTGGCTCCAGAATCGGCGGGGAAGGTTGACTCATAGCTCATGCAGCGGACACCGCCCACTGGCGGCCCGAGTCATGACGCTCCTGGAGTGGTCCTGGCCATCCTCCGTACCTCGCGAGCCTCCCTATTCCCCAGTCATGTATTCCGGTCCATATGACCCAAGTGTAAGCTTCTGGTGCAACCTTCAATGCAACCTCCTCTTGGATACACTGTGCGGTCAATGGGCATGGAAAGCTGTACTGAGACTTGCACTTGCATTTCACGATATCGAGAAGCTTGTTGAATTTCGCGGTGACGGCGCAGCTACGCTATTTTTTTTTCTTTCTCTGATTTCTTGCTGAGAGCTCTGTTGGGATGCTGTCAATCCCTCTCGATCAATTTTGTCACGTATTTTAGATGATTTCAGGGATCGCTACGTTGGTCCACAGTTGCCTGATTTCTGCCTGCACGGTCTTCAAGATGGTATAAGTGAGATTATTCTTCGATTCGCTCAGCCCCCTGATGTAGCTCAAGGCTTTCCCGTAGTCGACAGTTGGTGGTAGGACATGCTGATGCAAGTAATTGGTCGGACGAAATGTGTCACTACAGGCAAGACTAAGCTTATAAACCCATAGCGCTCATACAACAAGCACATATATTGCAAATCGATATTACAATGATGTTAACGATCGCAAACATGAGCCTACCCCGGTCTGCTGGAGCATTCTTATAACTGTACAGCTTTAGGTTTTACCCAAAAAAACCGGCGCAAGTATCGAATACCATGTTCTAGGCGCATCAAGGAAAAACTGCTCTTGCGTCACGAACATCAACATTGGTGCGGTGCGAAAGACCTGAAAGTTTATCATTAATCGTGTGCCACGGAAATATTTGGTCTCAATTGATTCCAAGAGCCCCTCGATGACACACCCTAGTGCACATGCAAACGAATTCAAGCAAAATAGGCCATCACACATCACGCTTCATTCAAAAATGCAAGCGAGTTGAAACAAACAGGACATCACACATCTCGCATCAATTATACATGCAAACTATTTCGATTAAACAGGCATTGCACATCACGCGTTCCGGCATCACTTACACATGTAAACGGGTTTGAACTAGCACGCATCACACATAGAGGCCATATCACGTTCGCATAATTGGCCATGAAAAACCCTGTATGTTAAGATTTCGTCGCCAACTCTTGATAAGAATAGATTTCACTTATTTTCCTGTCTGTGTGTTCTCTACAATTAATGTGGAGTCGTCTACACATAAATTGGCAAAATATTTACTGAATCATTGGCAATCGCTGGCAATCGCTACACTGACAGCACAATTCGGACTAGAAAATGATTCGAATTGATATCCTTGTTATGTCTTGACTGCTGTGCTGTGCTTCTTGTGCTGCTGTGCTTCAGTCGCACTACCCAGCATTATTATCAGACATGATATGTTTTGAGATTTTCCTAGAGTATGTTTTTGAAATATGCCCCGAGGACGTGACACTTGCTTTAACAAAAACGGAAACGCGAAAATGCGACTTCCATGCCTCAACATGATAGGGCTGGTGAAAGAAAACAAAACTTAAATCCGACAACATTCAAGTACTGTCACCTTCTAGATCATTTCTGCTGTACAATCGACCGTCCAAACCATGACATGCTGCTATTAAACAGAGCAAAGTGTGCAGATTAATCAAGGTAATTGGTTGTGAAGCAGCGCACAACGCTTGGAGATGGCCCAATTAATTTCATTGTAGCCAAATGTCATTTCCACTGCTACTGCCTCTAACCTAACATATACATCAGGTACAGAAATATTTGTATTTTGCATGGCAACGGAGATCGCAACGGTTTTCTCATCGTGCGACAAACTCATGAGCGATTATTTCCGCTAAGATCACACCGCGCAAAATCCCTCAGCCGGACAGATCGAAAGCTCGCACAGCAGATCGTTCTTAATATGGGTGGGCGTATCCATAATGAGACGGGTACGAGTTGTAGTTAGAGCGGCTGACGGCTCCATACGGATGATGGGCATAGGCGCCGTAGTTTATAGCCGAGAGAACGTCCGTAGCGTCCGCGGCTGGATCCGTGTCCTCCGTGGCTGTGGCTTGAGCCGTGTCCCCCCATGGCTGCGGCTGGATCCGTGGCCGTAGTTGTAGCCGAGAGAACGCCCGTAGCGTCCGTAGCTGGATCCGTGTCCTCCGTGGGCTGTGGCTTGAGCTGTGTCCCCCATGGCTGCGGCCGGATCCGTGGCCGTAGCTGTATCCCAGAGAACGTCCGTAACGCTTAGGGCCGTGTCCGTTTCCTCCGTGGCCGCTATGGCCATAGCTGCCATGGCTGCCATGGCTACGGCCATGTGAGGCAGAGACAACGACCACCAGGGCGGCGAGCAGAACCAGCTGAAGACGGAAACACGCAATGCTCGTTAGCACACACATGTCAGAGTGAATTTGAAACGGATCGTTGGCTAGATGTCAGTTTGTCAAGCTTTTAGCGTTGCTCTAAACTGCGCATGGAGAACTTCATACCAAATGAGCCAGAAAAACTGATGGTGAAATTAATGTTGCACCCATGATGCAGCTGACCTGCGACAGACCAGGAAAAAGTCTCCATAGTACATATAGCAGATTTTTGCAATAAGGAATAGAGCAGGCATTGTAGTCACGATACTCTTTGAACTTTTGAAGGTGAGGTTGCATGCTAATGCATAGTCTCTACCGTCGACCCCTTACCACCAGCTTGGCGTTCATCTTGGCTGTGGAAGGGTGTCCGGCTGTGGGAGCAGTGGTGCCGACTGAGGGCAGCCGGCCGCTTATAAGGAGGAGGAGTGACCTCGCTTCAGCCTCGTGCCGGTTGCGGTCCCAGCCGTGGCTGCTCAGGCATCACATGCACTTGAAACCGTGCTCTGGCCTTCGGCAGCAGTACACTTGCAGCGTTGCCAGAATTCTCCCGATCCACGTAGCTCAAAGCTCGCTGGACGATATCACAGCGCAATGAGAGCGCCGTAAAAGCACACGGTAGGAACATCTCAGATATTTGCTACCGACGTCACTGCAGGCCGAGAAGCTGGCCAGGCTTCAGTTGAACTTAAGACTGGGTGCAGAATGTGACTAACCCTATGGAACAGAGGTTCCGCTTAATGAAAGTTCCCGTTCGATCTCCCATCTAGGGTCCCAAGGTCAACTTAGTGTCCGTCAAAAAAAATGTTTAAAAAATCAGATTGTTCAAAAAATGTCAAATTATTTATGTAAAATAACTACTATCTACAACCAATAACCCCCACCCCATACCCTTCCCCTGCAGGTGCTTGCGACGCTGGGCTCGCGCATTCCAATCGAATGGAAAGAAAGACAGTGAATATGGGTAATAAATGTGCATCACAGACTATCTGGAAAATATCCACAATTAACAATTCACGTTTGACGAAATGGCTTTCATAATTGAATGGATTAACTGGCTCGGACCAATAACGACATATACAGCGGAGAACGGGCTATTTTTATGTTAAGGTGAAATATGGGTCAAATGTAATTTACGTGGGGGTTCTTTCCTACTTTTGACACCTAGAGGCCTGGATGAGCTTTTCGGTGCCGATCAGATGTACAGCCGCCTCTTGAATGTATTGCGTGATGTCTGTGACCGGTGTGCACCTGATTGTCAATCCACGTACGCATTGCGTTCAGCGTAAATGATTCTTCGAAACATGTTTTGCTGTTGTGCCAAGTAAACGTGCTGCAAGCTCCAAATGTTCTACCCAAGGTGCTGCCAGGATTTTCTTAAAGCCCCGGAGCTCGGTGCTAAGCATCATGCCAAGTTTCAGCTTCGTGTCGGTAGCCATCTGTGGTGAAAGACGGAACATATAAGCAAAGTGAAGATGCCGCCTTCTTACTTCTTGCTACCGGTTTCGGGTAATTTTTTAAGTATCAACACGGATAATAGAATAGATGAAGGCATGAGGCAAGCTTTACTAAACCGGTCCCGATCTCTATGATCGCTCGGGATGAAAACCTGGGCTTATCCGCGGCCTGAGCTCTGCTGGAGTAATTTCTCGAAAGGGCAGGCCCAAAGCAGCCATGTTTTTTGCAGATGTATTGAAGTACTGCGGAACTTTTTCAGCATGACAGGTTTTGCGCCAAGAGAGGATCCACATACGCACATTTACCTCACTGACTCATCTGACAGACGGCGTTGGTCGGTCAAAGCTCACCCCTGCGTAGGTTCAGAGTTTCAAGAAGACGCCTTGTACACCATCACACAGCAAATGGCCTACATCCGCCAGTGTTTATATTTCCCTACATTCACGGTCCGACGCCGCCGCGCCATACTCGGACGGTCGATGGCAGCTACCAGCGGCGGGAGTCGGCAACTTGCAGCCAGACGGATGTTGGAGCCCGGAATGGTAGGGCCCTCTCCTGTCTCAAGACATTTTTCAACAATTTTTGTGTTGCCTTGTCCAGCTTGATTCACCGATTGATCTTCGCACGGCGTCCATGCCTGGTTGACAAAGAACCCTCTCATTCTCTACACCTACCTCTACCCTCTATATTTCGAAAGACCGTTGCCGAATCTGCGACACCAGCCGAGGTCGCTCACCGATCGCCGGTCGAGGTACCGCTCGGAAGGGAACAGGCGCCATCTGCCGGCCGGCATCGGCACTGGCGACAGAGGGCAGCACCAGAAGGTGCGCAAACGGGACATGGGCACTCGCGACTCGCTGGCAGAGGACAGGATCATACGGTGTTGACGGACGAGGGCGTCCAGCGCTCGGGCCCGCCTGCGGGTCGGGCGGCGCGCCGAACGCATAGTAGCTGGAACTTGCCGAAGCCTCGTGTGGACGTGAGACCATAGTCGTGCGTAGGTCGGGACATGACATGAGTCCATTCGTCACGAGGCCACGACGCCTTCAGCGCCGTGTTTTCCGAAGATATACCGTCCACATGGTCGCTGCCTGCCCAGCAGCCTCCCCACGTCAAGCCCGTCGCCCCGCCGGCGTGCCCGGGCGTGCCTGCGGCGCCTTTAACACCGTTCACGCGACGCAGCTGGTGGGCGACTGTCGTTGACCCGTTGGCGGAACAACAAAGAACGTATACAGTCCCACAGTCAGAAGGGCTGGAGTACGAATCCAGGACGGGGACGGAATTTTTCGTGACCACAGACCGAGGCCAGCTGTTTGATTGCTACGGCTTATGATGACGGGCGGCGAACGATGAAATCGTTTATCCTGGGGCGTACCTTGCAGGGAATGTTTCATATTTTAAAAATATTGAAGCATCAGATATGATTAAACAAGCTCACTTCTAACTATTGGCGCAGCTTTTAGGTGGCAAAGGCTGCTCTGGACATCACAATTCTCTGTTTAGTAAATGTGCTCCTCGATGCGTTATGGTTTGAGCACGTGATCGTCACTTGCTCAACATTGACTGAAAGCCAATTGACGGCTGTGTTATCTAGAAATCGCGCCCACGAACGCCAGACATGAACGCCTCTACAATTATATTTGTTTGACTTTGATCATGGCATGGCTTATCAAATGGCAGGATATGAATGACGTTATAATGGCGTCATGAATGCCAAGGTGACTTTGAAATGCTTGTTTAATCATATCTGATGCTTCAATATTTTTAAAATATGAAACATTCCCTGCAAGGTACGCCCCAGGATAAAGTACCTGTACCGGTACCTGAAATCGCAACAAAATAGACACACTCCCACATGGTGGCACATCACATTCAGTGATTTACAGCTCAGCCAAAATCACCCGGTTATTTCAACATGAAACGGTGAAACAACTGTGGCGTGGTAACACAATGAGCGTCTTGTAGTTAATTACGGTCGAGCATGTCAACAAATGATCGTCAGAATTGTCTTTTCTAAACTCGTGCCACGTGCCGTAATCTCGTCCACCGAAAGCCAGCGCGTAACCATGGCTTATGCAAACATTCGTAAAAATCAGTACATTGCCCGATCCAGAGCTAGAGATTGAGACTCATGTGCACTGTTGTAAAGATATCTCGTTGACGTTTGGATCAGGGCAATCGGTCGTTTTTTTCATAGGTGAAGAATGGCAACTAAAAACGTATGGCTTAGCGGAAATCACTCATGGATATCTGAATGCGCCAGCAGTCGCGGAGTTTAACAGGTAGATCATATAGGGCTGTTATGTGCTGTCATCATATGATCTGACTCGCTTAACTGCATTGGATTCCGTATCTCAAGCTATTTCGACAGTCTTGTGCTGGGTCACCAATGAAAACATGCATGCATGCAGTTTTGCACATGCGCCATGCAGTGGTTCTCAACCAATGCACGTCGATGCAGAATTGTTTTGTTCGTGAAGCAAAATAACCGTTGGGACATTCACAACAATCGCGTATACCTGCATGAGATCATTACATTTCGATGCGTCTCATCTCGTTTCATCGTAAAATCAATAACATGATTCATTTTATTCCCATCTATGCTACGTAAACTTTGCCCCGAATAAACACCATCTGACCCTTATGTTTCTATGATCTATACAACTATGATAACAAGTGTATAATGCAACAGTATTATTTATTATCTTAAACGAACTATGAAATACATTAAAATGCATTACTGAAAAGGGCTTATATAAGCCACTGAACTTAAATCAGTCAGCTCACCGAAAAAACCAAAAAGACATAAACTTTATTATGGCGTTCACCTAGTAGCGCTTCACATAGTAGCCATGAGAGCACGCTGCCAGCGTCTGACAGCCGTCATTGTAATGTCTCTGTGCGTGCATGAAAGCCATTGCGTATAGTCACGTGACTAGAATAAGCGGACGTGTTGAGATAATCGTTTTCGCGTTTCGTGTTGACAGAGATATCTATGGTTATTAAACGGTGACACCATATGTTCGCAGTTCAAGAGAATATTCCACCTTTTTTCTTTTCAGTTATTGTCATATCAGGCGCGTACGATTTGATCAGCAATACCAGTTTTCCCCGATGTCTTGTAAATAGCTGAAAATTTATAGTTGGATTAGCCGACTCTGCGAGACAAATCTCATTTGACTCCCTGCTCACCACGATAAAAGCGTTACACATCCTTCCGGTTTTTTTCTAAGATGACTAAGATCTAAGAAAACAAGCGTCCTTAGATCAGATGAGATGGATAGTAACTTGTCAATGACATACATAAATATAAAAAGTAGCAAAAACTACATCACTTGTTTCTTGCATGAACAGTGGAGATACGTAGCACAGTTGCGATTTACCTGAACTTTTTTCGCTCGCTGCCATGTCAAAGCAAGGCTGACCTAAACGACACAAGTTACAAAAAACTCCGAATTAAAAATTCATCGCCCTTTGACGTTGGGCGGTTAACGGCGGCTCTCTGTTCGGCATCCCGGACATGTACCATTGGTTTGGTGCACTTCCTGATCATACTGACAGTCCGTGCGGTTCTTTCCATGTGAACCGCTGGAAGATGGCCACGTATGTTCACTGGACATGCCAATACATTCGTTGGTCGCAACAATGAACCATCGCCGCAGTGGCGTTTATACTCTGCTGTCGGTGTTTACGTTTCAACGGAAATTTTGGTTCTCTCAACCGCTGACGTACACACCTGGCCTCCTCGGACCGTTCCCGATTTCCTTGAAATATGTTTGCCATTCTGTATTTCGCCCTTCCTTTACATCGTTCCACGTCGCAGGGATGCCTTTGCCGTGTCCATCAGTGCCACATGACTCGGTCGTGCCATATGCACCCCACATCTGTTTCAAGGGCTCATCTTGCGCGACATCACGGTTTGAGTAGAGAACAACAGGAAGATACTCTCTTGCAACGAATCTTGTTTTGTACAGCACCATGACTTTTCAAAGATTGGTGAATGGACACAGGGGCCAAAATGAATGCGAAATGTTCAGTTAAAGCTTTTAGCAGGGTGCAATTGGATATTTTCGAAACTGTGGCGTTAAAGCCACATTTCCATTAATATGGCACCCAAGGAACAACTATTTCACGTACTTATCCTCTCGTTCATCAGCATGGCGGCCAAAAACGTGAACATAACGTGTGTGCATTTTAATACGGCTTGTCAACCTGTGCGCCTGGCAGATGCATGAGTCATCGGCTCGAATCACGGCAAACCCAATTTTCGATCGTTAGCTATTGGCACGTGCCGGAGAGTATTCTTTTGAGCGTGCGTGGCTAGATGACGTGTGTGTTTGGTACCTTTCGTGCGAGGTGAAATGCATTGATGGGTGCTTGGCATCGCGGTTGGGGATATCGCAGCGTCCGTTCGTCCGTTACAAGTCCGTTACAACAGTGCCGTGGTACGGATGTGAGATCATTCTCATCTGCCAACCGGTCCCAACAAGTGCGATGTGCTGACAGTGTCGGATAGATGTAAAAAACCGTCCACACCATCGCGCTGTGTAGGCATATTAGTCGTAGCATATCCAGCAGGTCGCTAACGACAAGCAAAATCATCGCACGCCTTCCAATGGGACCACTTTTACTTGACGGATGATTCGCATGATTTACTGTGTGGCGATCGACAGTTTTACAGACTCGTCATGATAATAATCTGCGAAGCCCATGTTCGACCGACGTCTTCAACGATCGGTAAGATTAGAATACTCTTAAACTGGTTGTAAATATCAGTGCCGGCTTTAAGGTCCCAGCCGCCTCAGGATGCTGACCAACTACTGGCTTTACCCTTTTTGAAACCCGTGACGATGCCAGTCGGCCTCCGACTTTAACATGGTCCCCAGTTGTTGATCAGTTGTTCATCGTGTGTAGTTATATAGAGATACCAAAGTTAGGGATGTTCACGGGTTGATAAACCATATAGGGATGAAAATGATGTTGCTGCTCTACTGTTGACATATGAACCTCTCCAGAACAACTCATAATGGATACCTGTGTCTTCTGCTGGCGAATTTGTCAACTGGCTTTGCGGGCCTGTTTATACTGCAACTCTGTCTTGCAAAGTCATCAAAACTAGCACAATCGCATCTTGTGATTGGCTGATGTTCATGGGTCTCCTTAGGTACTGTGAGCTCATGAAGGAAGTCATATATCACAGCAGACTGTATCTCTAGCAAATGTCGCCGATGTATGGGCGACATGTCCGTCCTTCCTAAGTTATGCACATGTTGGGGTGCCGGAGGCGTGACGGTCACGTGCCACTGAATCACGGTCTCTTTCCGTGTGCATGTTTAATTGCATATTGTATAATGTCGCCACTGGTTACACTCAAGCACGGGGAACGTAAGTAGACAACTGCGACCTAGCGATGCCGGCTCCAGGGTTACATCCCGTAGCGATTCCGATTAAGTCAAATCAAACCTGTCAAACCTGCATCAGTGATGACGTCACTTCAATGCCCCTTCGAACGGCGACCAGGCTTGATCACAACGGATGGGGCTGTTTTTGCTTTGCATTAGCATCTTAACACCCTGACTTTCACTTGCTTCCCCTTAATGCCGCATCAGGGGCTTCGTCTATGACAAACAAGCGTAATGGGAGCATGCTGGGAAACACAACCCGAAACAACTTAATGTGCAGGCTGCGGTACCTGACAGGAAAACAAGAAATTGCTGTGACACACAAAACCTGCACATTTTATGAAGAGTCATGTGAAAATCACTCAAAAGGGCCCTATCATGTCAATATCAGCAGATTGAAGGACTATGCTGTGGTATTATAGTGAGCATTTAATGGTTAACTGCGTCAAGTATGTTAACGAGCGATCGTCAAAATTACGTAAATAATTCAGTGCATGAGCGAGGAAAATTATTCACATAGATAAGACAGTCTCATTAGACTTATTCCTCGGAAAAACCAGGAGAACGAAGATATAGTTTAGCTGAAATTTCGGCAACATGCCTTCACCGAAGCAAAAGCAGAAATGAATTCCAAATTGCCCACCGATGATCATAATCGACTTTTCAGGCTATTTTTTGAAACAGCAAGCCACAGTTTTTACAGGACATCAACATTGAAAGGATTACACAAAGGGCGATTGCCAGCCATTGCCAAGATACAGCGCCTATCTAAGAATTAGAATGCGCGGGCGTACGTGTACATGCAAACGAATTCAGGCAAATATACATCACACATCACGCTTCATTCAAACATGCAAGCGAGTTGAAGTAAACAGGCATCACACATCACGCATCAATTATACAAGCAAACGATTTCAATTGAGCAGGCATCGCACATCACGCGTCAGACATCACTTACACATGTAAACGAGTTTAAGCTAGCACATATCACATATAGAGGTCCATATCACGTTCGCATAATTGGCCATAATGAGCCCTGTATGTTAAGATTTGGTCGCCGACTTCTTATAAGAAAAAAATCACTTATTTTCCTATCTGTGCGGTCCTGTTCTTTAGCAATTTATATGGAGTCATCTGCCTCTAACGTGACAAAATCTACACTGCATCACTAGCAATCGCTCTTTGTTTAATCCCCTGCATTCTGGTGTCCTGTAAAAACTGTGGCTTGTTGTTTCAAAAACATAACCTGAAAAATCGAGTAGGATCATCGGCAGGCAATTTTGAATTCACTTCTGCTTTGCCGCTGCCGCCGACGGCGTAATTCGGACTAGAAAATGATTCGAATTTATATCCTTATTATGTCTTAACTGTGCTTCAGCGGCACAACATAGCATTATTATCCGACATCATATGTCCTGAGGTTTTCCTAGAGTATGTTTTTGAAAAACGCCCCAAGGACGTGATACTTCATTTAACAAAAACGGAAACGCAAAAATGCGACTTCCATGCGTCAGCATGATAGGTCTGGTGAAAGAAAACAAAACTTACATCCGACAATATTCAAGTACTGTCATCTTCCAGGTCAGTTCTGTTGTGTAATCGACCGTCCAAGTCATAACATGCTGCTATTAAACAGAGCAAATTGTGCAAATTAATCAAGGCAGTTGGTTGTGAAGCAGCGCATAACGCTTGGAGATGACCCAATTAATTTCATTGTAACCACATGTCATTTCCACTGTTACTGCGTCTAACGAAACATATACATCAGGTACAGAAATGTTTGTATTTTGTATGACAACGGAGTTCGCAACGAGGATTTCTCATCGTGCGACCAACTCATGAGCGATTATTTCCGCTAAGATCACACCGCACAAAATCCCTCAGCCGGACAGATCGAAAGCTTGAACAGCAAATCCTTCTTAATATGGGTGGGCGTATCCATAACGAGACGGGTACGAGTTGTAGTTGGAGCGGCTGACGGCTCCATACGGATGATGGGCGTAGGCGCCGTAGTTATAGCCGAGAGAACGTCCGTAGCGTCCGCGGCTGGATCCGTGTCCTCCGTGGCTGTGGCTTGAGCCGTGTCCCCCGTGGCTGCGGCTGGATCCGTGGCCGTAGTTGTAGCCGAGAGAACGCCCGTAGCGTCCGTAGCTGGACCCGTGGCCTCCGTGGCTGTGGCTTGAGCCATGTCCCCCATGGCTGCGGCCGGATCCGTGGCCGTAGCTGTATCCCAGAGAACGTCCGTAACGCTTAGAGCCGTGTCCGTTTCCTCCGTGGCCGCTATGGCCATAGCTGCCATGGCTGCCATGGCTACGGCCATGTGAGGCAGAGACAACAACCACCAGGGCGGCGAGCAGAACCAGCTGAAGACGGAAACACGCAATGCTCGTTAGCACACACATGTCAGAGTGAATTTGAAACGGATCGTTGGCTAGATGTCAGTTTGTCAAGCTTTTAGCGTTGCTCCAAACTGCGCATGGAGAACTTCATACCAAATGAGCCAGAAAAACTGATGGTGAAATTAATGTTGCACCCATGATGCAGCTGACCTGCGACAGACCAGGAAAAAGTCTCCATAGTACATATAGCAGATTTTTGCAATAAGGAATAGAGCAGGCATTGTAGACACGATATTCTTTGAACTTTGAAGGTGAGGTTGCATGCTAATGCATAGTCTCTACCGTCGACCCCTTACCACCAGCTTGGCGTTCATCTTGGCTGTGGAAGGGTGTCCGGCTGTGGGAGCAGTGGTGCCGACTGAGGGCAGCCGGCCCGCTTATAAGGAGGAGGGCTGACTTCGCTTCAGCCTCGTGCCGGTTGCGGTCCCAGCCGTGGCTGCTCAGGCATCACATGCACTTGAAACCGTGCTCTGGCCTTCGGCAGCAGCACACTTGCAGCGTTGCCAGAATTCTCCCGATCCACGTAGCTCAAAGCTCGCTGGACGATATCACAGCGCAATGAGAGCACCGTAAAAGCACACGGTAGGAACATCTCAGATATTTGCTACCGACGTCACTGCAGGCCGAGAAGCTGGCCAGGCTTCAGTTGAACTTAAGACTGGGTGCAGAATGTGACTAACCCTATGGAACAGAGGTTCCGCTTAATGAAAGTTCTCGTTCAATATCCCATCTAGGGTCCCAAGGTCAACTTAGTGTCCGTCAAAAAAAATGTTTAAAAAATCAGATTGTCCAAAAAATGTCAAATTATTTATGTAAAATAACTACTATCTACAACCAATAACCCCCACCCCATACCCTTCCCCTGCAGGTACTTGCGACGCTGGGCTCGCGCATTCCAATCGAATGGAAAGAAAGACAATGAATATGGGTAATAAATGTGCATCACAGACTATCTGGAAAATATCCACAATTAACAATTCACGTTTGAAGAAATGGCTTTCATAATTGAATGGATTAACTGGCTCGGACCAATAACGACATATACAGCGGAGAACGGGCTATTTTTATGTTAAGGTGAAATATGGGTCAAATGTAATTTACGTGGGGGTTCTTTCCTACTTTTGACACCTAGAGGCCTGGATGAGCTTTTCGGTGCCGATCAGATGTACAGCCGCCTCTTGAATGTATTGCGTGATGTCTGTGACCGGTGTGCACCTGATTGTCAATCCACGTACGCATTGCGTTCAGCGTAAATGATTCTTCGAAACATGTTTTGCTGTTGTGCCAAGTAAACGTGCTGCAAGCTCCAAATGTTCTACCCAAGGTGCTGCCAGGATTTTCTTAAAGCCCCGGAGCTCGGTGCTAAGCATCATGCCAAGTTTCAGCTTCGTGTCGGTAGCCATCTGTGGTGAAAGACGGAACATATAAGCAAAGTGAAGATGCCGCCTTCTTACTTCTTGCTACCGGTTTCGGGTAATTTTTTAAGTATCAACACGGAGAACAGAATAGATGAAGGCATGAGGCAAGCTTTACTAAACCGGTCCCGATCTCTATGATCGCTCGGGATGAAAACCTGGGCTTATCCGCGGCCTGAGCTCTGCTGGAGTAATTTCTCGAAAGGGCAGGCCCAAAGCAGCGATGTTTTTTGCAGAGGCATTGAAGTACTGCGGAACTTTTTCAGCATGACAGGTTTTGCGCCAAGAGAGGATCCACATACGCACATTTACCTCGCTGACTCATCTGACAGACGGCGTTGATCGGTCAAAGCTCACCCCTGCGTGGGTTCAGAGTTTCAAGAAGACGCCTTGTACACTATCACACAGCAAATGGCCTACATCCGCCAGTGTTTATATTTCCCTACATTCACGGTCCGACGCCGCCGCGCCATACTCGGACGGTCGATGGCAGCTACCAGCGGCGGGAGTCGGCAACTTGCAGCCAGACGGATGTTGGAGCCCGGAAGGGTAGGGCCCTCTCCTGTCTCAAGACATTTTTCAACAATTTTTGTGTTGCCTTGTCCAGCCTGATTCACCGATTGATCTTCGCACGGCGTCCATGCCTGGTTGACAAAGAACCCTCTCATTCTCTACACCTACCTCTACCCTCTATATTTCGAAAGACCGTTGCCGAATCTGCGACACCAGCCGAGGTCGCTCGCCGATCGCCGGTCGAGGTGCCGCTCGGAAGGGAACATGCGCCATCTGCCGGCCGGCATCGGCACTGGCGACAGAGGGCAGCACCAGAAGGTGCGCAAACGGGACATGGGCACTCGCGACTCGCTGGCAGAGGACAGGATCATACGGTGTTGACGGACGAGGGCGTCCAGCGCTCGGGCCCGCCTGCGGGTCGGGCGGCGCGCCGAACGCATAGTAGCTGGAACTTGCCGAAGCCTCGTGTGGACGTGAGACCATAGTCGTGCGTAGGTCGGGACATGACATGAGTCCATTCGTCACGAGGCCACGACGCCTTCAGCGCCGTGTTTTCCGAAGATATACCGTCCACATGGTCGCTGCCTGCCCAGCAGCCTCCCCACGTCAAGCCCGTCGCCCCGCCGGCGTGCCCGGGCGTGCCTGCGGCGCCTTTAACACCGTTCACGCGACGCAGCTGGTGGGCGACTGTCGTTGACCCGTTGGCGGAACAACAAAGAACGTATACAGTCCCACAGTCAGAAGGGCTGGAGTACGAATCCAGGACGGGGACGGAATTTTTCGTAACCACAGACCGAGGCCAGCTGTTTGATTGCTACGGCTTATGATGACGGGCGGCGAACGATGAAATCGTTTATCCTGGGGCGTACCTTGCAGGGAATGTTTCATATTTTAAAAATATTGAAGCATCAGATATGATTAAACAAGCTCACTTCTAACTATTGGCGCAGCTTTTAGGTGGCAAAGGCTGCTCTGGACATCACAATTCTCTGTTTAGTAAATGTGCTCCTCGATGCGTTATGGTTTGAGCACGTGATCGTCACTTGCTCAACATTGACTGAAAGCCAATTGACGGCTGTGTTATCTAGAAATCGCGCCCACGAACGCCAGACATGAACGCCTCTACAATTATATTTGTTTGACTTTGATCATGGCATGGCTTATCAAATGGCAGGATATGAATGACGTTATAATGGCGTCATGAATGCCAAGGTGACTTTGAAATGCTCTCTCCGATATACTTTTCCCAATTTTTACGTTCGTCCAGCTTAGGAACTAGAGGGGCTTAGGTCTTGGGAAGGGCAGGGTTGTGAACAGCCCCTGAAGGTCCTCAAAATATCTATTTCAATTCAAAACCCCATGTAAATGTCAAACCCTCCCTTCAAGTTCTGATACTCTTCCCACGTCTCTAACTATTGGCTGTGGTGGAGCCTGATCGTCGTTGCTTCGTACGACGACCAGGCAACGGGCCGTTTGTTGGAGCGATACGGATGGGGCAATGTTTAGTATGACGTTAGAACCGCTATACGGCGCCTTTTACGTAATGTCTTATCCCCCTTACGCGGGGCTTCGACGGTGACAAATCCGAGTAACCGGAACATGCTAAGAAAGGTGACCTGTAAATGACCTGAGGGTGGAGCTTGCAGTACCTGAAATCGCAACAAAATAGACACACTCCCACATGGTGGCACATCTCATTCAGTGATTTACAACTCAGCCAAAATCACGCGGTTATTTCAACATGAAACGGTGAAACAACTGTGGCGTGGTAACACAATGAGCGTCTTGTAGTTAATTACGGTCGAGCATGTCAACAAATGATCGTCAGAATTGTCTTTTCTAAACTCGTGCCACGTGCCGTAATCTCGTCCACCGAAAGCCAGCGCGTAACCATGGCTTATGCAAACATTCGTAAAAATCAGTACATTGCCCGATCCAGAGCTAGAGATTGAGACTCATGTGCACTGTTGTAAAGATATCTCGTTGACGTTTGGATCAGGGCAATCGGTCGTTTTTTTCATAGGTGAAGAATGGCAACTAAAAACATGGGGCTTAGCGGAAATCACTCATGGATATCTGAATGCGCCAGCAGTCGCGGAGTTTAACAGGTAGATCATATAGGGCTGTTATGTGCTGTCATCATATGATCTGACTCGCTTAACTGCATTGGATTCCGTATCTCAAGCTATTTCGACAGTTTTGTGCTGGGTCACCAATGAAAACATGCATGCATGCAGTTTTGCACATGCGCCATGCAGTGGTTCTCAACCAATGCACGTCGATGCAGAATTGTTTTGTTCGTGAAGCAAAATAACCGTTGGGACATTCACAACAATCGCGTATACCTGCATGAGATCATTACATTTCGATGCGTCTCATCTCGTTTCATCGTAAAATCAATAACATGATTCATTTTATTCCCATCTATGCTACGTAAACTTTGCCCCGAATAAACACCATCTGACCCTTATGTTTCTATGATCTATACAACTATGATAACAAGTGTATAATGCAATAGTATTATTTATTATCTTAAACGAACTATGAAATACATTAAAATGCATTACTGAAAAGGGCTTATATAAGCCACTGAACTTAAATCAGTCAACTCACCGAAAAAAACAAAAAGACATAAGCTTCATTATGGCGTTCACCTAGTAGCGCTTCACATAGTAGCCATGAGAGCACGCTGCCAGCGTCTGACAGCCGTCGTTGTAATGTCTCTGTGCGTGCATGAAAGCCATTGCGTATAGTCACGTGACTAGAATAAGCGGACGTGTTGAGATAATCGTTTTCGCGTTTCGTGTTGACAGAGATATCTATGGTTATTAAACGGTGACACCATATGTTCGCAGTTCAAGAGAATATTCCACCTTTTTTCTTTTCAGCTATTGTCATATCAGACGCGTACCATTTGATCAGCAATACCAGTTTTCCCCGATGTCTTGTAAATAGCTGAAAATTTATAGTTGGATTAGCCGACTCTGCGAGACAAATCTCATTTGACTCCCTGCTCACCACGATAAAAGCGTTACACATCCTTCCGGTTTTTTTTTCTAAGATGTGTGTTCTGTTATATTTTCTACACGCTTAGGTGTCAACATGATTGTGTAATAAATGCTACGAAATATTTAAGCACCCTGTTTAGACAAAAACATATGTAAACACGAAGCTATTATCCGGTGAACTAAACGAAGGACTTATATACGCCATTGATTTCTCTCCTATGGCCACTATGGCGTTTACCACAATGGCTCTTTTCGGCGAGCAATTTGGTTTTTGAAATTCGAGTATCACATAATCCATGCGACGCACTGGTTCAAACACCAACCAATGTGCTTTTTGATCACAGACCTTTACCCACTCCAAACTCCAGGATAAGGCCAGTTGTCCGTCCAGAACGTGTCCCAAAAATCCGGCTGTTAAAAAAGTTATAATTTTCATGTGAATCAATAATTATCTACAACTAATAGGCCCCCACCCCCACCCTTCCGCTCCAGGCACTTTTGTCGCGGATTTCTCGCACTCAAATCGAATAAAAAGGAGGAAAATGATTATGGACAAGTAACGTGTATGGTGGGCTATCTTGAATATTTTCATTTCAACAGTTCACACCCATGTCTGCCAAGCGTGATTGTCACCATCTTCGATGACGGTAGGCTAGTCAGATGGGAGTGGTAATGAATGGTAAGTAGGTAAGTAATAATTATCGAAGGTTCTCCTGACGAAAGTATTATCGGTGCTTTTCCTGGTGATGCCTCTTATTGAATAAACTACTTCAGTTATGGTTTGAAAAGTGTTATTTTATAGTGTGCTCATTCAACGGCTAAAAGATCTGCGAGAGTTAATTTATTCTGAAAACAAGCGTCCTTAGATCAGATGAGATGCATAGTAACTAATCAATGACATACATAAATATAAAAAGTAGCAAAAACTACATCACTTGTTTCTTGCATGAACAGTGGAGATACGTAGCACAGTTGCGATTTACCTGAACTTTTTTCGCTCGCTGCCATGTCAAAGCAAGGCTGACCTAAACGACACAAGTTACAAAAAACTCCGAATTAAAAATTCATCGCTCTTTAACGTTGGGCGGTTAACGGCGGCTCTCTGTTCGGCATCCCGGACATGTACCATTGGTTTGGTGCACTTCCCGATCATACTGACAGTCCGTGCGGTTCTTTCCATGTGAACCGCTGGAAGATGGCCACGTATGTTCACTGGACATGCCAATACATTCGTTGGTCGCAACAATGAACCATCGCCGCAGTGGCGTTTATACTCTGCTGTCGGTGTTTACGTTTCAACGGAAATTTTGGTTCTCTCAACCGCTGACGTACACACCTGGCCTCCTCGGACCGTTCCCGATTTCCTTGAAATATGTTTGCCATTCTGTATTTCGCCCTTCCTTTACATCGTTCCACGTCGCAGGGATGCCTTTGCCGTGTCCATCAGTGCCACATGACTCGGTCGTGCCATATGCACCCCACATCTGTTTCAAGGGCTCATCTTGCGCGACATCACGGTTTGAGTAGAGAACAACAGGAAGATACTCTCTTGCAACGAATCTTGTTTTGTACAGCACCATGACTTTTCAAAGACTGGTGAATGGACACAGGGGCCAAAATGAATGCGAAATGTTCAGTTAAAGCTTTTAGCAGGGTGCAATTGGATGTTTTCGAAACTGTGGCGTTAAAGCCACATTTCCATTAATATGGCACCCAAGGAACAACTATTTCACGTACTTATCCTCTCGTTCATCAGCATGGCGGCCAACAACGGGAACATAACATGTGTGCATTTTAATACGGCTTGTCAACCTGTGCGCCTGGCAGATGCATGAGTCATCGGCTCGAATCACGGCAAACCCAATTTTCGATCGTTAGTTATTGGCACGTGCCGGAGAGTATTCTTTTGAGCGTGCGTGGCTAGATGACGTGTGTGTTTGGTACCTTTCGTGCGAGGTGAAATGCATTGATGGGTGCTTGGCATCGCGGTTGGGGATATCGCAGCGTCCGTTCGTCCGTTACAAGTCCGTTACAACAGTGCCGTGGTGCGGATGTGAGATCATTCTCATCTGCCAACCGGTCCAACAAGTGCGATGTGCTGACAGTGTCGGATAGATGTAAAAACCGTCCACACCATCGCGCTGTGTAGGCATATTAGTCGTAGCATATCCAGCAGGTCGCTAACGACAAGCAAAATCATCGCACGCCTTCCAATGGGACCACTTTTACTTGACGGATGATTCGCATGATTTACTGTGTGGCGATCGACAGTTTTACAGACTCGTCATGATAATAATCTGCGAAGCCCATGTTCGACCGACGTCTTCAACGATCGGTAAGATTAGAATACTCTTAAACTGGTTGTAAATATCAGTGCCGGCTTTAAGGTCCCAGCCGCCTCAGGATGCTGACCAACTACTGGCTTTACCCTTTTTGAAACCCGTGACGATGCCAGTCGGCCTCCGACTTTAACATGGTCCCCAGTTGTTGATCAGTTGTTCATCGTGTGTAGTTATATAGAGATACCAAAGTTAGGGATGTTCACGGGTTGATAAACCATATAGGGATGAAAATGATGTTGCTGCTCTACTGTTGACATATGAACCTCTCCAGAACAACTCATAATGGATACCTGTGTCTTCTGCTGGCGAATTTGTCAGCTGGCTTTGCGGGCCTGTTGATACTGGAACTCTGTCTTGCAAAGTCATCAAAACTAGCACAATCGCATCTTGTGATTGGCTGATGTTCATGGGTCTCCTTAGGTACTGTGAGCTCATGAAGGAAGTCATATATCACAGCAGACTGTATCTCTAGCAAATGTCGCCGATGTATGGGCGACATGTCCGTCCTTCCTCAGTTATGCACATGTTGGGGTGCCGGAGGCGTGACGGTCACGTGCCACTGGATCACGGTCTCTTTCCGTGTGCATGTTTAATTGCATATTGTATAATGTCGCCACTGGTTACACTCAAGCACGGGGAACGTAAGTAGACAACTGCGACCTAGCGATGCCGGCTCCAGGGTTACATCCCGTAGCGATTCCGATTAAGTCAAATCAAACCTGTCAAACCTGTATCAGTGATGGCGGCACTTCAATGCCCCTTCGAACGGCGACCAGGCTTGATCACAACGGATGGGGCTGTTTTTGCTTTGCATTAGCATCTTAACACCCTGACTTTCACTTGCTTCCCCTTAATGCCGCATCAGGGGCTTCGTCTATGACAAACAAGCGTAATGGGAGCATGCTGGGAAAGACAACCCGAAACAACTTAATGTGCAGGCTGCGGTACCTGACAGGAAAACAA
Source organism: Pollicipes pollicipes (assembly GCF_011947565.3). Classification (NCBI taxonomy): domain Eukaryota; kingdom Metazoa; phylum Arthropoda; class Thecostraca; order Pollicipedomorpha; family Pollicipedidae; genus Pollicipes; species Pollicipes pollicipes. Next base: position 6,662,733 of record NW_023596448.1, read on the forward strand.
GAAATTGCTGGACACACAAAAACCTGCACATTTTATGAAGAGTCATGTGAAAATCACTCAAAAGGGCCCTATCATGTCAATATCAGCAGATTGAAGGACTATGCTGTGGTATTATAGTGAGCATTTAATGGTTAACTGCGTCAAGTATGTTAACGAGCGATCGTCAAAATTACGTAAATTATTCAGTGCATGAGCGAGGAAAATTATTCACATAGATAAGACAGTCTCATTAGACTTATTCCTCGGAAAAACCAGGAGAACGAAGATATAGTTTAGCTGAAATTTCGGCAACATGCCTTCATCGAAACAAAAGCAGAAATGAATTCCAAATTGCCCACCGATGATCATAATCGACTTTTCAGGCTATTTTTTGAAACAGCAAGCCACAGTTTTTACAGGACATCAACATTGAAAGGATTACACAAAGGGCGATTGCCAGCCATTGCCAAGATACAGCGCCTATCTAAGAATTAGAATGCGCGGGCATACGTGTACATGCAAACGAATTCAGGCAAATATACATCACACATCACGCTTCATTCAAACATGCAAGCGAGTTGAAGTAAACAGGCATCACACATCACGCATCAATTATACAAGCAAACGATTTCAATTGAGCAGGCATCGCACATCACGCGTCAGACATCACTTACACATGTAAACGAGTTTAAGCTAGCACATATCACATATAGAGGTCCATATCACGTTCGCATAATTGGCCATAATGAGCCCTGTATGTTAAGATTTGGTCGCCGACTTCTTATAAGAAAAAATTCACTTATTTTCCTGTCTGTGCGGTCCTGTTCTTTAGCAATTTATATGGAGTCATCTGCCTCTAACGTGACAAAATCTACACTGCATCACTAGCAATCGCTCTTTGTTTAATATCCTGCATTCTGGTGTCCTGTAAAAACTGTGGCTTGTTGTTTCAAAAACATAACCTGAAAAATCGAGTAGGATCATCGGCAGGCAATTTTGAATTCACTTCTGCTTTGCCGCTACCGCCGACAGCGTAATTCGGACTAGAAAATGATTCGAATTTATATCCTTATTATGTCTTAACTGTGCTTCAGTGGCACAACACAGCATTATTATCCGACATCATATGTGCTGAGGTTTTCCTAGAGTATGTTTTTGAAAAACGCCCCAAGGACGTGATACTTCATTTAACAAAACGCAAACGCAAAAATGCGACTTCCATGCGTCAGCATGATAGGTCTGGTGAAAGAAAACAAAACTTACATCCGACAATATTCAGGTACTGTCATCTTCCAGGTCAGTTCTGTTGTGTAATCGACCGTCTAAGTCATAACATGCTGCTATTAAACAGAGCAAATTGTGCAAATTAATCAAGGCAGTTGGTTGTGAAGCAGCGCATAACGCTTGGAGATGACCCAATTAATTTCATTGTAACCACATGTCATTTCCACTGTTACTGCGTCTAACGAAACATATACATCAGGTACAGAAATGTTTGTATTTTGTATGACAACGGAGTTCGCAACGAGGATTTCTCATCGTGCGACCAACTCATGAGCGATTATTTCCGCTAAGATCACACCGCACAAAATCCCTCAGCCGGACAGATCGAAAGCTTGAACAGCAAATCCTTCTTAATATGGGTGGGCGTATCCATAACGAGACGGGTACGAGTTGTAGTTGGAGCGGCTGACGGCTCCATACGGATGATGGGCGTAGGCGCCGTAGTTATAGCCGAGAGAACGTCCGTAGCGTCCGCGGCTGGATCCGTGTCCTCCGTGGCTGTGGCTTGAGCCGTGTCCCCCGTGGCTGCGGCTGGATCCGTGGCCGTAGTTGTAGCCGAGAGAACGCCCGTAGCGTCCGTAGCTGGACCCGTGGCCTCCGTGGCTGTGGCTTGAGCCATGTCCCCCATGGCTGCGGCCGGATCCGTGGCCGTAGCTGTATCCCAGAGAACGTCCGTAACGCTTAGAGCCGTGTCCGTTTCCTCCGTGGCCGCTATGGCCATAGCTGCCATGGCTGCCATGGCTACGGCCATGTGAGGCAGAGACAACAACCACCAGGGCGGCGAGCAGAACCAGCTGAAGACGGAAACACGCAATGCTCGTTAGCACACACATGTCAGAGTGAATTTGAAACGGATCGTTGGCTAGATGTCAGTTTGTCAAGCTTTTAGCGTTGCTCCAAACTGCGCATGGAGAACTTCATACCAAATGAGCCAGAAAAACTGATGGTGAAATTAATGTTGCACCCATGATGCAGCTGACCTGCGACAGACCAGGAAAAAGTCTCCATAGTACATATAGCAGATTTTTGCAATAAGGAATAGAGCAGGCATTGTAGACACGATATTCTTTGAACTTTTGAAGGTGAGGTTGCATGCTAATGCATAGTCTCTACCGTCGACCCCTTACCACCAGCTTGGCGTTCATCTTGGCTGTGGAAGGGTGTCCGGCTGTGGGAGCAGTGGTGCCGACTGAGGGCAGCCGGCCGCTTATAAGGAGGAGGGCTGACTTCGCTTCAGCCTCGTGCCGGTTGCGGTCCCAGCCGTGGCTGCTCAGGCATCACATGCACTTGAAACCGTGCTCTGGCCTTCGGCAGCAGCACACTTGCAGCGTTGCCAGAATTCTCCCGATCCACGTAGCTCAAAGCTCGCTGGACGATATCACAGCGCAATGAGAGCACCGTAAAAGCACACGGTAGGAACATCTCAGATATTTGCTACCGACGTCACTGCAGGCCGAGAAGCTGGCCAGGCTTCAGTTGAACTTAAGACTGGGTGCAGAATGTGACTAACCCTATGGAACAGAGGTTCCGCTTAATGAAAGTTCTCGTTCAATATCCCATCTAGGGTCCCAAGGTCAACTTAGTGTCCGTCAAAAAAAATGTTTAAAAAATCAGATTGTCCAAAAAATGTCAAATTATTTATGTAAAATAACTACTATCTACAACCAATAACCCCCACCCCATACCCTTCCCCTGCAGGTACTTGCGACGCTGGGCTCGCGCATTCCAATCGAATGGAAAGAAAGACAATGAATATGGGTAATAAATGTGCATCACAGACTATCTGGAAAATATCCACAATTAACAATTCACGTTTGAAGAAATGGCTTTCATAATTGAATGGATTAACTGGCTCGGACCAATAACGACATATACAGCGGAGAACGGGCTATTTTTATGTTAAGGTGAAATATGGGTCAAATGTAATTTACGTGGGGGTTCTTTCCTACTTTTGACACCTAGAGGCCTGGATGAGCTTTTCGGTGCCGATCAGATGTACAGCCGCCTCTTGAATGTATTGCGTGATGTCTGTGACCGGTGTGCACCTGATTGTCAATCCACGTACGCATTGCGTTCAGCGTAAATGATTCTTCGAAACATGTTTTGCTGTTGTGCCAAGTAAACGTGCTGCAAGCTCCAAATGTTCTACCCAAGGTGCTGCCAGGATTTTCTTAAAGCCCCGGAGCTCGGTGCTAAGCATCATGCCAAGTTTCAGCTTCGTGTCGGTAGCCATCTGTGGTGAAAGACGGAACATATAAGCAAAGTGAAGATGCCGCCTTCTTACTTCTTGCTACCGGTTTCGGGTAATTTTTTAAGTATCAACACGGATAATAGAATAGATGAAGGCATGAGGCAAGCTTTACTAAACCGGTCCCGATCTCTATGATCGCTCGGGATGAAAACCTGGGCTTATCCGCGGCCTGAGCTCTGCTGGAGTAATTTCTCGAAAGGGCAGGCCCAAAGCAGCCATGTTTTTTGCAGATGTATTGAAGTACTGCGGAACTTTTTCAGCATGACAGGTTTTGCGCCAAGAGAGGATCCACATACGCACATTTACCTCACTGACTCATCTGACAGACGGCGTTGGTCGGTCAAAGCTCACCCCTGCGTAGGTTCAGAGTTTCAAGAAGACGCCTTGTACACCATCACACAGCAAATGGCCTACATCCGCCAGTGTTTATATTTCCCTACATTCACGGTCCGACGCCGCCGCGCCATACTCGGACGGTCGATGGCAGCTACCAGCGGCGGGAGTCGGCAACTTGCAGCCAGACGGATGTTGGAGCCCGGAATGGTAGGGCCCTCTCCTGTCTCAAGACATTTTTCAACAATTTTTGTGTTGCCTTGTCCAGCTTGATTCACCGATTGATCTTCGCACGGCGTCCATGCCTGGTTGACAAAGAACCCTCTCATTCTCTACACCTACCTCTACCCTCTATATTTCGAAAGACCGTTGCCGAATCTGCGACACCAGCCGAGGTCGCTCGCCGATCGCCGGTCGAGGTGCCGCTCGGAAGGGAACATGCGCCATCTGCCGGCCGGCATCGGCACTGGCGACAGAGGGCAGCACCAGAAGGTGCGCAAACGGGACATGGGCACTCGCGACTCGCTGGCAGAGGACAGGATCATACGGTGTTGACGGACGAGGGCGTCCAGCGCTCGGGCCCGCCTGCGGGTCGGGCGGCGCGCCGAACGCATAGTAGCTGGAACTTGCCGAAGCCTCGTGTGGACGTGAGACCATAGTCGTGCGTAGGTCGGGGCATGACATGAGTCCATTCGTCACGAGGCCACGACGCCTTCAGCGCCGTGTTTTCCGAAGATATACCGTCCACATGGTCGCTGCCTGCCCAGCAGCCTCCCCACGTCAAGCCCGTCGCCCCGCCGGCGTGCCCGGGCGTGCCTGCGGCGCCTTTAGCACCGTTCACGCGACGCAGCTGGTGGGCGACTGTCGTTGACCCGTTGGCGGAACAACGAAGAACGTATACAGTCCCACAGTCAGAAGGGCTGGAGTACGAATCCAGGACGGGGACGGAATTTTTCGTAACCACAGACCGAGGCCAGCTGTTTGATTGCTACGGCTTATGATGACGGGCGGCGAACGATGAAATCGTTTATCCTGGGGCGTACCTTGCAGGGAATGTTTCATATTTTAAAAATATTGAAGCATCAGATATGATTAAACAAGCTCACTTCTAACTATTGGCGCAGCTTTTAGGTGGCAAAGGCTGCTCTGGACATCACAATTCTCTGTTTAGTAAATGTGCTCCTCGATGCGTTATGGTTTGAGCACGTGATCGTCACTTGCTCAACATTGACTGAAAGCCAATTGACGGCTGTGTTATCTAGAAATCGCGCCCACGAACGCCAGACATGAACGCCTCTACAATTATATTTGTTTGACTTTGATCATGGCATGGCTTATCAAATGGCAGGATATGAATGACGTTATAATGGCGTCATGAATGCCAAGGTGACTTTGAAATGCTCTCTCCGATATACTTTTCCCAATTTTTACGTTCGTCCAGCTTAGGAACTAGAGGGGCTTAGGTCTTGGGAAGGGCAGGGTTGTGAACAGCCCCTGAAGGTCCTCAAAATATCTATTTCAATTCAAAACCCCATGTAAATGTCAAACCCTCCCTTCAAGTTCTGATACTCTTCCCACGTCTCTAACTATTGGCTGTGGTGGAGCCTGATCGTCGTTGCTTCGTACGACGACCAGGCAACGGGCCGTTTGTTGGAGCGATACGGATGGGGCAATGTTTAGTATGACGTTAGAACCGCTATACGGCGCCTTTTACGTAATGTCTTATCCCCCTTACGCGGGGCTTCGACGGTGACAAATCCGAGTAACCGGAACATGCTAAGAAAGGTGACCTGTAAATGACCTGAGGGTGGAGCTTGCAGTACCTGAAATCGCAACAAAATAGACACACTCCCACATGGTGGCACATCTCATTCAGTGATTTACAACTCAGCCAAAATCACGCGGTTATTTCAACATGAAACGGTGAAACAACTGTGGCGTGGTAACACAATGAGCGTCTTGTAGTTAATTACGGTCGAGCATGTCAACAAATGATCGTCAGAATTGTCTTTTCTAAACTCGTGCCACGTGCCGTAATCTCGTCCACCGAAAGCCAGCGCGTAACCATGGCTTATGCAAACATTCGTAAAAATCAGTACATTGCCCGATCCAGAGCTAGAGATTGAGACTCATGTGCACTGTTGTAAAGATATCTCGTTGACGTTTGGATCAGGGCAATCGGTCGTTTTTTTCATAGGTGAAGAATGGCAACTAAAAACATGGGGCTTAGCGGAAATCACTCATGGATATCTGAATGCGCCAGCAGTCGCGGAGTTTAACAGGTAGATCATATAGGGCTGTTATGTGCTGTCATCATATGATCTGACTCGCTTAACTGCATTGGATTCCGTATCTCAAGCTATTTCGACAGTTTTGTGCTGGGTCACCAATGAAAACATGCATGCATGCAGTTTTGCACATGCGCCATGCAGTGGTTCTCAACCAATGCACGTCGATGCAGAATTGTTTTGTTCGTGAAGCAAAATAACCGTTGGGACATTCACAACAATCGCGTATACCTGCATGAGATCATTACATTTCGATGCGTCTCATCTCGTTTCATCGTAAAATCAATAACATGATTCATTTTATTCCCATCTATGCTACGTAAACTTTGCCCCGAATAAACACCATCTGACCCTTATGTTTCTATGATCTATACAACTATGATAACAAGTGTATAATGCAATAGTATTATTTATTATCTTAAACGAACTATGAAATACATTAAAATGCAATACTGAAAAGGGCTTATATAAGCCACTGAACTTAAATCAGTCAACTCACCGAAAAAAACAAAAAGACATAAGCTTCATTATGGCGTTCACCTAGTAGCGCTTCACATAGTAGCCATGAGAGCACGCTGCCAGCGTCTGACAGCCGTCGTTGTAATGTCTCTGTGCGTGCATGAAAGCCATTGCGTATAGTCACGTGACTAGAATAAGCGGACGTGTTGAGATAATCGTTTTCGCGTTTCGTGTTGACAGAGATATCTATGGTTATTAAACGGTGACACCATATGTTCGCAGTTCAAGAGAATATTCCACCTTTTTTCTTTTCAGCTATTGTCATATCAGACGCGTACCATTTGATCAGCAATACCAGTTTTCCCCGATGTCTTGTAAATAGCTGAAAATTTATAGTTGGATTAGCCGACTCTGCGAGACAAATCTCATTTGACTCCCTGCTCACCACGATAAAAGCGTTACACATCCTTCCGGTTTTTTTTTCTAAGATGTGTGTTCTGTTATATTTTCTACAACGCTTAGGTGTCAACATGATTGTGTAATAAATGCTACGAAATATTTAAGCACCCTGTTTAGACAAAAACATATGTAAACACGAAGCTATTATCCGGTGAACTAAACGAAGGACTTATATACGCCATTGATTTCTCTCCTATGGCCACTATGGCGTTTACCACAATGGCTCTTTTCGGCGAGCAATTTGGTTTTTGAAATTCGAGTATCACATAATCCATGCGACGCACTGGTTCAAACACCAACCAATGTGCTTTTTGATCACAGACCTTTACCCACTCCAAACTCCAGGATAAGGCCAGTTGTCCGTCCAGAACGTGTCCCAAAAATCCGGCTGTTAAAAAAGTTATAATTTTCATGTGAATCAATAATTATCTACAACTAATAGGCCCCCACCCCCACCCTTCCGCTCCAGGCACTTTTGTCGCGGATTTCTCGCACTCAAATCGAATAAAAAGGAGGAAAATGATTATGGACAAGTAACGTGTATGGTGGGCTATCTTGAATATTTTCATTTCAACAGTTCACACCCATGTCTGCCAAGCGTGATTGTCACCATCTTCGATGACGGTAGGCTAGTCAGATGGGAGTGGTAATGAATGGTAAGTAGGTAAGTAATAATTATCGAAGGTTCTCCTGACGAAAGTATTATCGGTGCTTTTCCTGGTGATGCCTCTTATTGAATAAACTACTTCAGTTATGGTTTGAAAAGTGTTATTTTATAGTGTGCTCATTCAACGGCTAAAAGATCTGCGAGAGTTAATTTATTCTGAAAACAAGCGTCCTTAGATCAGATGAGATGCATAGTAACTAATCAATGACATACATAAATATAAAAAGTAGCAAAAACTACATCACTTGTTTCTTGCATGAACAGTGGAGATACGTAGCACAGTTGCGATTTACCTGAACTTTTTTCGCTCGCTGCCATGTCAAAGCAAGGCTGACCTAAACGACACAAGTTACAAAAAACTCCGAATTAAAAATTCATCGCTCTTTAACGTTGGGCGGTTAACGGCGGCTCTCTGTTCGGCATCCCGGACATGTACCATTGGTTTGGTGCACTTCCCGATCATACTGACAGTCCGTGCGGTTCTTTCCATGTGAACCGCTGGAAGATGGCCACGTATGTTCACTGGACATGCCAATACATTCGTTGGTCGCAACAATGAACCATCGCCGCAGTGGCGTTTATACTCTGCTGTCGGTGTTTACGTTTCAACGGAAATTTTGGTTCTCTCAACCGCTGACGTACACACCTGGCCTCCTCGGACCGTTCCCGATTTCCTTGAAATATGTTTGCCATTCTGTATTTCGCCCTTCCTTTACATCGTTCCACGTCGCAGGGATGCCTTTGCCGTGTCCATCAGTGCCACATGACTCGGTCGTGCCATATGCACCCCACATCTGTTTCAAGGGCTCATCTTGCGCGACATCACGGTTTGAGTAGAGAACAACAGGAAGATACTCTCTTGCAACGAATCTTGTTTTGTACAGCACCATGACTTTTCAAAGACTGGTGAATGGACACAGGGGCCAAAATGAATGCGAAATGTTCAGTTAAAGCTTTTAGCAGGGTGCAATTGGATGTTTTCGAAACTGTGGCGTTAAAGCCACATTTCCATTAATATGGCACCCAAGGAACAACTATTTCACGTACTTATCCTCTCGTTCATCAGCATGGCGGCCAACAACGGGAACATAACATGTGTGCATTTTAATACGGCTTGTCAACCTGTGCGCCTGGCAGATGCATGAGTCATCGGCTCGAATCACGGCAAACCCAATTTTCGATCGTTAGTTATTGGCACGTGCCGGAGAGTATTCTTTTGAGCGTGCGTGGCTAGATGACGTGTGTGTTTGGTACCTTTCGTGCGAGGTGAAATGCATTGATGGGTGCTTGGCATCGCGGTTGGGGATATCGCAGCGTCCGTTCGTCCGTTACAAGTCCGTTACAACAGTGCCGTGGTGCGGATGTGAGATCATTCTCATCTGCCAACCGGTCCAACAAGTGCGATGTGCTGACAGTGTCGGATAGATGTAAAAACCGTCCACACCATCGCGCTGTGTAGGCATATTAGTCGTAGCATATCCAGCAGGTCACTAACGACAAGCAAAATCATCGGACGCCTTCCAATGGGACCACTTTTACTTGACGGATGATTCGCATGATTTACTGTGTGGCGATCGACAGTTTTACAGACTCGTCATGATAATAATTTGCGAAGCCCATGTTCGACCGACGTCTTCAACGATCGGTAAGATTAGAACACTCTTAAACTGGTTGTAAATATCAGTGCCGGCTTTAAGGTCCCAGCCGCCTCAGGATGCTGACGAACTACTGGCTTTACCCTTTTTGAAACTCGTGACGATGCCAGTCGGCCTCCGACTTTAACATGGTCCCCAGTTGTTGATCAGTTGTTCATCGTGTGTAGTTATATAGAGATACCATAGTTAGAGATGTTCACGGGTTGATAAACCATGTAGGGGTGAAAATGATGTTGCTGCTCTACTGTTGACATATGAACCTCTCCAGAACAACTCATAATGGATACCTGTGTCTTCTGCTGGCGAATTTGTCAGCTGGCTTTGCGGGCCTGTTGATACTGGAACTCTGTCTTGCAAAGTCATCAAAACTAGCACAATCGCATCTTGTGATTGGCTGATGTTCATGGGTCTCCTTAGGTACTGTGAGCTCATGAAGGAAGTCATATATCACAGCAGACTGTATCTCTAGCAAATGTCGCCGATGTATGGGCGACATGTTCCGTCCTTCCTCAGTTATGCACATGTTGGGGTGCCGGAGGCGTGACGGTCACGTGCCACTGGATCACGGTCTCTTTCCGTGTGCATGTTTAATTGCATATTGTATAATGTCGCCACTGGTTACACTCAAGCACGGGGAACGTAAGTAGACAACTGCGACCTAGCGATGCCGGCTCCAGGGTTACATCCGTAGCGATTCCGATTAAGTCAAATCAAACCTGTCAAACCTGTATCAGTGATGGCGGCACTTCAATGCCCCCTTCGAACGGCGACCAGGCTTGATCACAACGGATGGGGCTGTTTTTGCTTTGCATTAGCATCTTAACACCCTGACTTCACTTGCTTCCCCTTAATGCCGCATCAGGGGCTTCGTCTATGACAAACAAGCGTAATGGGAGCATGCTGGGAAAGACAACCCGAAACAACTTAATGTGCAGGCTGCGTACCTGACAGGAAAACAAGAAATTGCTGGACACACAAAAACCTGCACATTTATGAAGAGTCATGTGAAAATCACTCAAAAGGGCCCTATCATGTCAATATCAGCAGATTGAAGGACTATGCTGTGGTATTATAGTGAGCATTTAATGGTTAACTGCGTCAAGTATGTTAACGAGCGATCGTCAAAATTACGTAAATTATTCAGTGCAATGAGCGAGGAAAATTATTCACATAGATAAGACAGTCTCATTAGACTTATTCCTCGGAAAAACCAGGAGAACGAAGATATAGTTTAGCTGAAATTTCGGCAACATGCCTTCATCGAAACAAAAGCAGAAATGAATTCCAAATTGCCCACCGATGATCATAATCGACTTTTCAGGCTATTTTTTGAAACAGCAAGCCACAGTTTTTACAGGACATCAACATTGAAAGGATTACACAAAGGGCGATTGCCAGCCATTGCCAAGATACAGCGCCTATCTAAGAATTAGAATGCGCGGGCATACGTGTACATGCAAACGAATTCAGGCAAATATACATCACACATCACGCTTCATTCAAACATGCAAGCGAGTTGAAGTAAACAGGCATCACACATCACGCATCAATTATACAAGCAAAACGATTTCAATTGAGCAGGCATCGCACATCACGCGTCAGACATCACTTACAACATGTAAACGAGTTTAAGCTAGCACATATCACATATAGAGGTCCATATCACGTTCGCATAATTGGCCATAATGAGCCCTGTATGTTAAGATTGTGGTCGCCGACTTCTTATAAGAAAAAATTCACTTATTTTCCTGTCTGTGCGGGTCCTGTTCTTTAGCAATTATATGGAGTCATCTGCCTCTAACGTGACAAAATCTACACTGCATCACTAGCAATCGCTCTTTGTTTAATATCCTGCATTCTGGTGTCCTGTAAAACTGTGGCTTGTTGTTTCAAAAACATAACCTGAAAAATCGAGTAGGATCATCGGCAGGCAATTTTGAATTCACTTCTGCTTTGCCGCTACCGCCGACAGCGTAATTCGGACTAGAAAATGATTCGAATTTATATCCTTATTATGTCTTAACTGTGCTTCAGTGGCACAACACAGCATTATTATCCGACATCATATGTGCTGAGGTTTTCCTAGAGTATGTTTTTGAAAAACGCCCCAAGGACGTGATACTTCATTTAACAAAAACGCAAACGCAAAAATGCGACTTCCATGCGTCAGCATGATAGGTCTGGTGAAAGAAAACAAAACTTACATCCGACAATATTCAGGTACTGTCATCTTCCAGGTCAGTTCTGTTTGTGTAATCGACCGTCTAAGTCATAACATGCTGCTATTAAACAGAGCAAATTGTGCAAATTAATCAAGGCAGTTGGTTGTGAAGCAGCGCATAACGCTTGGAGATGACCCAATTAATTTCATTGTAACCACATGTCATTTCCACTGTTACTGCGTCTAACGAAACATATACATCAGGTACAGAAATGTTTGTATTTTGTATGACAACGAGTTCGCAACGAGGATTTCTCATCGTGCGACCAACTCATGAGCGATTATTTCCGCTAAGATCACACCGCACAAAATCCCTCAGCCGGACAGATCGAAAGCTTGAACAGCAAATCCTTCTTAATATGGGTGGGCGTATCCATAACGAGACGGGTACGAGTTGTAGTTGGGAGCGGCTGACGGACTCCATACGGATGATGGGCGTAGGCGCCGTAGTTATAGCCGAGAGAACGTCCGTAGCGTCCGCGGCTGGATCCGTGTCCTCCGTGGCTGTGGCTTGAGCCGTGTCCCCCGTGGCTGCGGCTGGATCCGTGGCCGTAGTTTAGCCGAGAGAACGCCCGTAGCGTCCGTAGCTGGACCCGTGGCCTCCGTGGCTGTGGCTTGAGCCATGTCCCCCATGGCTGCGGCCGGATCCGTGGCCGTAGCTGTATCCCAGAGAACGTCCGTAACGTTTAGAGCCGTGTCCGTTTCCTCCGTGGCCGCTATGGCCATAGCTGCCATGGCTGCCATGGCTACGGCCATGTGAGGCAGAGACAACGACCACCAGGGCGGCGAGCAGAACCAGCTGAAGACGGAACACGCAATGCTCGTTAGCACACACATGTCAGAGTGAATTTGAAACGGATCGTCAGGTAGATGTCAGTTTGTCAAGCTTTTAGCGTTGCTCAAACTGCGCATGGAGAACTCATACCAAATAGCCAGAAAAATGATGGTGAAATTAATGTTGCACCCATGATGCAGCTGACCTACGACAGACCAGGAAAAAGTCATAGTGCATATAGCAGATTGCAATAAGAAGTAGAGCAGGCACTTGTAGACACGATATTCTTTGAACTTTGGAAAGTGAGGTTGCATGCTAATGCATAGTCTCTACCGTCGACCCCTTACCACCAGCTTGGCGTTCATCTTGGCTGTGGAAGGTGTCCGGCTGTGGGAGCAGTGGTGCCGACTGAGGGCATCCGGCCGCTTATAAGGAGGAGGGCTGACTTCGCTTCAGCCTCGTGCCGGTTGCGGGTCCCAGCCGTGGCTGCCTCAGGCATCACATGCACTTGAAACCGTGCTCTGGCCTTCGGCAGCAGCACACTTGCAGCGTTGCCAGAATTCTCCCGATCCACGTAGCTCAAGCTCGCTGGACGATATCACAGCGCAATGAGAGCACCGTAAAAGCACACGGTAGGAACATCTCAGATATTTGCTACCGACGTCACTGCAGGCCGAGAAGCTGGCCAGGCTTCAGTTGAACTTAAGACTGGGTGCAGAATGTGACTAACCCCTATGGAACAGAGGTTCCGCTTAATGAAAGTTCTCGTTCAATATCCCATCTAGGGTCCCAAGGTCAACTTAGTGTCCGTCAAAAAAATGTTTAAAAAAATCAGATTGTCCAAAAATGTCAAATTATTTATGTAAAATAACTACTATCTACAACCAATAACCCCCACCCCATACCCTTCCCCTGCAGGTACTTGCGACGCTGGGCTCGCGCATTCCAATCGAATGGAAAGAAAGACAATGAATATGGGTAATAAATGTGCATCACAGACTATCTGGAAAATATCCACAATTAACAATTCACGTTTGAAGAAATGGCTTTCATAATTGATGGATTAACTGGCTCGGACCAATAACGACATATACAGCGGAGAACGGGCTATTTTTATGTTAAGGTGAAATATGGGTCAAATGTAATTTACGTGGGGGTTCTTTCCTACTTTTGACACCTAGAGGCCTGGATGAGCTTTTCGGTGCCGATCAGATGTACAGCCGCCTCTTGAATGTATTGCGTGATGTCTGTGACCGGTGTGCACCTAGATTGTCAATCCACGTACGCATTGCGTCAGCGTCAATGATTCTTCGAAACATGTTTTGCTGTTGTGCCAAGTAAACGTGCTGCAAGCTCCAAATGTTCTACCCAAGGTGCTGCCAGGATTTCTTAAAGCCCCGGAGCTCGGTGCTAAGCATCATGCCAAGTTTCAGCTTCGTGTCGGTAGCCATCTGTGGTGAAAGACGGAACATATAAGCAAAGTGAAGATGCCGCCTTCTTACTTCTTGCTACCGGTTCGGGGTATTTTTAAGTATCAACACGGAGAACAGAATAGATGAAGGCATGAGGCAAGCTTTACTAAACCGGTCCCGATCTCTATGATCGCTCGGGATGAAAACCTGGGCTTATCCGCGGCCTGAGCTCTGCTGGAGTAATTTCTCGAAAGGCAGGCCCAAAGCAGCGATGTTTTTGCAGAGGCAATTGAAGTACTGCGGAACTTTTTCAGCATGACAGGTTTTGCGCCAAGAGAGGATCCACATACGCCACATTTACCTCGCTGACTCATCTGACAGACGGCGTTGATCGGTCAAAGCTCACCCCTGCGTGGGTTCAGAGTTCAAGAAGACGCCTTGTACACTATCACACAGCAAATGGCCTACATCAGCCAGGTGTTTTTATATTTCCCTCATTCACGGTCCGACGCCGCCGCGCCATACTCGGACGGTCGATGGCAGCTACCAGCGGCGGGAGTCGGCAACTTGCAGCCAGACGGATGTTGGAGCCCGGAAGGGTAGGGCCCTCTCCTGTCTCAAGACATTTTTCAACAATTTTTGTGTTGCCTTGTCCAGCCTGATTCACCGATTGATCTTCGCACGGCGTCCATGCCTGGTTGACAAAGAACCCTCTCATTCTCTACAACCTACCTCTACCCTCTATATTTCGAAAGACCGTTGCCGAATCTGCGACACCAGCCGAGGTCGCTCGCCGATCGCCGGTCGAGGTGCCGCTCGGAAGGGAACATGCGCCATCTGCCGGCCGGCATCGGCACTGGCGACAGAGGGCAGCACCAGAAGGTGCGCAAACGGGACATGGGCACTCGCGACTCGCTGGCAGAGGACAGGATCATACGGTGTTGACGGACGAGGGCGTCCAGCGCTCGGGCCCGCCTGCGGGTCGGGCGGCGCGCCGAACGCATAGTAGCTGGAACTTGCCGAAGCCTCGTGTGGACGTGAGACCATAGTCGTAGCGTAGGTCGGGGCATGACATGAGTCCATTCGTCACGAGGCCACGACGCCCTTCAGCGCCGTGTTTTCCGAAGATATACCGTCCACATGGTCGCTGCCTGCCCAGCAGCCTCCCCCACGTCAAGCCCGTCGCCCCGCCGGCGTGCCCGGGCGTGCCTGCGGCGCCTTTAGCACCGTTTCACGAGCACGCAGCTGGTGGGCGACTGTCGTTGACCCGTTGGCGGAACAACGAAGAAACGTATACAGTCCCACAGTCAGAAGGGCTGGAGTACGAATCCAGGACGGGGACGGAATTTTTCGTAACCACAGACCGAGGCCAGCTGTTTGATTGCTACGGCTTATGATGACGGGCGGCGAACGATGAAATCGTTTATCCTGGGGCGTACCTTGCAGGGAATGTTTCATATTTTAAAAATATTGAAGCATCAGATATGATTAAACAAGCTCACTTCTAACTATTGGCGCAGCTTTTAGGTGGCAAAGGCTGCTCTGGACATCACAATTCTCTGTTTAGTAAATGTGCTCCTCGATGCGTTATGGTTTGAGCACGTGATCGTCACTTGCTCAACATTGACTGAAAGCCAATTGACGGCTGTGTTATCTAGAAATCGCGCCCACGAACGCCAGACATGAACGCCTCTACAATTATATTTGTTTGACTTTGATCATGGCATGGCTTATCAAATGGCAGGATATGAATGACGTTATAATGGCGTCATGAATGCCAAGGTGACTTTGAAATGCTCTCTCCGATATACTTTTCCCAATTTTTACGTTCGTCCAGCTTAGGAACTAGAGGGGCTTAGGTCTTGGGAAGGGCAGGGTTGTGAACAGCCCCTGAAGGTCCTCAAAATATCTATTTCAATTCAAAACCCCATGTAAATGTCAAACCCTCCCTTCAAGTTCTGATACTCTTCCCACGTCTCTAACTATTGGCTGTGGTGGAGCCTGATCGTCGTTGCTTCGTACGACGACCAGGCAACGGGCCGTTTGTTGGAGCGATACGGATGGGGCAATGTTTAGTATGACGTTAGAACCGCTATACGGCGCCTTTACGTAATGTCTTATCCCCCTTACGCGGGGCTTCGACGGTGACAAATCCGAGTAACCGGAACATGCTAAGAAAGGTGACCTGTAAATGACCTGAGGGTGGAGCTTGCAGTACCTGAAATCGCAACAAAATAGACACACTCCCACATGGTGGCACATCTCATTCAGTGATTTACAACTCAGCCAAAATCACGCGGTTATTTCAACATGAAACGGTATGAAACAACTGTGGCGTGGTAACACAATGAGCGTCTTGTAGTTAATTACGGTCGAGCATGTCAACAAATGATCGTCAGAATTGTCTTTTCTAAACTCGTGCCACGTGCCGTAATCTCGTCCACCGAAAGCCAGCGCGTAACCATGGCTTATGCAAACATTCGTAAAATCAGTACATTGCCCGATCCAGAGCTAGAGATTGAGACTCATGTGCACTGTTGTAAAGATATCTCGTTGACGTTTGGATCAGGGCAATCGGTCGTTTTTTTCATAGGTGAAGAATGGCAACTAAAAACATGGGGCTTAGCGGAAATCACTCATGGATATCTGAATGCGCCAGCAGTCGCGGAGTTTAACAGGTAGATCATATAGGGCTGTTATGTGCTGTCATCATATGATCTGACTCGCTTAACTGCATTGGATTCCGTATCTCAAGCTATTTCGACAGTTTTGTGCTGGGTCACCAATGAAAACATGCATGCATGCAGTTTTGCACATGCGCCATGCAGTGGTTCTCAACCAATGCACGTCGATGCAGAATTGTTTGTTCGTGAAGCAAAATAACCGTTGGGACATTCACAACAATCGCGTATACCTGCATGAGATCATTACATTTCGATGCGTCTCATCTCGTTTCATCGTAAAATCAATAACATGATTCATTTTATTCCCATCTATGCTACGTAAACTTTGCCCCGAATAAACACCATCTGACCCTTATGTTTCTATGATCTATACAACTATGATAACAAGTGTATAATGCAATAGTATTATTTATTATCTTAAACGAACTATGAAATACATTAAAATGCAATACTGAAAAGGGCTTATATAAGCCACTGAACTTAAATCAGTCAACTCACCGAAAAAAACAAAAAGACATAAGCTTCATTATGGCGTTCACCTAGTAGCGCTTCACATAGTAGCCATGAGAGCACGCTGCCAGCGTCTGACAGCCGTCGTTGTAATGTCTCTGTGCGTGCATGAAAGCCATTGCGTATAGTCACGTGACTAGAATAAGCGGACGTGTTGAGATAATCGTTTTCGCGTTTCGTGTTGACAGAGATATCTATGGTTATTAAACGGTGACACCATATGTTCGCAGTTCAAGAGAATATTCCACCTTTTTTCTTTTCAGCTATTGTCATATCAGACGCGTACCATTTGATCAGCAATACCAGTTTTCCCCGATGTCTTGTAAATAGCTGAAAATTTATAGTTGGATTAGCCGACTCTGCGAGACAAATCTCATTTGACTCCCTGCTCACCACGATAAAAGCGTTACACATCCTTCCGGTTTTTTTTTCTAAGATGTGTGTTCTGTTATATTTTCTACACGCTTAGGTGTCAACATGATTGTGTAATAAATGCTACGAAATATTTAAGCACCCTGTTTAGACAAAAACATATGTAAACACGAAGCTATTATCCGGTGAACTAAACGAAGGACTTATATACGCCATTGATTTCTCTCCTATGGCCACTATGGCGTTTACCACAATGGCTCTTTTCGGCGAGCAATTTGGTTTTTGAAATTCGAGTATCACATAATCCATGCGACGCACTGGTTCAAACACCAACCAATGTGCTTTTTGATCACAGACCTTTACCCACTCCAAACTCCAGGATAAGGCCAGTTGTCCGTCCAGAACGTGTCCCAAAAATCCGGCTGTTAAAAAAGTTATAATTTTCATGTGAATCAATAATTATCTACAACTAATAGGCCCCCACCCCCACCCTTCCGCTCCAGGCACTTTTGTCGCGGATTTCTCGCACTCAAATCGAATAAAAAGGAGGAAAATGATTATGGACAAGTAACGTGTATGGTGGGCTATCTTGAATATTTTCATTTCAACAGTTCACACCCATGTCTGCCAAGCGTGATTGTCACCATCTTCGATGACGGTAGGCTAGTCAGATGGGAGTGGTAATGAATGGTAAGTAGGTAAGTAATAATTATCGAAGGTTCTCCTGACGAAAGTATTATCGGTGCTTTTCCTGGTGATGCCTCTTATTGAATAAACTACTTCAGTTATGGTTTGAAAAGTGTTATTTTATAGTGTGCTCATTCAACGGCTAAAAGATCTGCGAGGAGTTAATTTATTCTGAAAACAAGCGTCCTTAGATCAGATGAGATGCATAGTAACTAATCAATGACATACATAAATATAAAAAGTAGCAAAAACTACATCACTTGTTTCTTGCATGAACAGTGGAGATACGTAGCACAGTTGCGATTTACCTGAACTTTTTTCGCTCGCTGCCATGTCAAAGCAAGGCTGACCTAAACGACACAAGTTACAAAAAACTCCGAATTAAAAATTCATCGCTCTTTAACGTTGGGCGGTTAACGGCGGCTCTCTGTTCGGCATCCCGGACATGTACCATTGGTTTGGTGCACTTCCCGATCATACTGACAGTCCGTGCGGTTCTTTCCATGTGAACCGCTGGAAGATGGCCACGTATGTTCACTGGACATGCCAATACATTCGTTGGTCGCAACAATGAACCATCGCCGCAGTGGCCGTTTATACTCTGCTGTCGGTGTTTACGTTTCAACGGAAATTTTGGTTCTCTCAACCGCTGACGTACACACCTGGCCTCCTCGGACCGTTCCCGATTTCCTTGAAATATGTTTGCCATTCTGTATTTCGCCCTTCCTTTACATCGTTCCACGTCGCAGGGATGCCTTTGCCGTGTCCATCAGTGCCACATGACTCGGTCGTGCCATATGCACCCCACATCTGTTTCAAGGGCTCATCTTGCGCGACATCACGGTTTGAGTAGAGAACAACAGGAAGATACTCTCTTGCAACGAATCTTGTTTTGTACAGCACCATGACTTTTCAAAGACTGGTGAATGGACACAGGGGCCAAAATGAATGCGAAATGTTCAGTTAAAGCTTTTAGCAGGGTGCAATTGGATGTTTTCGAAACTGTGGCGTTTAAAGCCACATTTCCATTAATATGGCACCCAAGGAACAACTATTTCACGTACTTATCCTCTCGTTCATCAGCATGGCGGCCAACAACGGGAACATAACATGTGTGCATTTTAATACGGCTTGTCAACCTGTGCGCCTGGCAGATGCATGAGTCATCGGCTCGAATCACGGCAAACCCAATTTTCGATCGTTAGTTATTGGCACGTGCCGGAGAGTATTCTTTTGAGCGTGCGTGGCTAGATGACGTGTGTGTTTGGTACCTTTCGTGCGAGGTGAAATGCATTGATGGGTGCTTGGCATCGCGGTTGGGGATATCGCAGCGTCCGTTCGTCCGTTACAAGTCCGTTACAACAGTGCCGTGGTGCGGATGTGAGATCATTCTCATCTGCCAACCGGTCCAACAAGTGCGATGTGCTGACAGTGTCGGATAGATGTAAAAACCGTCCACACCATCGCGCTGTGTAGGCATATTAGTCGTAGCATATCCAGCAGGTCACTAACGACAAGCAAAATCATCGGACGCCTTCCAATGGGACCACTTTTACTTGACGGATGATTCGCATGATTTACTGTGTGGCGATCGACAGTTTTACAGACTCGTCATGATAATAATTTGCGAAGCCCATGTTCGACCGACGTCTTCAACGATCGGTAAGATTAGAACACTCTTAAACTGGTTGTAAATATCAGTGCCGGCTTTAAGGTCCCAGCCGCCTCAGGATGCTGACGAACTACTGGCTTTACCCTTTTTGAAACTCGTGACGATGCCAGTCGGCCTCCGACTTTAACATGGTCCCCAGTTGTTGATCAGTTGTTCATCGTGTGTAGTTATATAGAGATACCATAGTTAGAGATGTTCACGGGTTGATAAACCATGTAGGGGTGAAAATGATGTTGCTGCTCTACTGTTGACATATGAACCTCTCCAGAACAACTCATAATGGATACCTGTGTCTTCTGCTGGCGAATTTGTCAGCTGGCTTTGCGGGCCTGTTGATACTGGAACTCTGTCTTGCAAAGTCATCAAAACTAGCACAATCGCATCTTGTGATTGGCTGATGTTCATGGGTCTCCTTAGGTACTGTGAGCTCATGAAGGAAGTCATATATCACAGCAGACTGTATCTCTAGCAAATGTCGCCGATGTATGGGCGACATGTCCGTCCTTCCTCAGTTATGCACATGTTGGGGTGCCGGAGGCGTGACGGTCACGTGCCACTGGATCACGGTCTCTTTCCGTGTGCATGTTTAATTGCATATTGTATAATGTCGCCACTGGTTACACTCAAGCACGGGGAACGTAAGTAGACAACTGCGACCTAGCGATGCCGGCTCCAGGGTTACATCCCGTAGCGATTCCGATTAAGTCAAATCAAACCTGTCAAACCTGTATCAGTGATGGCGGCACTTCAATGCCCCTTCGAACGGCGACCAGGCTTGATCACAACGGATGGGGCTGTTTTTTGCTTTGCATTAGCATCTTAACACCCTGACTTTCACTTGCTTCCCCTTAATGCCGCATCAGGGGCTTCGTCTATGACAAACAAGCGTAATGGGAGCATGCTGGGAAAGACAACCCGAAACAACTTAATGTGCAGGCTGCGGTACCTGACAGGAAAACAAGAAATTGCTGGACACACAAAAACCTGCACATTTTATGAAGAGTCATGTGAAAATCACTCAAAAGGGCCCTATCATGTCAATATCAGCAGATTGAAGGACTATGCTGTGGTATTATAGTGAGCATTTAATGGTTAACTGCGTCAAGTATGTTAACGAGCGATCGTCAAAATTACGTAAATTATTCAGTGCATGAGCGAGGAAAATTATTCACATAGATAAGACAGTCTCATTAGACTTATTCCTCGGAAAAACCAGGAGAACGAAGATATAGTTTAGCTGAAATTTCGGCAACATGCCTTCATCGAAACAAAAGCAGAAATGAATTCCAAATTGCCCACCGATGATCATAATCGACTTTTCAGGCTATTTTTTGAAACAGCAAGCCACAGTTTTTACAGGACATCAACATTGAAAGGATTACACAAAGGGCGATTGCCAGCCATTGCCAAGATACAGCGCCTATCTAAGAATTAGAATGCGCGGGCATACGTGTACATGCAAACGAATTCAGGCAAATATACATCACACATCACGCTTCATTCAAACATGCAAGCGAGTTGAAGTAAACAGGCATCACACATCACGCATCAATTATACAAGCAAACGATTTCAATTGAGCAGGCATCGCACATCACGCGTCAGACATCACTTACACATGTAAACGAGTTTAAGCTAGCACATATCACATATAGAGGTCCATATCACGTTCGCATAATTGGCCATAATGAGCCCTGTATGTTAAGATTTGGTCGCCGACTTCTTATAAGAAAAAATTCACTTATTTTCCTGTCTGTGCGGTCCTGTTCTTTAGCAATTTATATGGAGTCATCTGCCTCTAACGTGACAAAATCTACACTGCATCACTAGCAATCGCTCTTTGTTTAATATCCTGCATTCTGGTGTCCTGTAAAAACTGTGGCTTGTTGTTTCAAAAACATAACCTGAAAAATCGAGTAGGATCATCGGCAGGCAATTTTGAATTCACTTCTGCTTTGCCGCTACCGCCGACAGCGTAATTCGGACTAGAAAATGATTCGAATTTATATCCTTATTATGTCTTAACTGTGCTTCAGTGGCACAACACAGCATTATTATCCGACATCATATGTGCTGAGGTTTTCCTAGAGTATGTTTTTGAAAAACGCCCCAAGGACGTGATACTTCATTTAACAAAAACGCAAACGCAAAAATGCGACTTCCATGCGTCAGCATGATAGGTCTGGTGAAAGAAAACAAAACTTACATCCGACAATATTCAGGTACTGTCATCTTCCAGGTCAGTTCTGTTGTGTAATCGACCGTCTAAGTCATAACATGCTGCTATTAAACAGAGCAAATTGTGCAAATTAATCAAGGCAGTTGGTTGTGAAGCAGCGCATAACGCTTGGAGATGACCCAATTAATTTCATTGTAACCACATGTCATTTCCACTGTTACTGCGTCTAACGAAACATATACATCAGGTACAGAAATGTTTGTATTTTGTATGACAACGGAGTTCGCAACGAGGATTTCTCATCGTGCGACCAACTCATGAGCGATTATTTCCGCTAAGATCACACCGCACAAAATCCCTCAGCCGGACAGATCGAAAGCTTGAACAGCAAATCCTTCTTAATATGGGTGGGCGTATCCATAACGAGACGGGTACGAGTTGTAGTTGGAGCGGCTGACGGCTCCATACGGATGATGGGCGTAGGCGCCGTAGTTATAGCCGAGAGAACGTCCGTAGCGTCCGCGGCTGGATCCGTGTCCTCCGTGGCTGTGGCTTGAGCCGTGTCCCCCGTGGCTGCGGCTGGATCCGTGGCCGTAGTTGTAGCCGAGAGAACGCCCGTAGCGTCCGTAGCTGGACCCGTGGCCTCCGTGGCTGTGGCTTGAGCCGTGTCCCCCATGGCTGCGGCCGGATCCGTGGCCGTAGCTGTATCCCAGAGAACGTCCGTAACGTTTAGAGCCGTGTCCGTTTCCTCCGTGGCCGCTATGGCCATAGCTGCCATGGCTGCCATGGCTACGGCCATGTGAGGCAGAGACAACGACCACCAGGGCGGCGAGCAGAACCAGCTGAAGACGGAAACACGCAATGCTCGTTAGCACAGACTTGTCAGGGTGAATTTGGAATGGATCGTCAGGTAGATGTCAGTTTGTCAAGCTTTTAGCGTTGCTCTAAACTGCGCATGGAGAACATCATACCAAATACGCCAGCAAAAGTGATGATGAAATTAATGTTGCACCCATGATGCAGCTGACCTACGACAGACCAGGAAGAAGTTTACATAGTGCATATAGCGGATGATTGCAATAAGAAGTAGAGCAGGCACTTAAGTCACGATATTCTTTGAACTTTGGAAAGTGAGGTTGCATGCTAATGCATAGTCTCTACCGTCGACCCCTTACCACCAGCATGGCGTTCATCTTGGCTGTGGAAGGGTGTCCGGCTGTGGGAGCAGTGGTGCCGACTGAGGGCAGCCGCCCGCTTATAAGGCGGCAGGCTGACCTCGCTTCAACCTCGCACCGCTGCCGGTGCCGGCCGTGGCTGCTCAGGCATAACACGCACTTGGAACCGTGCTCTGGCCTTCGGCAGCAGAACACGTGCAGCGTTGCCAGAACTCTCCCGATCCACGTAGCTCAAAACTCGCTGGACGATATCACAGCGCAATGAGAGCGCCGTAAAAGCACTCGGTAAAAACGTTTCAGTCATTTGCCACCGGCGTCACGGCAGACCGAACAGCTGGCTGGGATTCAGTTGGACTTAAACACTGGTTGGAAGACAGGTTACAGAGTGCGACTAATCTTATGGACCAGAGGTTCCGTTTAGTGGAAGTTCTCATTCAATCTGTCATCCAGGGTCCCACGGTCAACTTGGTGTCCGTCAAAAAACTGCGCAAGAAAGACATTTTGTCCAAAAAATCAAGTTCTTTAGGTAAACGAACCACTACCTACAACCAATAACCACCATCCCATCCCCCTGTCCTGCAAGTACTTGCCTTACCTTACCTTACCTTATGGTGATCGGGAATTATAAAAGGTCACTAGGCCTGTGGGTCACGGTCTCGTCAGGCTCCCGGTCCGCTAACCGAACAGTCTCAAATTATGGATAGCTTTAGTGTGGGACGCCATACATGATGTCAGCCAAGGGCCTATCAAGCCTAGACTTGAACTGGTCAACTGAGGTTGACAACACGACCGGGTATGGAAGAGCGTTCCAATTGTTGACAGCCCGCTTGCTGAACGAGTTACGACGGACGAAAGTCCTAGCTCGAGGTTTTCCGAGCTTCCACTGGTGCCCGTTTGTCACCTCCGAGTTGTGCTTGGTCAGGAACTCCTATTCCTAGCACCGACATACCTCCGTAAAACAGCTGGTACACTGTTACTTGGTCCAGTTTGCCGAACAGGCCCCACATGACGTTGCCATGCTCTAAGTGCGGACAAACTAAGATCTCATAGAGCAACGGCAACGTGCGAGTATCGATGTTGGCAAAAGACCGCCTCACGGCCGCCAGCATCTGGTTGGCCTTGGAGATCGCTTCCGCCGTCTCAAGATCCCGAAGTCATTCTCGGTGGACTCGGCCGCGATTTCGACGCCGTCCAAGAAGTAGGTCAGCCTCGGGTTGTAGTTCCCGATGTGCATTATTTTACACTTTGCTGCACTAAAGGGGAGCAGCCACTCTTTTGATCACTTGGTCAGCGCGTCGTGGTCAACCTGCAGAGGCGAGATAGTCAGCGGCCTCGGGACACGACAGTAGATTTTGGTGTCATCCGCGAGCATCTTGACCACGCTTCGCACTTGTTCTGGCAGATCGTTCACGAAAATTATGGACAGCGTTGGTCAAAGCACTGATCCTTGCGGGATGCCGCCGACGACGTCGGTCCACTCCGACCTTGAGCCTTGAACTCGCACTCTCTACACTCTCTACTTACGTTGCTGAATTCCCTCAGTCGAATTGAATGGAAAGAAAGAAATGAATATGGGTAAGCAACGTGTATCACAAAGTATCTTGGAATGTCCGCAATTAACAATTCGCATTAGGGAAAATGGGTGAAAAATACAACTACTCAACAAAACTATTAAACTTTTATGCTACTATTAAACTTATACTATGCTACTATCTTGATTATGATTATTACTTGATTATTATTTTTACTATCTTGATATGATTATATAAAATAAAGACACTATTGCTCTAATACTTCCTCCTCCCAACTGCTGCCTGTTGTGGAGCCTGCTCATCGCTGCTTCGCACGGCGACTAGACCCTGGCCCGTTCGTCGCAGCGATGCGGATGGGAACGTTCTTAATACTACTTTAGGAGTTCTATATGCAATCTTTTACCAAACATCGTTTCCTCCCTTATTCGGGGCTTCGGCTGTGAAAGATCTGCGTAACTGGATCAGAAGTTTGACCTGCAAATGATCTTAAGGTGGAGCTTGCAGTACCGGCAATGGCGACAACATGGTCAGATTCCCACATAGTGACACACTTTATTCAAAGTTATTTAAAATTCACCCAAAATCACGCGGTCACCTCAATACAAACAGGCCAAACAACTATGGTGTGGTATAGTGAGCATTTTGTAGTTAATTACAGTCGAACATGCCAATACTTGCTTCTCAAAATTATGCTTCCTATGCTTGGGCAACATGCGTTGTCCCGCGCCACCTTGCGGCATCACGTTAATCACGATCTATGCAAACATTCGTGAAAAAACAGTACATTGACCAATCTGGATCTAGTGATTGACATTCATGTGCGTTGTTCAGATATTTCATTAACATTTGAATCAGCGCAATCGGTCGTAATTTTCATAGCTGTAGAAAGGCGACTAAAAACACGAGGCTTAGCGGAAATCACTCGAGGATAACTGAATGATTTTAGTTAAGCTCAGCAATCGCAGAGATTAACGAGTAGATTAGACTAGACTGCTGTAAACTGACATCATATGAGCTGAAAGTTGACATCATATCAGCAAACTGTCATCATATTGAATTAAAAATCTATTGCACTGCACTGTCGGACAGTCAACGTCGGCTTTCAGTTCGGCACCCCGGACACGTAACATTGGTGTGATCCACTTCTTGATCATACTGAAAGTTCGTGCGGTGCTTTCCATGTGAACCGCTGGAAGATGGCCACGTGTGTCCTCAGGATATGCGCATAGATTCATTGGTCGCAACAATATCGTTATTAATAATAGAATATATTAAATAAATATAAATAACATCGCCGCAGTGACGTTTATATTCTGCTGTCGGTTTTTACGTTTCGACGGAAATTCTGGCTCTCTTTGCTTACATGAAATGTTAATTGATACTGGATGATGTTTAGACACGTATTGCTATAAATTCGAAGAAAATGCGTTTTCATATTTACCTGACGTGGTTTAATGGTCCGATTCGCCGCTGGGCTGCCACGTTTCGGACAGAGCGCCGAAGGCAAGAAGGTAGAGCAGCTGCTAGTTGGTGCTCAGCTGCTGAATCAGGTCGACTGGCAGGTCTGGCACACGCCCCGGAATAGGCTTGAATGTCACAACGTCCCTCTCCCAGACCTCTCCGGCGCAAGTCTTACCGAAGGGTCCAAAAAAATCGATCCCGTGGTCGTGCCGTCCAAGAGCGGCAGCAGCTGGAGGAGGTTCAGCTCGTTGCCATGCAGCTAGCAGATGAACCAGTGTACGGGTGACTCGGCGGCCAGCTCAAACAGCCGGAACACATCGCCTATCGTCTCGGTGTTGGCTGCCGTGCCATCGCAGCCGAGCACATCGATGTGACCGTCGCACCGCAGGCTCACGGAGTGTAGCTCGTTGGGCAAGTGCAGAACGCGCCCGAACTTGGACGGAAAATGAGTCACGTAGCGACTGCCTGGCTCAGCGATGACAACCACCTGTCTTTTTTTTGCTTTTTTGACGGCATTCGCCCTGCTCCGTGTGACTCATGAAGTTCCTGCCTTTGCGGCCGTCGGAGTAGAGGATGGTCAAACGTAACTCGTGGATTACTCCAGCAATTTGACGAGCCGTCTCCTTTCTCGCTCTGTCTCTTGCGCAGCATATCTTCTTAGGATCTATGATATTTGATTTCAAGTAGCCAGTCCGTCTCTGCTGTCTTGTTGAAAGGCATTGATGATAGCAGCAGCGGCCGGTTCGAGCCACCGTAGCGGTCAACCGCCTGAGCGGTGTCAGTCAGATCGTTTACATTGCATTCTACAGCGAAGGTGGCTTCAACAGGAACGAACAATCGGCGTCGTCGCCACCTTCTACCATGTTCGGAGCCATGTAGGAATCCGTGCTCTCGGCTGAGTCGCCAGCGCTGACACTTGGTCCCAGGACAGGTTTGAGTTCAGCACCAGCAGCCAGCGCTGGCTCAGCAGGCGGCGCTGGCTCAGCAATCGGCGGGGAAGGCGACTCATGCTCAGCAGCGGACACCGCCTCACTGGCGGCCGAGTCATGACGCTCCTGGAGTTGTCTGGCCATCCTCCGCACCTCGCGAGCCTCCCTATTCACAGTCGTATTCCGGTCATATGACCCAAGTGTAAGCTTCTGGTGCAACCTTCAATGCAACCTCCTCTTGATACACTGTGCAGTCAATGGGCATGGAAAGCTGTACTGAGACTTGCACTTGCATTTCACGATATCGAAGAGGTTGTTGAATTTCGCGGTGACGGCGCTGCTACGCTATTTTTTTATTTCTTTGATTTCTTGCTGAGAGCTCTGTTGGGATGATGTCAATCCCTCTCGATCAATTGTGTCACGTATTTTAGATGATTTCAGGGATCGCTACGTTGGTCCACAGTTCCCCGATTCCTGCCTGCACGGTCTTCAAGATGGCATAAGTGAGATTATTCTTCGATTCGCTCAGCCCCCTGATGTAGCTCAAGGCTTTCCCGTAGTCGACAGCTGGTGGTAGGACATGCTTATGCAAGTAACTGGTCGAACGAAATGTCTCACTACCGGCAAGACTAAACTTATAATCCCACAGCGCCCATACAACAAGCACACAAATTGCAAATCAATATTACAATGATGTTAACGATCGCAAACATGAGCCTACCCCGGTCTGCTGGAGCATTCTCATAACTGCACAGCTTTAGGTTTTACCCAAAAAAACCGGCGCAAGCATCGAATACCATGTTCTAGGCGCATCAAGGAAAAACTGCTCTTGCGTCACGAACATCAACATTGGTGCGGTGCGAAAGACCTGAAAGTTTATCATTAATCCGTGTGCCACGGAAATATTTGGTCTCAATTGATTCCAAGAGCCCCTTGATGACACGCCCTAGTGCACATGCAAACGAATTCAAGCAAATAGGCATCACACATCACGCTTCATTCAAAAATGCAAGCGAGTTGAAACAAACAGGCATCACACATCTCGCATCAATTATACATGCAAACTATTTCGATTAAACAGGCATTGCACATCACGCGTCCCGCATCACTTACACATGTACACGGGTTTGAACTAGCACGCATCACACATAGAGGCCCATATCACGTTCGCATAATTGGCCATGAAAAACCCTGTATGTTAAGATTTCGTCGCCAACTCTTGATAAGAATAGATTCACTTATTTTCCTGTCTGTGTGTTCTCTAACAATTTATGTGGAGTCGTCTACACATAAATTGGCAAAATCTTTTCTGAATCATTGGCAATCGCTGGCAATCGCTACACTGACAGCACAATTCGGACTAGAAAGTGATTCGAATTGATATCCTTGTTATGTCTTGACTGCTGTGCTGTGCTTCTTGTGCTGCTGTGCTTCAGTGGTACTACCCAGCATTATTATCAGACATGATATGTTTTGAGATTTTCCTAGAGTATGTTTTTGAAATATGCCCCGAGGACGTGACACTTGCTTTAACAAAAACGGAAACGCGAAAATGCGACTTCCACGCCTCAACATGATAGGGCTGGTGAAAGAAAACAAAACTTAAATCCGACAACATTCAAGTACTGTCACCTTCTAGGTCATTTCTGCTGTGCAATCGACCGTCCAAACCATGACATGCTGCTATTAAACAGAGCAAAGTGTGCAGATTAATCAAGGTAATTGGTTGTGAAGCAGCGCACAACGCTTGGAGATGGCCCAATTAATTTCATTGTAGCCAAATGTCATTTCCACTGCTACTGCCTCTAACCTAACATATACATCAGGTACAGAAATATTTGTATTTTGCATGGCAACGGAGATCGCAACGGTTTTTCTCATCGTGCGACAAACTCATGAGCGATTATTTCCGCTAAGATCACACCGCGCAAAATCCCTCAGCCGGACAGATCGAAAGCTCGCACAGCAGATCGTTCTTAATATGGGTGGGCGTATCCATAATGAGACGGGTACGAGTTGTAGTTAGAGCGGCTGACGGCTCCATACGGATGATGGGCATAGGCGCCGTAGTTATAGCCGAGAGAACGTCCGTAGCGTCCGCGGCTGGATCCGTGTCCTCCGTGGCTGTGGCTTGAGCCGTGTCCCCCATGGCTGCGGCTGGATCCGTGGCCGTAGCTGTAGCCGAGAGAACGCCCATAGCGTCCGTAGCTGGATCCGTGTCCTCCGTGGCTGTGGCTTGAGCTGTGTCCCCCATGGCTGCGGCCGGATCCGTGGCCGTAGCTGTATCCCAGAGAACGTCCGTAACGCTTAGAGCCGTGTCCGTTTCCTCCGTGGCCGCTATGGCCATAGCTGCCATGGCTGCCATGGCTACGGCCATGTGAGGCAGAGACAACAACCACCAGGGCGGCGAGCAGAACCAGCTGAAGACGGAAACACGCAATGCTCGTTAGCACACACATGTCAGAGTGAATTTGAAACGGATCGTTGGCTAGATGTCAGTTTGTCAAGCTTTTAGCGTTGCTCCAAACTGCGCATGGAGAACTTCATACCAAATGAGCCAGAAAAACTGATGGTGAAATTAATGTTGCACCCATGATGCAGCTGACCTGCGACAGACCAGGAAAAAGTCTCCATAGTACATATAGCAGATTTTTGCAATAAGGAATAGAGCAGGCATTGTAGACACGATATTCTTTGAACTTTTGAAGGTGAGGTTGCATGCTAATGCATAGTCTCTACCGTCGACCCCTTACCACCAGCTTGGCGTTCATCTTGGCTGTGGAAGGGTGTCCGGCTGTGGGAGCAGTGGTGCCGACTGAGGGCAGCCGGCCGCTTATAAGGAGGAGGGCTGACTTCGCTTCAGCCTCGTGCCGGTTGCGGTCCCAGCCGTGGCTGCTCAGGCATCACATGCACTTGAAACCGTGCTCTGGCCTTCGGCAGCAGCACACTTGCAGCGTTGCCAGAATTCTCCCGATCCACGTAGCTCAAAGCTCGCTGGACGATATCACAGCGCAATGAGAGCACCGTAAAAGCACACGGTAGGAACATCTCAGATATTTGCTACCGACGTCACTGCAGGCCGAGAAGCTGGCCAGGCTTCAGTTGAACTTAAGACTGGGTGCAGAATGTGACTAACCCTATGGAACAGAGGTTCCGCTTAATGAAAGTTCTCGTTCAATATCCCATCTAGGGTCCCAAGGTCAACTTAGTGTCCGTCAAAAAAAATGTTTAAAAAATCAGATTGTCCAAAAAATGTCAAATTATTTATGTAAAATAACTACTATCTACAACCAATAACCCCCACCCCATACCCTTCCCCTGCAGGTACTTGCGACGCTGGGCTCGCGCATTCCAATCGAATGGAAAGAAAGACAATGAATATGGGTAATAAATGTGCATCACAGACTATCTGGAAAATATCCACAATTAACAATTCACGTTTGAAGAAATGGCTTTCATAATTGAATGGATTAACTGGCTCGGACCAATAACGACATATACAGCGGAGAACGGGCTATTTTTATGTTAAGGTGAAATATGGGTCAAATGTAATTTACGTGGGGGTTCTTTCCTACTTTTGACACCTAGAGGCCTGGATGAGCTTTTCGGTGCCGATCAGATGTACAGCCGCCTCTTGAATGTATTGCGTGATGTCTGTGACCGGTGTGCACCTGATTGTCAATCCACGTACGCATTGCGTTCAGCGTAAATGATTCTTCGAAACATGTTTTGCTGTTGTGCCAAGTAAACGTGCTGCAAGCTCCAAATGTTCTACCCAAGGTGCTGCCAGGATTTTCTTAAAGCCCCGGAGCTCGGTGCTAAGCATCATGCCAAGTTTCAGCTTCGTGTCGGTAGCCATCTGTGGTGAAAGACGGAACATATAAGCAAAGTGAAGATGCCGCCTTCTTACTTCTTGCTACCGGTTTCGGGTAATTTTTTAAGTATCAACACGGAGAACAGAATAGATGAAGGCATGAGGCAAGCTTTACTAAACCGGTCCCGATCTCTATGATCGCTCGGGATGAAAACCTGGGCTTATCCGCGGCCTGAGCTCTGCTGGAGTAATTTCTCGAAAGGGCAGGCCCAAAGCAGCGATGTTTTTTGCAGAGGCATTGAAGTACTGCGGAACTTTTTCAGCATGACAGGTTTTGCGCCAAGAGAGGATCCACATACGCACATTTACCTCGCTGACTCATCTGACAGACGGCGTTGATCGGTCAAAGCTCACCCCTGCGTGGGTTCAGAGTTTCAAGAAGACGCCTTGTACACTATCACACAGCAAATGGCCTACATCCGCCAGTGTTTATATTTCCCTACATTCACGGTCCGACGCCGCCGCGCCATACTCGGACGGTCGATGGCAGCTACCAGCGGCGGGAGTCGGCAACTTGCAGCCAGACGGATGTTGGAGCCCGGAAGGGTAGGGCCCTCTCCTGTCTCAAGACATTTTTCAACAATTTTTGTGTTGCCTTGTCCAGCCTGATTCACCGATTGATCTTCGCACGGCGTCCATGCCTGGTTGACAAAGAACCCTCTCATTCTCTACACCTACCTCTACCCTCTATATTTCGAAAGACCGTTGCCGAATCTGCGACACCAGCCGAGGTCGCTCGCCGATCGCCGGTCGAGGTGCCGCTCGGAAGGGAACATGCGCCATCTGCCGGCCGGCATCGGCACTGGCGACAGAGGGCAGCACCAGAAGGTGCGCAAACGGGACATGGGCACTCGCGACTCGCTGGCAGAGGACAGGATCATACGGTGTTGACGGACGAGGGCGTCCAGCGCTCGGGCCCGCCTGCGGGTCGGGCGGCGCGCCGAACGCATAGTAGCTG
Source organism: Pollicipes pollicipes (assembly GCF_011947565.3). Classification (NCBI taxonomy): domain Eukaryota; kingdom Metazoa; phylum Arthropoda; class Thecostraca; order Pollicipedomorpha; family Pollicipedidae; genus Pollicipes; species Pollicipes pollicipes. Next base: position 6,694,547 of record NW_023596448.1, read on the forward strand.
GAACTTGCCGAAGCCTCGTGTGGACGTGAGACCATAGTCGTGCGTAGGTCGGGGCATGACATGAGTCCATTCGTCACGAGGCCACGACGCCTTCAGCGCCGTGTTTTCCGAAGATATACCGTCCACATGGTCGCTGCCTGCCCAGCAGCCTCCCCACGTCAAGCCCGTCGCCCCGCCGGCGTGCCCGGGCGTGCCTGCGGCGCCTTTAGCACCGTTCACGCGACGCAGCTGGTGGGCGACTGTCGTTGACCCGTTGGCGGAACAACGAAGAACGTATACAGTCCCACAGTCAGAAGGGCTGGAGTACGAATCCAGGACGGGGACGGAATTTTTCGTAACCACAGACCGAGGCCAGCTGTTTGATTGCTACGGCTTATGATGACGGGCGGCGAACGATGAAATCGTTTATCCTGGGGCGTACCTTGCAGGGAATGTTTCATATTTTAAAAATATTGAAGCATCAGATATGATTAAACAAGCTCACTTCTAACTATTGGCGCAGCTTTTAGGTGGCAAAGGCTGCTCTGGACATCACAATTCTCTGTTTAGTAAATGTGCTCCTCGATGCGTTATGGTTTGAGCACGTGATCGTCACTTGCTCAACATTGACTGAAAGCCAATTGACGGCTGTGTTATCTAGAAATCGCGCCCACGAACGCCAGACATGAACGCCTCTACAATTATATTTGTTTGACTTTGATCATGGCATGGCTTATCAAATGGCAGGATATGAATGACGTTATAATGGCGTCATGAATGCCAAGGTGACTTTGAAATGCTCTCTCCGATATACTTTTCCCAATTTTTACGTTCGTCCAGCTTAGGAACTAGAGGGGCTTAGGTCTTGGGAAGGGCAGGGTTGTGAACAGCCCCTGAAGGTCCTCAAAATATCTATTTCAATTCAAAACCCCATGTAAATGTCAAACCCTCCCTTCAAGTTCTGATACTCTTCCCACGTCTCTAACTATTGGCTGTGGTGGAGCCTGATCGTCGTTGCTTCGTACGACGACCAGGCAACGGGCCGTTTGTTGGAGCGATACGGATGGGGCAATGTTTAGTATGACGTTAGAACCGCTATACGGCGCCTTTTACGTAATGTCTTATCCCCCTTACGCGGGGCTTCGACGGTGACAAATCCGAGTAACCGGAACATGCTAAGAAAGGTGACCTGTAAATGACCTGAGGGTGGAGCTTGCAGTACCTGAAATCGCAACAAAATAGACACACTCCCACATGGTGGCACATCTCATTCAGTGATTTACAACTCAGCCAAAATCACGCGGTTATTTCAACATGAAACGGTGAAACACTGTGGCGTGGTAACACAATGAGCGTCTTGTAGTTAATTACGGTCGAGCATGTCAACAAATGATCGTCAGAATTGTCTTTTCTAAACTCGTGCCACGTGCCGTAATCTCGTCCACCGAAAGCCAGCGCGTAACCATGGCTTATGCAAACATTCGTAAAAATCAGTACATTGCCCGATCCAGAGCTAGAGATTGAGACTCATGTGCACTGTTGTAAAGATATCTCGTTGACGTTTGGATCAGGGCAATCGGTCGTTTTTTTCATAGGTGAAGAATGGCAACTAAAAACATGGGGCTTAGCGGAAATCACTCATGGATATCTGAATGCGCCAGCAGTCGCGGAGTTTAACAGGTAGATCATATAGGGCTGTTATGTGCTGTCATCATATGATCTGACTCGCTTAACTGCATTGGATTCCGTATCTCAAGCTATTTCGACAGTTTTGTGCTGGGTCACCAATGAAAACATGCATGCATGCAGTTTTGCACATGCGCCATGCAGTGGTTCTCAACCAATGCACGTCGATGCAGAATTGTTTTGTTCGTGAAGCAAAATAACCGTTGGGACATTCACAACAATCGCGTATACCTGCATGAGATCATTACATTTCGATGCGTCTCATCTCGTTTCATCGTAAAATCAATAACATGATTCATTTTATTCCCATCTATGCTACGTAAACTTTGCCCCGAATAAACACCATCTGACCCTTATGTTTCTATGATCTATACAACTATGATAACAAGTGTATAATGCAATAGTATTATTTATTATCTTAAACGAACTATGAAATACATTAAAATGCATTACTGAAAAGGGCTTATATAAGCCACTGAACTTAAATCAGTCAACTCACCGAAAAAAACAAAAAGACATAAGCTTCATTATGGCGTTCACCTAGTAGCGCTTCACATAGTAGCCATGAGAGCACGCTGCCAGCGTCTGACAGCCGTCGTTGTAATGTCTCTGTGCGTGCATGAAAGCCATTGCGTATAGTCACGTGACTAGAATAAGCGGACGTGTTGAGATAATCGTTTTCGCGTTTCGTGTTGACAGAGATATCTATGGTTATTAAACGGTGACACCATATGTTCGCAGTTCAAGAGAATATTCCACCTTTTTTCTTTTCAGCTATTGTCATATCAGACGCGTACCATTTGATCAGCAATACCAGTTTTCCCCGATGTCTTGTAAATAGCTGAAAATTTATAGTTGGATTAGCCGACTCTGCGAGACAAATCTCATTTGACTCCCTGCTCACCACGATAAAAGCGTTACACATCCTTCCGGTTTTTTTTCTAAGATGTGTGTTCTGTTATATTTTCTACACGCTTAGGTGTCAACATGATTGTGTAATAAATGCTACGAAATATTTAAGCACCCTGTTTAGACAAAAACATATGTAAACACGAAGCTATTATCCGGTGAACTAAACGAAGGACTTATATACGCCATTGATTTCTCTCCTATGGCCACTATGGCGTTTACCACAATGGCTCTTTTCGGCGAGCAATTTGGTTTTTGAAATTCGAGTATCACATAATCCATGCGACGCACTGGTTCAAACACCAACCAATGTGCTTTTTGATCACAGACCTTTACCCACTCCAAACTCCAGGATAAGGCCAGTTGTCCGTCCAGAACGTGTCCCAAAAATCCGGCTGTTAAAAAAGTTATAATTTTCATGTGAATCAATAATTATCTACAACTAATAGGCCCCCACCCCCACCCTTCCGCTCCAGGCACTTTTGTCGCGGATTTCTCGCACTCAAATCGAATAAAAAGGAGGAAAATGATTATGGACAAGTAACGTGTATGGTGGGCTATCTTGAATATTTTCATTTCAACAGTTCACACCCATGTCTGCCAAGCGTGATTGTCACCATCTTCGATGACGGTAGGCTAGTCAGATGGGAGTGGTAATGAATGGTAAGTAGGTAAGTAATAATTATCGAAGGTTCTCCTGACGAAAGTATTATCGGTGCTTTTCCTGGTGATGCCTCTTATTGAATAAACTACTTCAGTTATGGTTTGAAAAGTGTTATTTTATAGTGTGCTCATTCAACGGCTAAAAGATCTGCGAGAGTTAATTTATTCTGAAAACAAGCGTCCTTAGATCAGATGAGATGCATAGTAACTAATCAATGACATACATAAATATAAAAAGTAGCAAAAACTACATCACTTGTTTCTTGCATGAACAGTGGAGATACGTAGCACAGTTGCGATTTACCTGAACTTTTTTCGCTCGCTGCCATGTCAAAGCAAGGCTGACCTAAACGACACAAGTTACAAAAAACTCCGAATTAAAAATTCATCGCTCTTTAACGTTGGGCGGTTAACGGCGGCTCTCTGTTCGGCATCCCGGACATGTACCATTGGTTTGGTGCACTTCCCGATCATACTGACAGTCCGTGCGGTTCTTTCCATGTGAACCGCTGGAAGATGGCCACGTATGTTCACTGGACATGCCAATACATTCGTTGGTCGCAACAATGAACCATCGCCGCAGTGGCGTTTATACTCTGCTGTCGGTGTTTACGTTTCAACGGAAATTTTGGTTCTCTCAACCGCTGACGTACACACCTGGCCTCCTCGGACCGTTCCCGATTTCCTTGAAATATGTTTGCCATTCTGTATTTCGCCCTTCCTTTACATCGTTCCACGTCGCAGGGATGCCTTTGCCGTGTCCATCAGTGCCACATGACTCGGTCGTGCCATATGCACCCCACATCTGTTTCAAGGGCTCATCTTGCGCGACATCACGGTTTGAGTAGAGAACAACAGGAAGATACTCTCTTGCAACGAATCTTGTTTTGTACAGCACCATGACTTTTCAAAGACTGGTGAATGGACACAGGGGCCAAAATGAATGCGAAATGTTCAGTTAAAGCTTTTAGCAGGGTGCAATTGGATGTTTTCGAAACTGTGGCGTTAAAGCCACATTTCCATTAATATGGCACCCAAGGAACAACTATTTCACGTACTTATCCTCTCGTTCATCAGCATGGCGGCCAACAACGGGAACATAACATGTGTGCATTTTAATACGGCTTGTCAACCTGTGCGCCTGGCAGATGCATGAGTCATCGGCTCGAATCACGGCAAACCCAATTTTCGATCGTTAGTTATTGGCACGTGCCGGAGAGTATTCTTTTGAGCGTGCGTGGCTAGATGACGTGTGTGTTTGGTACCTTTCGTGCGAGGTGAAATGCATTGATGGGTGCTTGGCATCGCGGTTGGGGATATCGCAGCGTCCGTTCGTCCGTTACAAGTCCGTTACAACAGTGCCGTGGTGCGGATGTGAGATCATTCTCATCTGCCAACCGGTCCAACAAGTGCGATGTGCTGACAGTGTCGGATAGATGTAAAAACCGTCCACACCATCGCGCTGTGTAGGCATATTAGTCGTAGCATATCCAGCAGGTCACTAACGACAAGCAAAATCATCGGACGCCTTCCAATGGGACCACTTTTACTTGACGGATGATTCGCATGATTTACTGTGTGGCGATCGACAGTTTTACAGACTCGTCATGATAATAATTTGCGAAGCCCATGTTCGACCGACGTCTTCAACGATCGGTAAGATTAGAACACTCTTAAACTGGTTGTAAATATCAGTGCCGGCTTTAAGGTCCCAGCCGCCTCAGGATGCTGACGAACTACTGGCTTTACCCTTTTTGAAACTCGTGACGATGCCAGTCGGCCTCCGACTTTAACATGGTCCCCAGTTGTTGATCAGTTGTTCATCGTGTGTAGTTATATAGAGATACCATAGTTAGAGATGTTCACGGGTTGATAAACCATGTAGGGGTGAAAATGATGTTGCTGCTCTACTGTTGACATATGAACCTCTCCAGAACAACTCATAATGGATACCTGTGTCTTCTGCTGGCGAATTTGTCAGCTGGCTTTGCGGGCCTGTTGATACTGGAACTCTGTCTTGCAAAGTCATCAAAACTAGCACAATCGCATCTTGTGATTGGCTGATGTTCATGGGTCTCCTTAGGTACTGTGAGCTCATGAAGGAAGTCATATATCACAGCAGACTGTATCTCTAGCAAATGTCGCCGATGTATGGGCGACATGTCCGTCCTTCCTCAGTTATGCACATGTTGGGGTGCCGGAGGCGTGACGGTCACGTGCCACTGGATCACGGTCTCTTTCCGTGTGCATGTTTAATTGCATATTGTATAATGTCGCCACTGGTTACACTCAAGCACGGGGAACGTAAGTAGACAACTGCGACCTAGCGATGCCGGCTCCAGGGTTACATCCCGTAGCGATTCCGATTAAGTCAAATCAAACCTGTCAAACCTGTATCAGTGATGGCGGCACTTCAATGCCCCTTCGAACGGCGACCAGGCTTGATCACAACGGATGGGGCTGTTTTTGCTTTGCATTAGCATCTTAACACCCTGACTTTCACTTGCTTCCCCTTAATGCCGCATCAGGGGCTTCGTCTATGACAAACAAGCGTAATGGGAGCATGCTGGGAAAGACAACCCGAAACAACTTAATGTGCAGGCTGCGGTACCTGACAGGAAAACAAGAAATTGCTGGACACACAAAAACCTGCACATTTTATGAAGAGTCATGTGAAAATCACTCAAAAGGGCCCTATCATGTCAATATCAGCAGATTGAAGGACTATGCTGTGGTATTATAGTGAGCATTTAATGGTTAACTGCGTCAAGTATGTTAACGAGCGATCGTCAAAATTACGTAAATTATTCAGTGCATGAGCGAGGAAAATTATTCACATAGATAAGACAGTCTCATTAGACTTATTCCTCGGAAAAACCAGGAGAACGAAGATATAGTTTAGCTGAAATTTCGGCAACATGCCTTCATCGAAACAAAAGCAGAAATGAATTCCAAATTGCCCACCGATGATCATAATCGACTTTTCAGGCTATTTTTTGAAACAGCAAGCCACAGTTTTTACAGGACATCAACATTGAAAGGATTACACAAAGGGCGATTGCCAGCCATTGCCAAGATACAGCGCCTATCTAAGAATTAGAATGCGCGGGCATACGTGTACATGCAAACGAATTCAGGCAAATATACATCACACATCACGCTTCATTCAAACATGCAAGCGAGTTGAAGTAAACAGGCATCACACATCACGCATCAATTATACAAGCAAACGATTTCAATTGAGCAGGCATCGCACATCACGCGTCAGACATCACTTACACATGTAAACGAGTTTAAGCTAGCACATATCACATATAGAGGTCCATATCACGTTCGCATAATTGGCCATAATGAGCCCTGTATGTTAAGATTTGGTCGCCGACTTCTTATAAGAAAAAATTCACTTATTTTCCTGTCTGTGCGGTCCTGTTCTTTAGCAATTTATATGGAGTCATCTGCCTCTAACGTGACAAAATCTACACTGCATCACTAGCAATCGCTCTTTGTTTAATATCCTGCATTCTGGTGTCCTGTAAAAACTGTGGCTTGTTGTTTCAAAAACATAACCTGAAAAATCGAGTAGGATCATCGGCAGGCAATTTTGAATTCACTTCTGCTTTGCCGCTACCGCCGACAGCGTAATTCGGACTAGAAAATGATTCGAATTTATATCCTTATTATGTCTTAACTGTGCTTCAGTGGCACAACACAGCATTATTATCCGACATCATATGTGCTGAGGTTTTCCTAGAGTATGTTTTTGAAAAACGCCCCAAGGACGTGATACTTCATTTAACAAAAACGCAAACGCAAAAATGCGACTTCCATGCGTCAGCATGATAGGTCTGGTGAAAGAAAACAAAACTTACATCCGACAATATTCAGGTACTGTCATCTTCCAGGTCAGTTCTGTTGTGTAATCGACCGTCTAAGTCATAACATGCTGCTATTAAACAGAGCAAATTGTGCAAATTAATCAAGGCAGTTGGTTGTGAAGCAGCGCATAACGCTTGGAGATGACCCAATTAATTTCATTGTAACCACATGTCATTTCCACTGTTACTGCGTCTAACGAAACATATACATCAGGTACAGAAATGTTTGTATTTTGTATGACAACGGAGTTCGCAACGAGGATTTCTCATCGTGCGACCAACTCATGAGCGATTATTTCCGCTAAGATCACACCGCACAAAATCCCTCAGCCGGACAGATCGAAAGCTTGAACAGCAAATCCTTCTTAATATGGGTGGGCGTATCCATAACGAGACGGGTACGAGTTGTAGTTGGAGCGGCTGACGGCTCCATACGGATGATGGGCGTAGGCGCCGTAGTTATAGCCGAGAGAACGTCCGTAGCGTCCGCGGCTGGATCCGTGTCCTCCGTGGCTGTGGCTTGAGCCGTGTCCCCCGTGGCTGCGGCTGGATCCGTGGCCGTAGTTGTAGCCGAGAGAACGCCCGTAGCGTCCGTAGCTGGACCCGTGGCCTCCGTGGCTGTGGCTTGAGCCATGTCCCCATGGCTGCGGCCGGATCCGTGGCCGTAGCTGTATCCCAGAGAACGTCCGTAACGCTTAGAGCCGTGTCCGTTTCCTCCGTGGCCGCTATGGCCATAGCTGCCATGGCTGCCATGGCTACGGCCATGTGAGGCAGAGACAACAACCACCAGGGCGGCGAGCAGAACCAGCTGAAGACGGAAACACGCAATGCTCGTTAGCACACACATGTCAGAGTGAATTTGAAACGGATCGTTGGCTAGATGTCAGTTTGTCAAGCTTTTAGCGTTGCTCCAAACTGCGCATGGAGAACTTCATACCAAATGAGCCAGAAAAACTGATGGTGAAATTAATGTTGCACCCATGATGCAGCTGACCTGCGACAGACCAGGAAAAAGTCTCCATAGTACATATAGCAGATTTTTGCAATAAGGAATAGAGCAGGCATTGTAGACACGATATTCTTTGAACTTTTGAAGGTGAGGTTGCATGCTAATGCATAGTCTCTACCGTCGACCCCTTACCACCAGCTTGGCGTTCATCTTGGCTGTGGAAGGGTGTCCGGCTGTGGGAGCAGTGGTGCCGACTGAGGGCAGCCGGCCGCTTATAAGGAGGAGGGCTGACTTCGCTTCAGCCTCGTGCCGGTTGCGGTCCCAGCCGTGGCTGCTCAGGCATCACATGCACTTGAAACCGTGCTCTGGCCTTCGGCAGCAGCACACTTGCAGCGTTGCCAGAATTCTCCCGATCCACGTAGCTCAAAGCTCGCTGGACGATATCACAGCGCAATGAGAGCACCGTAAAAGCACACGGTAGGAACATCTCAGATATTTGCTACCGACGTCACTGCAGGCCGAGAAGCTGGCCAGGCTTCAGTTGAACTTAAGACTGGGTGCAGAATGTGACTAACCCTATGGAACAGAGGTTCCGCTTAATGAAAGTTCTCGTTCAATATCCCATCTAGGGTCCCAAGGTCAACTTAGTGTCCGTCAAAAAAAATGTTTAAAAAATCAGATTGTCCAAAAAATGTCAAATTATTTATGTAAAATAACTACTATCTACAACCAATAACCCCCACCCCATACCCTTCCCCTGCAGGTACTTGCGACGCTGGGCTCGCGCATTCCAATCGAATGGAAAGAAAGACAATGAATATGGGTAATAAATGTGCATCACAGACTATCTGGAAAATATCCACAATTAACAATTCACGTTTGAAGAAATGGCTTTCATAATTGAATGGATTAACTGGCTCGGACCAATAACGACATATACAGCGGAGAACGGGCTATTTTTATGTTAAGGTGAAATATGGGTCAAATGTAATTTACGTGGGGGTTCTTTCCTACTTTTGACACCTAGAGGCCTGGATGAGCTTTTCGGTGCCGATCAGATGTACAGCCGCCTCTTGAATGTATTGCGTGATGTCTGTGACCGGTGTGCACCTGATTGTCAATCCACGTACGCATTGCGTTCAGCGTAAATGATTCTTCGAAACATGTTTTGCTGTTGTGCCAAGTAAACGTGCTGCAAGCTCCAAATGTTCTACCCAAGGTGCTGCCAGGATTTTCTTAAAGCCCCGGAGCTCGGTGCTAAGCATCATGCCAAGTTTCAGCTTCGTGTCGGTAGCCATCTGTGGTGAAAGACGGAACATATAAGCAAAGTGAAGATGCCGCCTTCTTACTTCTTGCTACCGGTTTCGGGTAATTTTTTAAGTATCAACACGGAGAACAGAATAGATGAAGGCATGAGGCAAGCTTTACTAAACCGGTCCCGATCTCTATGATCGCTCGGGATGAAAACCTGGGCTTATCCGCGGCCTGAGCTCTGCTGGAGTAATTTCTCGAAAGGGCAGGCCCAAAGCAGCGATGTTTTTTGCAGAGGCATTGAAGTACTGCGGAACTTTTTCAGCATGACAGGTTTTGCGCCAAGAGAGGATCCACATACGCACATTTACCTCGCTGACTCATCTGACAGACGGCGTTGATCGGTCAAAGCTCACCCCTGCGTGGGTTCAGAGTTTCAAGAAGACGCCTTGTACACTATCACACAGCAAATGGCCTACATCCGCCAGTGTTTATATTTCCCTACATTCACGGTCCGACGCCGCCGCGCCATACTCGGACGGTCGATGGCAGCTACCAGCGGCGGGAGTCGGCAACTTGCAGCCAGACGGATGTTGGAGCCCGGAAGGGTAGGGCCCTCTCCTGTCTCAAGACATTTTTCAACAATTTTTGTGTTGCCTTGTCCAGCCTGATTCACCGATTGATCTTCGCACGGCGTCCATGCCTGGTTGACAAAGAACCCTCTCATTCTCTACACCTACCTCTACCCTCTATATTTCGAAAGACCGTTGCCGAATCTGCGACACCAGCCGAGGTCGCTCGCCGATCGCCGGTCGAGGTGCCGCTCGGAAGGGAACATGCGCCATCTGCCGGCCGGCATCGGCACTGGCGACAGAGGGCAGCACCAGAAGGTGCGCAAACGGGACATGGGCACTCGCGACTCGCTGGCAGAGGACAGGATCATACGGTGTTGACGGACGAGGGCGTCCAGCGCTCGGGCCCGCCTGCGGGTCGGGCGGCGCGCCGAACGCATAGTAGCTGGAACTTGCCGAAGCCTCGTGTGGACGTGAGACCATAGTCGTGCGTAGGTCGGGGCATGACATGAGTCCATTCGTCACGAGGCCACGACGCCTTCAGCGCCGTGTTTTTCCGAAGATATACCGTCCACATGGTCGCTGCCTGCCCAGCAGCCTCCCCACGTCAAGCCCGTCGCCCCGCCGGCGTGCCCGGGCGTGCCTGCGGCGCCTTTAGCACCGTTCACGCGACGCAGCTGGTGGGCGACTGTCGTTGACCCGTTGGCGGAACAACGAAGAACGTATACAGTCCCACAGTCAGAAGGGCTGGAGTACGAATCCAGGACGGGGACGGAATTTTTCGTAACCACAGACCGAGGCCAGCTGTTTGATTGCTACGGCTTATGATGACGGGCGGCGAACGATGAAATCGTTTATCCTGGGGCGTACCTTGCAGGGAATGTTTCAATATTTTAAAAATATTGAAGCATCAGATATGATTAAACAAGCTCACTTCTAACTATTGGCGCAGCTTTTAGGTGGCAAAGGCTGCTCTGGACATCACAATTCTCTGTTTAGTAAATGTGCTCCTCGATGCGTTATGGTATTGAGCACGTGATCGTCACTTGCTCAACATTGACTGAAAGCCAATTGACGGCTGTGTTATCTAGAAATCGCGCCCACGAACGCCAGACATGAACGCCTCTACAATTATATTTGTTTGACTTTGATCATGGCATGGCTTATCAAATGGCAGGATATGAATGACGTTATAATGGCGTCCATGAATGCCAAGGTGACTTTGAAATGCTCTCATCCGATATACTTTTCCCAATTTTTACGTTCGTCCAGCTTAGGAACTAGAGGGGCTTAGGTCTTGGGAAGGGCAGGGTTGTGAACAGCCCCTGAAGGTCCTCAAAATATCTATTTCAATTCAAAACCCCATGTAAATGTCAAACCCTCCCTTCAGTTCTGATACTCTTCCCACGTCTCTAACTATTGGCTGTGGTGGAGCCTGATCGTCGTTGCTTCGTACGACGACCATGCAACGGGCCGTTTTGTTGGAGCGATACGGATGGGGCAAATGTTTAGTATGACGTTTAGATAACCGCTATACGGCGCCTTTACGTAATGCTTATTCCCCCTTACGCGGGGCTTCGAGCGGTGACAATCCGAGTAACCGGAACATGCTAAGAAAGGTGACCTGTAAATGACCATGAGGGTGGAGCTTGCAGTACCTGAAATCGCAACAAAATAGACACACTCTCCCACATGGTGGCACATCTCATTCATGATTTACAACTCACTAGCCAAAATCACGCGGTTATTTCAACATGAACGGTGAAACAACTGTGGCGTGGTAACACAATGAGCGTTCTTGTAGTTAATTACGGTCGAGCATGTCAACAAATGATCGTCAGAATTGTCTTTTCTAAACTCGTGCCACGTGCCGTAATCTCGTCCACCGAAGCCAGCGCGTAACCATGGCTTATGCAAACATTCGTAAAAATCAGTACATTGCCCGATCCAGAGCTAGAGATTGAGACTCATTTGCACTGGTGTAAGATATCTCGTTGACGTTTGGATCAGGGCAATCGGTCGTTTTTTCATAGGTGAAGAATGGCAACTAAAAACATGGGGCTTAGCGGAAATCACTCATGGATATCTGAATGCGCCAGCAGTCGCGGAGTTTAACAGGTAGATCATATAGGGCTGTTATGTGCTGTCATCATATGATCTGACTCGCTTAACTGCATTGGATTCCGTATCTCAAGCTAATTTCGACAGTTTTGTGCTGGGTCACCAATGAAAACATGCATGCATGCAGTTTTGCACATGCGCCATGCAGTGGTTCTCAACCAATGCACGTCGATGCAGAATTGTTTTGTTCGTGAAGCAAAATAACCGTTGGGACATTCACAACAATCGCGTATACCTGCATGAGATCATTACATTTCGATGCGTCTCATCTCGTTTTCATCGTAAAATCAATAACAGATTCATTTTATTCCCATCTATGCTACGTAAAACTTTGGCCCCGAATAACACCATCTGACCCTTATGTTTTCTATGATCTATACAACTATGATAACAAGTGTATAATGCAATAGTATTATGTTATTATCTTAAACGAACTATGAAATACATTAAAATGCAATTACTGAAAAAGGGCTTATATAAGCCACTGAACTTAAATCAGTCAACTCACCGAAAAAAACAAAAAGACATAAGCTTCATTATGGCGTTCACCTAGTAGCGCTTCACATAGTAGCCATGAGAGCACGCTGCCAGCGTCTGACAGCCGTCGTTGTAATGTCTCTGTGCGTGCATGAAAGCCATTGCGTATAGTCACGTGACTAGAATAAGCGGACGTGTTGAGATAATCGTTTTCGCGTTTCGTGTTGACAGAGATATCTATGGTTATTAAACGGTGACACCATATGTTCGCAGTTCAAGAGAATATTCCACCTTTTTTCTTTTCAGCTATTGTCATATCAGACGCGTACCATTTGATCAGCAATACCAGTTTTCCCCGATGTCTTGTAAATAGCTGAAAATTTATAGTTGGATTAGCCGACTCTGCGAGACAAATCTCATTTGACTCCCTGCTCACCACGATAAAAGCGTTACACATCCTTCCGGTTTTTTTTTCTAAGATGTGTGTTCTGTTATATTTTCTACACGCTTAGGTGTCAACATGATTGTGTAATAAATGCTACGAAATATTTAAGCACCCTGTTTAGACAAAAACATATGTAAACACGAAGCTATTATCCGGTGAACTAAACGAAGGACTTATATACGCCATTGATTTCTCTCCTATGGCCACTATGGCGTTTACCACAATGGCTCTTTTCGGCGAGCAATTTGGTTTTTGAAATTCGAGTATCACATAATCCATGCGACGCACTGGTTCAAACACCAACCAATGTGCTTTTTGATCACAGACCTTTACCCACTCCAAACTCCAGGATAAGGCCAGTTGTCCGTCCAGAACGTGTCCCAAAAATCCGGCTGTTAAAAAAGTTATAATTTTCATGTGAATCAATAATTATCTACAACTAATAGGCCCCCACCCCCACCCTTCCGCTCCAGGCACTTTTGTCGCGGATTTCTCGCACTCAAATCGAATAAAAAGGAGGAAAATGATTATGGACAAGTAACGTGTATGGTGGGCTATCTTGAATATTTTCATTTCAACAGTTCACACCCATGTCTGCCAAGCGTGATTGTCACCATCTTCGATGACGGTAGGCTAGTCAGATGGGAGTGGTAATGAATGGTAAGTAGGTAAGTAATAATTATCGAAGGTTCTCCTGACGAAAGTATTATCGGTGCTTTTCCTGGTGATGCCTCTTATTGAATAAACTACTTCAGTTATGGTTTGAAAAGTGTTATTTTATAGTGTGCTCATTCAACGGCTAAAAGATCTGCGAGAGTTAATTTATTCTGAAAACAAGCGTCCTTAGATCAGATGAGATGCATAGTAACTAATCAATGACATACATAAATATAAAAAGTAGCAAAAACTACATCACTTGTTTCTTGCATGAACAGTGGAGATACGTAGCACAGTTGCGATTTACCTGAACTTTTTTCGCTCGCTGCCATGTCAAAGCAAGGCTGACCTAAACGACACAAGTTACAAAAAACTCCGAATTAAAAATTCATCGCTCTTTAACGTTGGGCGGTTAACGGCGGCTCTCTGTTCGGCATCCCGGACATGTACCATTGGTTTGGTGCACTTCCCGATCATACTGACAGTCCGTGCGGTTCTTTCCATGTGAACCGCTGGAAGATGGCCACGTATGTTCACTGGACATGCCAATACATTCGTTGGTCGCAACAATGAACCATCGCCGCAGTGGCGTTTATACTCTGCTGTCGGTGTTTACGTTTCAACGGAAATTTTGGTTCTCTCAACCGCTGACGTACACACCTGGCCTCCTCGGACCGTTCCCGATTTCCTTGAAATATGTTTGCCATTCTGTATTTCGCCCTTCCTTTACATCGTTCCACGTCGCAGGGATGCCTTTGCCGTGTCCATCAGTGCCACATGACTCGGTCGTGCCATATGCACCCCACATCTGTTTCAAGGGCTCATCTTGCGCGACATCACGGTTTGAGTAGAGAACAACAGGAAGATACTCTCTTGCAACGAATCTTGTTTTGTACAGCACCATGACTTTTCAAAGACTGGTGAATGGACACAGGGGCCAAAATGAATGCGAAATGTTCAGTTAAAGCTTTTAGCAGGGTGCAATTGGATGTTTTCGAAACTGTGGCGTTAAAGCCACATTTCCATTAATATGGCACCCAAGGAACAACTATTTCACGTACTTATCCTCTCGTTCATCAGCATGGCGGCCAACAACGGGAACATAACATGTGTGCATTTTAATACGGCTTGTCAACCTGTGCGCCTGGCAGATGCATGAGTCATCGGCTCGAATCACGGCAAACCCAATTTTCGATCGTTAGTTATTGGCACGTGCCGGAGAGTATTCTTTTGAGCGTGCGTGGCTAGATGACGTGTGTGTTTGGTACCTTTCGTGCGAGGTGAAATGCATTGATGGGTGCTTGGCATCGCGGTTGGGGATATCGCAGCGTCCGTTCGTCCGTTACAAGTCCGTTACAACAGTGCCGTGGTGCGGATGTGAGATCATTCTCATCTGCCAACCGGTCCAACAAGTGCGATGTGCTGACAGTGTCGGATAGATGTAAAAACCGTCCACACCATCGCGCTGTGTAGGCATATTAGTCGTAGCATATCCAGCAGGTCACTAACGACAAGCAAAATCATCGGACGCCTTCCAATGGGACCACTTTTACTTGACGGATGATTCGCATGATTTACTGTGTGGCGATCGACAGTTTTACAGACTCGTCATGATAATAATTTGCGAAGCCCATGTTCGACCGACGTCTTCAACGATCGGTAAGATTAGAACACTCTTAAACTGGTTGTAAATATCAGTGCCGGCTTTAAGGTCCCAGCCGCCTCAGGATGCTGACGAACTACTGGCTTTACCCTTTTTGAAACTCGTGACGATGCCAGTCGGCCTCCGACTTTAACATGGTCCCCAGTTGTTGATCAGTTGTTCATCGTGTGTAGTTATATAGAGATACCATAGTTAGAGATGTTCACGGGTTGATAAACCATGTAGGGGTGAAAATGATGTTGCTGCTCTACTGTTGACATATGAACCTCTCCAGAACAACTCATAATGGATACCTGTGTCTTCTGCTGGCGAATTTGTCAGCTGGCTTTGCGGGCCTGTTGATACTGGAACTCTGTCTTGCAAAGTCATCAAAACTAGCACAATCGCATCTTGTGATTGGCTGATGTTCATGGGTCTCCTTAGGTACTGTGAGCTCATGAAGGAAGTCATATATCACAGCAGACTGTATCTCTAGCAAATGTCGCCGATGTATGGGCGACATGTCCGTCCTTCCTCAGTTATGCACATGTTGGGGTGCCGGAGGCGTGACGGTCACGTGCCACTGGATCACGGTCTCTTTCCGTGTGCATGTTTAATTGCATATTGTATAATGTCGCCACTGGTTACACTCAAGCACGGGGAACGTAAGTAGACAACTGCGACCTAGCGATGCCGGCTCCAGGGTTACATCCCGTAGCGATTCCGATTAAGTCAAATCAAACCTGTCAAACCTGTATCAGTGATGGCGGCACTTCAATGCCCCTTCGAACGGCGACCAGGCTTGATCACAACGGATGGGGCTGTTTTTGCTTTGCATTAGCATCTTAACACCCTGACTTTCACTTGCTTCCCCTTAATGCCGCATCAGGGGCTTCGTCTATGACAAACAAGCGTAATGGGAGCATGCTGGGAAAGACAACCCGAAACAACTTAATGTGCAGGCTGCGGTACCTGACAGGAAAACAAGAAATTGCTGGACACACAAAAACCTGCACATTTTATGAAGAGTCATGTGAAAATCACTCAAAAGGGCCCTATCATGTCAATATCAGCAGATTGAAGGACTATGCTGTGGTATTATAGTGAGCATTTAATGGTTAACTGCGTCAAGTATGTTAACGAGCGATCGTCAAAATTACGTAAATTATTCAGTGCATGAGCGAGGAAAATTATTCACATAGATAAGACAGTCTCATTAGACTTATTCCTCGGAAAAACCAGGAGAACGAAGATATAGTTTAGCTGAAATTTCGGCAACATGCCTTCATCGAAACAAAAGCAGAAATGAATTCCAAATTGCCCACCGATGATCATAATCGACTTTTCAGGCTATTTTTTGAAACAGCAAGCCACAGTTTTTACAGGACATCAACATTGAAAGGATTACACAAAGGGCGATTGCCAGCCATTGCCAAGATACAGCGCCTATCTAAGAATTAGAATGCGCGGGCATACGTGTACATGCAAACGAATTCAGGCAAATATACATCACACATCACGCTTCATTCAAACATGCAAGCGAGTTGAAGTAAACAGGCATCACACATCACGCATCAATTATACAAGCAAACGATTTCAATTGAGCAGGCATCGCACATCACGCGTCAGACATCACTTACACATGTAAACGAGTTTAAGCTAGCACATATCACATATAGAGGTCCATATCACGTTCGCATAATTGGCCATAATGAGCCCTGTATGTTAAGATTTGGTCGCCGACTTCTTATAAGAAAAAATTCACTTATTTTCCTGTCTGTGCGGTCCTGTTCTTTAGCAATTTATATGGAGTCATCTGCCTCTAACGTGACAAAATCTACACTGCATCACTAGCAATCGCTCTTTGTTTAATATCCTGCATTCTGGTGTCCTGTAAAAACTGTGGCTTGTTGTTTCAAAAACATAACCTGAAAAATCGAGTAGGATCATCGGCAGGCAATTTTGAATTCACTTCTGCTTTGCCGCTACCGCCGACAGCGTAATTCGGACTAGAAAATGATTCGAATTTATATCCTTATTATGTCTTAACTGTGCTTCAGTGGCACAACACAGCATTATTATCCGACATCATATGTGCTGAGGTTTTCCTAGAGTATGTTTTTGAAAAACGCCCCAAGGACGTGATACTTCATTTAACAAAAACGCAAACGCAAAAATGCGACTTCCATGCGTCAGCATGATAGGTCTGGTGAAAGAAAACAAAACTTACATCCGACAATATTCAGGTACTGTCATCTTCCAGGTCAGTTCTGTTGTGTAATCGACCGTCTAAGTCATAACATGCTGCTATTAAACAGAGCAAATTGTGCAAATTAATCAAGGCAGTTGGTTGTGAAGCAGCGCATAACGCTTGGAGATGACCCAATTAATTTCATTGTAACCACATGTCATTTCCACTGTTACTGCGTCTAACGAAACATATACATCAGGTACAGAAATGTTTGTATTTTGTATGACAACGGAGTTCGCAACGAGGATTTCTCATCGTGCGACCAACTCATGAGCGATTATTTCCGCTAAGATCACACCGCACAAAATCCCTCAGCCGGACAGATCGAAAGCTTGAACAGCAAATCCTTCTTAATATGGGTGGGCGTATCCATAACGAGACGGGTACGAGTTGTAGTTGGAGCGGCTGACGGCTCCATACGGATGATGGGCGTAGGCGCCGTAGTTATAGCCGAGAGAACGTCCGTAGCGTCCGCGGCTGGATCCGTGTCCTCCGTGGCTGTGGCTTGAGCCGTGTCCCCCATGGCTGCGGCTGGATCCGTGGCCGTAGCTGTAGCCGAGAGAACGCCCATAGCGTCCGTAGCTGGATCCGTGTCCTCCGTGGCTGTGGCTTGAGCTGTGTCCCCCATGGCTGCGGCCGGATCCGTGGCCGTAGCTGTATCCCAGAGAACGTCCGTAACG
>NW_023596448.1:6712713-6728837 GCF_011947565.3 Pollicipes pollicipes
AGGACCCCGAACGCCAGAGGGCCTCTCACGTTGGTCGAGGCTCTCCGCCATTGCTGAAGGGGGTGTGGATAGGACCCCGAACGCCAGAGGGCCTCTCACGTTGGTCGAGGCTTCTCCGCCATTGCTGAAAGAGGGCGTGGATAGGACCCCGAACGCCAGAGGGCCTCTCACGTTGGGTCGAGGCCCTCTGCCATTGCTGGAAGGGGGGCGTGGACAGGACCCCGAAGCCAGAGGGCCTCTCACGTTGGTCGAGGCCCTCCGCCATTGCTGAAGGTGGGCGTGGACAGGACCCCGAACGCCAGAGGGCCCTCTCACGTTGGTTGAGGCCCTCTGCCATTGAAAGGAAACACGAAAACTTGTGACGGGAATCATAATAAAACAGTGGAAGAACCCCCCTGTCAGTCATGGCCTGCGGTACCGAAAGGGGCCCAGCACCCCACTGCAACCGATGGCCCGTTAAGCCGAACTGGAACCCCTATGCTACCTTTGGACCACCTGCAGTGATAAGGAATCTTGCTGTTTTAATGAGGGTTCCAGCGTCAATCTGGGCCTAGCTTCCTGGTCAGACGGCCTCCCACGTCAGCGAGGGAACCAAGAAGTGGTGCATCCATTTAAGTGCATCCGGATACCCAGATTGCCCCTGTCCCTGTTGATTCCCGTGTCGCCAGAATAATAGCCGGTAGGTATCCCGCTCTGTAACGGAATGCTCATTCAGCCTCTGGCCGGGGAATATGTCGTGCTTCGTAGTGTTCTATTCGCAAAGCTCCTCACCCGGAAAAAGAAAGGGGCCTCCTCAGATACCAATACGGTGGGTAGAAATGAGGTCAGGTAAAACACGAAAAGCCGACCAATGTTTGCCTAAGAAAGTCCATGCTGTCATAAAATCGACTAGTAACACAAATTGCATTAAAGGATTTGGAACTTGCGCGCTCGCAATTCTAGAAGCAAGACCGCTGATGATCGTGGTTGCAAGTTGCTCAGAACATTCGCGAGGAGCATTATCCTTATCGAGAAGACAGTAGTAATGGCCTTATTCCTCGGAAAAAAAACAGGAGAATGAAGAGATAGATTGGATGACATTTCGGCAACATGTCTTTAGCGAAACAATAGTAGAAGTAAATAGAAAATTGCCTGCCGATGATCCTACTCGATTTTTCACGTTTATTGTTCAAGAAAACCTGAGAAATAGAATAGGATCATCAACAGGCAATTTTGAATTCACTTCTGCTACTGTTTCGATAAAAGCATGTTGCGGAAACATCAGCCTATCTATCTTTTCATTCTCCTGGTTTGTCTCCGAGGAATAAGGCTATCACTACGGTCTGATCGTGGTTACGGTTTCCCCAAACCGAGTGGAATTGGCCGTTTCAGCTAATGCCAAGTCGGCGGGCCCGGACGCGCTAGAACAGCCGTCGTCAAATAAGGTATCCGAAAGTCTGAAAGTTAATTGACACTGTCCAACGATAACATCGGAGTATGTTACACCGTATAGTTGGAAATTGTCCTCTGAACAGAATGATAATTACAGCAGCGCGAAAAAACAAAGATTTTATGATTACATTTCCAGTTTCACCACCAGACTCCAGAACCAACTTGCGGTGGTGTGAATGCTAATTCGTTCCTATTATCAATATACAGTGGTACGGGAGAAATAAACGCTCAGAATATCTTCTAATCATGCGAATTTATAGCTTGCGGCGTTCAAACATGCCTTTTCAGACACGCCATCGATTCCGTCGCTGTTGGCCGCGCCCTATATTAGCCACGGGGCCAACGCCGTGCAGTATCGGGAGATTGCAACGCCGGGCATCGTGATATTTGTTCTTGGGACTTGCGAGCGCGTATGTTTATAACTATCTAAGATAACTTTCCATCCCTAAATTCCGAATGCAGGTTTAGCATCTGCAGACGAGCATAAGTTGACTATGTTAACACGCGTCCGGGTAGCCGTTGGGTTATTAGGTTATGGTGAGCCGCCGCTAATGCCCTTCGTTCGGTGGGGGTCAATTTGACCACCCGATATCTAACAAAAAAATTAAGAGACACCATAGTCACAAGGTGGGTTGATTTGCACGTGAATTGATTTTTACCAGAATTGCAAAATTATGATCATGTTTTTTGGGTCACATGAGGTCAAACAAGATCATGCTCAAAATTGTGTCCAAAGTGCCCCAAGACCTCCCTATGTGGCCCCCTTCAGCTTAGATGTCTGTTGTAAGCATAAGGTTGCTGGGGTTCATTCGATGTCAGTGATATTGTTTGGCCTTTAAAAGGTCATGGTTATCGAATGCCTATGGCATTATTTTGATCTTTCATATTTAATTCCGTATCAAGGATTACGCTAAGTGGCATGCTTCTAAAACAAAATGCTGGCCTGAATCATTCTAGGCCAGTAACCTATTCTGACCTTAGAAAATGTCACTGAAGATGTTGTTGCCGTCTCTGTAATAAGTAAGCTCAAAATGAGCATCGGAAACTACCCCATACAGCAAGCTCTCCAGTAAAAAGCAGATTGTTTTTTGTCTCGGTCTTGTCTTTCTACCTGACCCGAGGTCAGAGTGTGTTGTTATTGTCCTAAACTGTTTCATTGCTTAAAACATTTATCTCAGAGATGTGTGGATTTACCTAACGTTCCATTGTCACAGCAGATATTCTTTAGAAATTGCCTTCGCTCACAGCCAAAGCACGACTTTGACCTGTCATAAGTCAGCAGTCTTGCAAGGTACATCTATCTTTTTTAATTCAACAAATCCGTTATTCATTTGCCTGTAGCAAGTCAACGCTTCACGTGACTACGCCATGCCGTTCGAAAGTTGTTTGGTAGAAACTTGCCCGAGCGTGTTCGAAGTACTGACATAATTATAGCTACCGGCAAATTCTGGCTTCTGTTTACATTAAAAAGGTAATAAAAACAATGCAACGAAGGACGACCGGGCCTCTCGAATTCAGTTTGGCCATATCCGGTTTTCGGGGAAGGTGTCTTTTGCCATTAGGAGGCACTTCGTTAATCCTGCACTCCCCTTCCTCCGTTGCCAAGACTCTGCTGTGCCCCTGCCAGCACAGCGCATGTTCTGCTCGCAGAAGTGGAATGCATGATAAACGGAAGACCGCTGGCCAACATGAGCTCAGATCAAAATGATTCTCGGCCTCTAGCCCCCAATCAGTTGCTTCTGAGCTGTCCCGATATGAACACATCCTCAGGACGGTTCCAAGGCGAGGGAATCAACAGCAGGCTACGCTGGAGACAGTGAAGCTATTGCAAAATAGGTCTGGAAAAGACGGTGTCAAGAATATCTGACCACGCCACGAAGTCGTAGGAAATGGCACGGGTGGTAAAGCTTGCCGACTTGGTGGATCGGATCGGCGGCAAAAATGTCCACTTTCACGCGACGCACGGCGCCAAAAAAAGTTTTTGACCGACAGGTTCGGTGATGGCCACTACAAAACATTGCAGCGCTCATTCCACAGCCTTCATGGGTTTTAATGGTGACACATTTCATCCCACAACTCAAGCAGGCCTTTCCGTAGATGCTCTTTACCGTACCCTACAGCCCCATGGTATAATTCTTACGCTCCATCCCAACCTGCTGACAAAAATATCCCGCGATTTTTAGTTGGTCGCCCACTCAGGTGACAGGTCGGCGACAAAACAGTGTATTTCCTATGGCCCGGCCGGTCGGCCGATTCGCTGTTTTTACTAGCCGACGCTCAGTGTCCCGGCCTAGGCTTCTGAAAAAGATCAAGATGTGGCGGTTCATTTAGCCGCAAGGGAATGCTTCAAACGTTGCGATGCAACTGAGATATGTCAGGCGACTTTCGATGCCCTGGTGCTTTGTATGCTGCATTCGCATTTCAGTTTCATGAATACCCATCTAGCCTAATTTTTAGGCCTTGTTGACTTCTTTGGTTGGCAGCTCAAGGACAGTTGGCGAGATGATCCTATCAAGGTAGAAACTGACCTGTGATTATTCAGACCGAAGTTTCGAGGCACAGAAAAGCAACAGAAAAGCCTGTTGACTAACCGTAGCAGTCTTAAGCACTGAAACTTCCTCCCCTTGAAGAGAGTCGTGGGTTCGGCGCTGGGAGCTGACGACATTCTCCAGGAAGGGAGTGGCAGAAGGTGTGAATGGTTGTTAAGTGCCATTTTATGCTCTTGTTAGTTTGTTCCTGATTGTGGATCGTTTCCAGTCAAAAAGACCTTCAAATCAGGGTTTGTACCTAACTCCTATTCACTTCAGGTCTCCAGACCCCCTCCCCCCTCCCCCCAGAGGTCTTTCTCATAAAGAGTTGTTACAAATGTTTTGTGTTTGTAAGTTGTAATTTATCATTTAAAAACTACGACTTGCGACTGGTTCATAAAACTAGCGCGGGTTGTGTAATTTTAGCCGTAAAACTCTGTGCCGTGAGTAACTTGTCGCCGTCAATTGCCATCCTTGACAAGGGCGTATAAGAGGTACGCCTGACCGGCTTTTTAGCACTCCATACGCTCAACGTTAACGTGACGTCACTGGAGTCTTGACACAGAGAGAGCAGCGCGCAGCCCCGCACAATGCATATTACAGTAGCCTTTCTGCCTTTGTGAGAAAGGCTGCAGTCAATTCAAGGAACAAAGTTGCTTCCTCGCTTCTCTCCCCTAAAGCATTTTTATGACAACCTGAAGATAATCACCATTTATGATACGTACAGGTTGTGAGGGAAGACAGACTACCTTGAAGGTAGTAGAAATAGAAAACTGGTAGTAGAAAGCATGTGGTGTGTCTGGTTGTGGCACCATTTCAGGGGTGTCTATGTTTAGACATCATAGGGGAGGGGTGGGGGTTGGTAAGTCATTGGCCTCACAGTCTCCCCTCTCCTAACTGTGTTTTCCAATAGATTTAGCCTGCTTTGTTCTGATTGCAGATAATTTCTATTCTTCAGTATATCGTCCTTTGTTTGAGGGCACAGATCCCAGGCAGAGGCACATGGCTGGGGTCCAAGCTCCTCTTGCACGCGACTCTACAGGGGCAGTTTCAGGCATGGGATACTTGTGCCATTCGCGCAATCATTCTGAGCATCTGCCTTGGCCTGTCTCCGAATAAATCCGTCCACTCATGGGCTGACGTAATTACAGGTTTGGCTGCGGGGGCGGAGCGGTGGGAGGGGAACCGTCCGCTGTAGCCAGCAAAGGGTCGCGACGCCCGGTTATTTCCACCCAACAGCCGAGACGGTAGCGTCCAGGCGGCGAAGGTTGCGGTGTGGCACGTTGGCACGCGTCAATGAGAATTTTCATGCTTGACTGTCAGATTCAGAATCTGTATTGCAAGCTGGTCTTAGCATGTGTTCTGGCCTTTCAGTCGTAAGGTTAGTGCTGCGTGCACAATGGTTGCGTGTGCATGCTCCGTAGATGGCACCCGAACAGCTTCGATGGATGGTGCAGCGACGAGAACCACCGGCAAGTGGCGCCGCCTCGCTGCGCGGCCGCTAGTGTAGTCAAGCGAACCTTTTTGCTTCGGAGTCAGATGACGTGGCGAGTGGCACGAGGTTTGACGCGTCCCGTTGGAGGCCGCCTGTATCATGAATGGCGATAGTAAGAACAATGTTGGTAAGTTATATTTACTTTTGACCGAACTTTTCTGTCTTCAATATGTTACATTCGTGGCATAAAAGTTGTGGAATTCGTGCTGAGTAAATCTACGTCATATCAAACCTAGTGAAACATATTTAGGGCGTCGTTAAAGTGCTTAGATGTTTTCGGCGTCTGTATAGTTCGACTAGTTCAAAATACATTGTGATGATATAGTATTCGGTGTGTCAAATGATGCATGATGATAACTGCTGTCACTTCTAGATGTGTTGTATTCTGAGTCCGCGTGCCAGCGTGCTTACTTTACTTGATGACAGTGTTGTGTTTGTTTCAGAAACAAAAAGTATGTAAGAGATCATACAAGTGTCTCAAAATGCTTTTTCCGCCGTCGATGACAGTCTGCACTGGTGAACAAACTAACATCCAGCAGTAAAGCGTATGTTCGCAGATCAGCGGAGCAGCACCGCATAATATAAAGTAATCCAACAATCATCAACTGTGTTATTCAGATCAGATAGATGTTAAGTTTTGCCTTGCTCTTCCGCATAGGTGTAACTGGCATTATGATGAAAAATATCCATGCAAACTGCAATCCATGCAAAACAATCATTCCAATCGTATTTGGATCATGTGCAATGGTCATGATCATGATCATGATCATGATCACGATCAATGGTCTGGTATACGCCCCAAAATCCTTACGTCGTGTGCGTGTTTGTCGAAATGTCTAGCTAAGCCGTGGCTTGCACCGCTCTTATTGCGTTCACTTTTACTGTTTTTATGGGAGAGCCTGGCGTGACACCGAACCCCAGGGGTTGGCCTTGTGTTGAAAAGCTAGGAGGTATGTGTGAGAGGGCAGTTTCTTGCAGAAATTAGCCAATCTAGCCAGCCCACCGATCAATGTTTAGAAGACGCTCAGTGCGTTTCACCACTCTCGTATGCTAAGTCGTGGAAGTCGGT
The DNA here is from genome assembly GCF_011947565.3 of Pollicipes pollicipes. Classification (NCBI taxonomy): domain Eukaryota; kingdom Metazoa; phylum Arthropoda; class Thecostraca; order Pollicipedomorpha; family Pollicipedidae; genus Pollicipes; species Pollicipes pollicipes. The sequence continues at coordinate 6,719,237 of NW_023596448.1, forward strand.
GACTACCCATGAACTCAAGGGGCTCATGACACTGTTCATGCTTATGGAAATCACCAGGTACACTGGTCGGCTAAGACAACGGAAGGTTTTTTTTCAGTTTTGGCGAAAACATAAGCTGTTGTCAATTCATGAGCAGCATCCAATTCCCCCACTTCCGGGACAACTCCGACAAGCCGACGAGGGCTGGATGGGTTAACAAAATTGGCACGCTATTAGATTTCTACGTCAGAAATTTCAAGAGGGCCACACAGTATTTAAATTAATGGAAAATTGTGTGAAAGTTAACACAACTCGCGTGGACAACTTGTGCAACAGCTTACAGCTGATCAGTACGCTGTACAGCCCAACTACCGGCACATATGGGACACTCCGCTGCAATTGAGGTCAACTCACAGATGTTACACTCCAGATGTCTACGCCAGAAAGATAAACACTTTTATTTCCAGTGTCGGACGCACGGTCCTGTTCTGGGAAGACTGAAAAACATCACAATCATCGCCTCTAAGCCTGACGTCACAGGGACCACAGTGGTTTCAAAAAGGGGCCAAGAAGTAGTAAAATCCACGTGTGTTGTATAGCGTAACATACACGTGGCAGGAGTCGACCGGCTTGACCAAAAACTTCGAATATTACCAGACTCTGCACCAGTTTATGAAATGGGCGAAGAAAGCGTTCCTTTAGCTCGCGCATGCCGCCATCTTTAAGTCCTACGTGCTCCACAACTGAGTGGAGGCCCAAGGCCCACAAACAGTGGGCCTTCCCCGAGTCACCGCGAGGTGACTGATGCAGCCATAGTGCATGCGTGTTCACACGTTTTGTCTCCTCATTGCTAGAATGCCGCACAGTGTTCCTACCTCTATAATTTGTCGCACTTGTGAACCACTTGCTAAGCCACACTCGGCAAAATCTTCGATCAACGTCAATAAGTTAGCTTCATTTACCGACAACATAACAACAAGCTGAGTTGTGCCATGTTGTGGTGAGCGTGATGCCCGCGCCTCCGAAAGCGATACAGTCTGTAACATGATGTCCTAACGGATCAAGGCCATCGCACATCAGCTATGATCGCATGACTGTGTTTGTGACATCTATGTAAGCCACGCGATTAGGCAGCAGTACATTGCTATGGAACTGCTGACCAGGCGAACCGTGAGAATGCAATGGTGAAAGCAGATCCAGCAAAGATGACTGCTAAGGTTGGTATACCGCAATATTGCATGGCTTAATACAGCAATGGGTTAAGATGAAATGTGAAGGAAAATGTGGGGCCAAGCCCCCACATTAAAATAGCACGCATCCAACGGATATTTTTCCAACGAATGTATGTACGTCGGACTTCCGTTGCGGTGAGTGTAACGCTCGTCCGGGGTGTATATATTTTTCCGTACATGCGTTTCTAGGCAACCCATGTAAACAACGTGAGGAATAGTGCTGACCGATTCCGGCTGGTTCGTCATATTTCACCACATTTCCGGCGCACAAGTGACGTATTGAAAACGCGTTTCTAAAACCTAGGTTGGACTTTGGCATCACAGCATTACTATGGGGATTGGGGGATGTCTGCACTTTGTGTGGGTCTTTCTTTGGATTCAGTTGTGATGCTATTGAATGATCATCCCTGCGTGGGGCAGGCCTTGCAGTCTGATCATGCTCACAGAGGTAAGTTTTGGGTGTAATCGGGTAGATTGGGTCTGGTTTTAAACAGTTATTGTGTGTCATAACATTCGTATTGACCATGTGTATAACCGCCCGGAATTTTAAGTGCATACCCAGTAATTTTCGTTATGCTATATGGTACATTCTGTTGTGATATACAGTAGTGTTCCCTTTTCTTGACATACTGCTGTTTTGATGGAAAATTGGGGATTCTTCAATTACTTCAACTTTTTTAGAATAATACAAATCTCCACCGCGAGCGTTTTATGCGCAGTACGAAACGGGCACAACCAGCCCGCGTTAGCAGAATTGCCCAACTTTGAAATCATACAACCCAGGCAACATCTTTAGCACCAGAAATAATGAGCAGGCAATTAGCATTATTCATTTTGTCGTCTCGACCATTGCTACTCACAGTGCTCGCATGATTGTCTATCATCTTCAAGAAATTGCCACCTGACAATATTATAATTTCAGCAAGAAACCAGTAATGTGATTTTTAACACGCAGGCAGCAGACGGTTTATAACACGCACTAAAAGGGCAACATAAGCACCAAATCACGGACATACGAGAAACCAAGAATAGTATCCCAGTCTTGCACATTCGTGTCTCGAATTATCTGTTGGTGCGCTGAGCCTTCGTACATAACATAATTTTGCTCATATTTATCAAATATTTGATAACTTACGGCCCATCGCGCGCAGACCGGAAAAGCGCCTACACTCTTACCTTATCATTGCACTTCTTTCTACTTCTTGCATTATTATTGCACTCCTAGTTTATTTCCAGTTGTGAAGCTTTAATTGATATTTCCAAACAGACAACACAGAGAAAGAGCCTACAATGTCGGTTGAACTGGAGCGTTTCCCGCAATTTTTAAAAACGGACCAAACCACGGGAACCCAAAACCGAAGCCAGGCCAACGTTTTCGGTACGGTGCATAAACGTCTGTTAGCGCAGTGCACCTCATACACGAGTCCGGATAATGCGATTCGCACTTATTAGAACCAAGCACATCGTGACGACAGTGTCGCTTAAGCTACAACACTTGGGTTCAATTAATATGACTACTCCGTTGCCGTGAGATGCTGCCATCATGTCGTGCGGGGGACTGTCGCAGCACCCTCTTAAAGCAGTGCACCTCATTCACGAGTCCAGATAATGCGATTCACACTTACTGGAACTAAACACATCGTGCTGAGAATGTCGGTGGAATTGCAAGACTTCGGTCCGATGAATAAGACTTATGCATTGCCGTGAGATGTTGCCATCATGTGCGGACGGACTGCAGTAGCACCCCCTTCAAGTAATACACCTGTTGTATAATTCCAATTGGCTAGGCCTAAAAACCGTTCTGACATCCAAAGACATGCTCTACCGAGACAATATGCCAATAGCACTCCTAAGGAAACGGACCAAGCCCCGGAAATCAAAGACTGAAGCAAAGCCAGCGTTTTCGGTACGGCACATATGCGTCTATTAGCGCATATGTGCCGTACAGAAACATCCAAACCGTACCAAACTCACATCCAAAGACATGCTCTACAGAGAGAATATGCTAACAACAATGCCAAAGTAATAAGCCAAGCCCAGGAAACCGAAGACCAAAGTAAATCCCACGTTTTCAGCACGGTGCATATGCTTTAATTGGCGCAGTGCACCTCATACACGTGTCCCGATTGATTCAATTCACACTTGCTAGAAATAAATACGTCGTGCCGACAATGTCGGTTCAGTTACAACACTTCGGTTCAATGAATAAGACCCATGCATTGTCGTGAGATGTTGCCATCATGTGCGGACGGACTGCAGTAGCACCCTCTTAAAGTAGTGCACCTCTTGTGTAATTCCGCTCTGATGTGCAAAGACATACCTTGTCGAGATGATATACCGACATGAACCCCAAAGAAAGAAGCCAAGCCCCGGAAACCGAAGACCGAAGCAAAGGCAACGCTTTCGGTACGGTACACATACGTTTATTCGTACGGGGCACCTGAAACAAGAGTCCTTATAATGCGATTGCTTGCATGGTCTAAGCAAGGCTAAATGTGCTTGGGTAAGTGTGCAAGATGTCTGGTGTGTGCATGTATTGAGGATTATAGGTGGTGCACACAGGAACCTACAATGTTTATCTTGGGGCGCCCAGCCGCTCCCTGCATGCCTGTACCGGGTGCCGGCCGGCTCAGGCTGCTGCTGTGCGTAGGGCTGGGAAGGAGTCCGATTTTACCTTGATAAGTCTTCGTCTTCGTTGAGGCTGTGGAAGTGGGGGTGGCTTGATACGATGATGTGTGGCGATGGTATGTGATGGTGTATTTGATGGTTTTATGATGACGATGCGTTTGCCTGCGGACGGGAAACTGTACGCTGTGTCTCCTTTTTGGCTGCATAAGCCACTTGGACAGCTTGTGAATGTTGTTTTACTGTGTTTGTGAGAAGTCCTTTCTACGGAATGTGTTATGTCTGGTTTAGGTGGAATGTGTCTAAACTGTCGTCGTTTCCTGTCTGCTAAGGTGTGTTCTGTCGACCTGAATGCACTTGCATGACATGTTGAAGCTGATGATCCTGTTCATATCACAACCTACGGTTTGTAGGTCTTCGAGTGTTTAGCCGGGATTATTGTATGAGGACCACTGTACCATTGCCGTAAGAAGTCAATGACGTCCGGTACAGTGGGGCGCCCGCCATCTCATTGAAAGGCTGTGTCATTAAAAGAGCACAGCCGACGGTGTTCCAAAAAATGATGGAAGGTGTCAGTTGACGTAGCGCGAGACCTGTCTGCTCCAGTTCGGATCCCGTGCATTGGGTATTCTCGTGGGGTCATCCGGGATTCCGGTTTTACATCGTTTTTTTATGCAAGTTACGACATGGAATAAACTAGCAATCTAGGCCCCTGTATAATTAACGTGGTTTAGGTCCCGTTGCTTTCAGAACGGACATCCAGGAGCGTGTACAATGACTTATAATGTTTGGTGGTCATAGATTCCCATCAGAGCTCTGGTTTTGCTGAGTTTGTTGAGGAAAGCATTAAGCACAGTATTGACCGACCTGGGGTAGGGTCACCATGGGGTTTGAATGTACTAAATGAATGCAATTGAGTATAGGTCCGGGTCTAAATGTTCATTCCCTCAATTGTTGCATTACATGCCCATTCTCTCCTTATGTGGGTGCCTTAGGTACATCTATAAGAGTACATTTAGGTTTCTATGCCTTTATGTTTTCCTTTGGCATCTGAGGACTGAGTGGCAAAAGTGAGTCAGAAATTGATATGAGATCGAAGATACTGCTTGGTCCAAAATCCTTCAAGGAGAACTGCATTCAGCGGGATTTTCATCAGCCTGACGTGCTATTTTGTAGGGATCCACGTCTTTACGGCAGAGTAAGGTGGAAGTAGGAGAAAGAGAAGGGGCCGGGCATAAGATCGCTAGCTCAGCTGCGCTTTGTCTGCGGCCGGAGAAGTCGAAACCCTCAACGAAATGCGATCTTAAACCCTGGACCACGTGCCGATCTTATGACCACTGGACGGCTCTGTTGACGTCTAAACTGCTTACAAAAAAGAATGCATAGAAATAAAAGAAAGAAGCAAACGCAAAATAGTTGGGGAAGTTTCGCTGCATTTCCATCGCTTTCATCCAATATATGCTCGACAACGTAGGTTTTAGTGGCCTCAGCTTTCCTGCCCCAAACCTTGTTTCTCGTTGTTCTTGAAAGCTAGTTGTTAAGCCACAGTAAATATAAATGTATTTACAAAATGATATCATAAATATATTTCTCATCACCTCTGATATTTGGTAAGATAAGACATTTTTGCCAGAACATTGCTAGCTGGGCCATTTCGCTCAGCACTATTCTAACACCGCTGTTGGCGGTTGCTAGGATACGCATGTACGAAAAAACATGCGCGTCCGGGGTGGGGAAGTTGATCCCCCCCCCCCCCCCCAAGAATCTCTAACTTCCAGACGTCGCACGGGAAAAAGATAGCGCAGTAAATATTTCCTCAAATAATGAAGAATGCACCCCAAATGTGTTACCTCAGGTCAATTGTGCGGTCACCAGAGATTGTCAAATGTAAAAGCTGATAGATGGCGCTAAAACTTAAAAAAGTCAAGACGGATATTGAGACTATAGATGTAAGCGTTAAGACCGTGAGATGCCATTCCGACCATTTATGTTCCTCCGCAAGGGTCAGGTCATATCAGGTCATCGTTCAGAATTGATCTACCAGCAACCCACACGAGCGATATTGTTTGTGTTTTCTTTCACAATGTGCTTCTAATTTTATTTGATCATGTGCAGCTGCCAGAAAAAGTATGTTAAAGACAAGAAAACATTTTATGGTAACCTAGAGGTCAGCCCAGTTTAACTTCGGTATAATTTATAAATCATGCAAATACAAAGTTGAAGTGTTTGCCGGGTTTATGCGACCAGCACAACCGTGGTCAGAAATAGTAAGCTGTACAGTAGGATATGTCATCAGTAACAAACCAAGTGTGATAACACAATTATTTAGTGCTTGAGCCCGAAAGTACTCGGCACAGTAAAAGTTTCTCCCAAAAACTTAAATTCGTGACGCGCGAGCCGATCAAAATGTCGCTGTAAATCGACGCCTAGCGTTGCAGTCGCCGCATGCTGGGCGGCCCTGGCCGCCGTAGCTAACACCAAGGCGTGCGCGGCAAGCGATACAAAATAGCTTTGCGTGTGGGAACGGTGCTACCGAGCGCCTCTAACGCCGTCGTACGAGAATTTCCGACGTAAGGTCTAATATGCGGATCAGGCATTGCCCAGTTGATCGCTTTATGCCAGAAACTTTATGTAAGTCTGGGCTCGTAACAGTACGCTGGCTAGTACTGCTTCAGACTTTCACTTCTTTAAGACAACTTACGTGCTGCAAACACAAACATGCAAAGCATGTGACTCAAAATTTATTGTCTGGTGCTTAACTTGGTACATATAGCAAGGCTGCAGCCTACACCACGGGCGCAAAGGAGGTGGAGGGGTAGGGTGACCCCATGCACGCCTTGCTCCGGGCGGAGCTTGCATATTCGATGCACGTGCCCAAACGCCGAGTGGGAGCGCTGAGTGCTGGTCAAGCGGCCCGCTCTCCGGTCCAGCCTCTTTTGAATGACTGTCCGGCATGCGGGCAGCGGGCGGACGGAACGGCGCCGCGGCGGCGACGGCGGCGGCCGCCTTGCCGTGGTCTGTTGTTACGACCACCTGTGGCAGACGCATTTAAAGGGCTGTGATAGAAGCGCAACAATCATTGGAGTGCTGAAAAGGAGACACAATGCATCTTGTAATCATGCGCGCATTTTCAATTGCATATTGACCAATAGAGACATAAAGATAGATAGAGATTTGAGTGATTGTGTAATAGATTGAAGTTGAAACGGGAGTTTGATACTCTTGAGGATGTGCTTAGTTAACCATTACCAGGTTACCTCCAAAACAGCAAATCTGTCTTAGACGCTGGGGAGAATCTGGGGTTGCCTGAGCTTGGCCGTGTTGAGGTCATACCGCGCCTTCTCTCCCATCTCCGCCAAACACGCCTCGACCACAATGCGCACAGGCCTCTCCACCGCCTGGGGGTGAACCGGATAAGACGGGATGGCACTTGGTCCCACAGCTCGCCGTCGCTGAGGCCTCGCGGTAGAGGCTGTGTGACTGGTCCGCGCCAGGTCAGCTCGGTGTACCTCACGGCCTCGAAGTCTGTCGCTGGGATGGCGAAAACCCTAGGCTGAAGAAGACCCTCGGTCTGCTGGTCGCGCGCGGCGCGACGATCGGAGCCGCCTGTTCGTGAACCGCAAAGCAGCAGGACTGAGGCCTTTGTAGGGCTACCCCAGGACGTAAAATAGGTGGCGCTAGTATTGAACGCGACTTTCTTGGCCTATCAAAGAAAGCTACTTTTGCGTCACGAATATCAGCATTGGTGCCGTGCGACAGACCTGAAAGCTTGTTATCAATCCATGCGACAAGGAAACACTTCGTCTCAGTCGATTCCGAGAGATTCACCTCCTTGATGACACATCCTATTGTACAGGTAGGGATCTCAGGATCGCTAGCTGTCGTATACCTTATGCATAACTCCGTTGACGCTTGGTGATTTATTTGAAACAAGCTGGGAACGATCACGTTGGTAGATGAAATCATACGTCATTACGTTCACAAACATGATAGAGAGGTGCTTACACGCGTCGCACCCATTCATCTAGCATCTTTGCTACCGACGATAGAGGGCATTGACCTTGGATGACCTCATATGACTGCATGTCCTTACGTGAGCTTTTGCGAGCTCATTTTGCATCATAAGTATGTCACAAATGGCCAGTGAAGTATCCAAATTATTGAGACTAGCAATATGAAGACCTGTTTAAGAGACGACTGATTGGGGTAACCTGTCCTGACCCGAGCTGATCGCACTGGGTCGTTTTGGTCGCCTAAGCACACCTCTGGCCATTGGCAGCTCCGTGACCGGAGTGATTTCGTCATCTTCAAAGCCAGCTGGACACTTGCTGCCGTTTTAACTGTTCAGTGACCTTTTTGCCACTGGGAGGTCCCTTCTATCGCCCAAGAGGTCTCTGGCTGCTTGACTCTGAGCAGCCAGAGTCCTCCTGGGCGAGTCCTCTTGGGCAAGATGGGCTTCCTGACCTGTCAGAGGACACTTTGCGCTCTCAGGAGTTCAGTAAATGTCCAATGCTGCCTGCCAGCTTAGTGCCCCTCATTCCGCTGAGGCTTTTCTAGCCATTCAGGGGGCATTTTGGCCCAAGCAATTGTCCAATCACTGACATTTCTTTCTGGCTGACTAGGGCCGCCTCTGAAATAGCCGTCAAAACCACCTTGCCACGACCGAGGTCATGGCTGGAGATTCTGTGGGGTATCGGGGTGGGAATAGGACATTCATTTTTCCCTGACCCCGTAAGACGCAAAACCTGGGGTTTTGTGTGTGTGTGGGGGGGGGGGGGGGGGGGGGGTACGCAGGGCGGTTTTTGCCGCGTGCAGCGTGAAGGAAAATGCCCATGCCAAATGAGAGAAGCCCATCCTCTGCCTACTCACAAGGACCCATTTGGCCACACAAAGGCCCCTGTTACGGACACTTGGGCTTGAGCTGGCCACCGTGTGCGCTCCACCCGCTTTAGGGAAGTAAAAGCTACTTAGTCATTCTTAGTCTACTTAGTCTCCATTTAAAAGTCCATTCAGCACACTAACCTCGGACTGCCCAGGCCCCAATGGACAGTTAAGGTAGGGTGGTTAAGATGCGAGCCGGGGAAACCAAAGGTACAGGGCTCGACTCTCGTTTGTGCCCACCCTCTCTGCCGGGGTGAGAAGCAGGTGACGCCATTTAGCATCAAAACTCGGAAGCTCCGTGCGACGTAAAGGCCCAGTGGCAACATCCTTTAACGGGCCGCACTGACCTCCCGACCCTCTGTGTTCTCAGGACCCCTGTTCTCGCTCACGAGCCGTTTTAGCTGATCGCCCCTCCGACCGCTGAGAGGCTCGTCTAGTTGCTGACGAGCCTCTGGTGGGTGGGGTTCCTCACTGACAGTTTAGGGGCTAACTAGTCGCCCAGACTCCCTGGTCACGAACGGAACATTTGGTTCACTTGTGAGCACTTCTGGCCATCGAAGCGCTCGTTTGGTTGCTGGTGGCCCATTGGCGGCTCAGCGGCGCATTCGGCCGCCAGAGCACGGACTTATATTTAAACGACGCTTTTGAACACCTGTTTAGGTGGGGTTGATAAGCGTTTAGGGGCTTGTCGGGCTACTGAAGGACCGCCCTCGCGCCACACGAGAGGTCTTTGACTACTGAGATGATCTCTGGGTTATCAGGGCCCACAGTTCGCTCAGGACCTCATTAGGAGCTCAAGGCCCTTTATATCCGCATGACCCTCAGTATACCCGTGGGCTTTTCAGCTGCGTAGTGCCTATTCTCCCTCTCAAAGGCCACCGGGT
>NW_023596448.1:6729896-6745339 GCF_011947565.3 Pollicipes pollicipes
CAAAATAGCACGTCATGCTGATGAAAATCCCGCTGAATGCAGTCCTCCTTGAAGGATTTTGGACGATGCAATATCTTCGATCTCATATCAATTTCTGACTCGCTTTTGCCACTCAGTCCTCAGATACCAAAGGAAAACATAAAGGCATAGGAACCTAAATGTACTCTTATAGATGTACCTAAGGCACCCACATAAGGAGAGAATGGGCATGTAATGTAACAATTGAGGGAATGAACATTTAGACCCGGACCTAGACTCAATTGCATTCATTTAGTACATTCAAACCTCATGTTTACCGTGCCCCAGGCTGGTCAATCCTGTGCTTAATGCTTTCCTCAACAAATCCAGCAAAACCAGAGCTCTGATGGGAATCTATGACCACGCAACATTATAAGTAACTGCACACGCTCCTGGATATCCGTTCTGAAAGCAACGGGACCTAAACCATGTTAATTATACGGGTGCCTAGATTGCTAGTTTATTTCATGTCGCAACTTGTATAAAGAACGACGTAAACCGGAATCACGGATGATTCCACGAGAATACCCAATGCACGGGATCCGACTTGGAGCAGACAGGTCTCGCGCTACGTCAACTGACACCTTCCATCATTTTTGGAACACCGTCGGCTGTGCTCTTTTAATGACACAGCCTTTCAATGAGATGGCGGGCGCCCCACTGTACCGGACGTCATTGACTTCTTACGGCAATGGTACAGTGGTCCTCATACAATAATCCCGGCTAAACACTCGAAGACCTACAACCGTAGGTTGTGATATGAACGAGGATCATCAGCTTCAACATGTCATGCAAGTGCATTCAGGTCGACAGAACACACCTTAGCAGACAGGAAACGACGACAGTTTAGACACATTCCACCTAAACCAGACATAACACATTCCGTCGAAAGGACTTCTCACAAACACAGTAAAACAACATTCACAAGCTGTCCAAGTGGCTTATGCAGCCAAAAAGGAGACACAACGTACAGTTTCCCGTCCGCAGGCAAACGCATCGTCATCATAAAACCATCAAATACACCATCACATACCATCGCCACACATCATCGTATCAAGCCACCCCCACTTCCACAGCCACAACGAAGACGAAGACTAATCAAGGTAAAATCGGACTCCTTCCCAGCCCTACGCACAGCAGCAGCCTGAGCCGGCCGGCACCCGGTACAGGCATGCAGGGAGCGGCTGGGCGCCCCAAGATAAACATTGTAGGTTCCTGTGTGCACCACCTATAATCCTCAATACATGCACACACCAGACATCTTGCACACTTACCCAAGCACATTTAGCCTTGCTTAGACCATGCAAGCAATCGCATTATAAGGACTCTTGTTTCAGGTGCCCCGTACGAATAAACGTATGTGTACCGTACCGAAAGCGTTGCCTTTGCTTCGGTCTTCGGTTTCCGGGGCTTGGCTTCTTTCTTTGGGGTTCATGTCGGTATATCATCTCGACAAGGTATGTCTTTGCACATCAGAGCGGAATTACACAAGAGGTGCACTACTTTAAGAGGGTGCTACTGCAGTCCGTCCGCACATGGTGGCAACATCTCACGACAGTACATGGGTCTTATTCATTGAACCGAAGTGTTGTAACTGAACCGACATTGTCGGCACGACGTATTTATTTCTAGCAAGTGTGAATTGAATCAATCGGGACACGTGTATGAGGTGCACTGCGCCAATTAAAGCATATGCACCGTGCTGAAAACGTGGGATTTACTTTGGTCTTCGGTTTCCTGGGCTTGGCTTATTACTTTGGCATTGTTGTTAGCATATTCTCTCTGTAGAGCATGTCTTTGGATGTGAGTTTGGTACGGTTTGGATGTTTCTGTACGGCACATATGCGCTAATAGACGCATATGTGCCGTACCGAAAACGCTGGCTTTGCTTCAGTCTTTGATTTCCGGGGCTTGGTCCGTTTCCTTAGGAGTGCTATTGGCATATTGTCTCGGTAGAGCATGTCTTTGGACGTCAGAACGGTTTTTAGGCCTAGCCAATTGGAATTATACAACAGGTGTATTACTTGAAGGGGGTGCTACTGCAGTCCGTCCGCACATGATGGCAACATCTCACGGCAATGCATAAGTCTTATTCATCGGACCGAAGTCTTGCAGTTCCACCGACATTCTCAGCACGATGTGTTTAGTTCCAGTAAGTGTGAATCGCATTATCTGGACTCGTGAATGAGGTGCACTGCTTTAAGAGGGTGCTGCGACAGTCCCCCGCACGACATGATGGCAGCATCTCACGGCAACGGAGTAGTCATATTAATTGAACCCAAGTGTTGTAGCTTAAGCGACACTGTCGTCACGATGTGCTTGGTTCTAATAAGTGCGAATCGCATTATCCGGACTCGTGTATGAGGTGCACTGCGCTAACAGACGTTTATGCACCGTACCGAAAACGTTGGCCTGGCTTCGGTTTTGGGTTCCCGTGGTTTGGTCCGTTTTTAAAAATTGCGGGAAACGCTCCAGTTCAACCGACATTGTAGGCTCTTTCTCTGTGTTGTCTGTTTGGAAATATCAATTAAAGCTTCACAACTGGAAATAAACTAGGAGTGCAATAATAATGCAAGAAGTAGAAAGAAGTGCAATGATAAGGTAAGAGTGTAGGCGCTTTTCCGGTCTGCGCGCGATGGGCCGTAAGTTATCAAATATTTGATAAATATGAGCAAAATTATGTTATGTACGAAGGCTCAGCGCACCAACAGATAATTCGAGACACGAATGTGCAAGACTGGGATACTATTCTTGGTTTCTCGTATGTCCGTGATTTGGTGCTTATGTTGCCCTTTTAGTGCGTGTTATAAACCGTCTGCTGCCTGCGTGTTAAAAATCACATTACTGGTTTCTTGCTGAAATTATAATATTGTCAGGTGGCAATTTCTTGAAGATGATAGACAATCATGCGAGCACTGTGAGTAGCAATGGTCGAGACGACAAAATGAATAATGCTAATTGCCTGCTCATTATTTCTGGTGCTAAAGATGTTGCCTGGGTTGTATGATTTCAAAGTTGGGCAATTCTGCTAACGCGGGCTGGTTGTGCCCGTTTCGTACTGCGCATAAAACGCTCGCGGTGGAGATTTGTATTATTCTAAAAAAGTTGAAGTAATTGAAGAATCCCCAATTTTCCATCAAAACAGCAGTATGTCAAGAAAAGGGAACACTACTGTATATCACAACAGAATGTACCATATAGCATAACGAAAATTACTGGGTATGCACTTAAAATTCCGGGCGGTTATACACATGGTCAATACGAATGTTATGACACACAATAACTGTTTAAAACCAGACCCAATCTACCCGATTACACCCAAAACTTACCTCTGTGAGCATGATCAGACTGCAAGGCCTGCCCCACGCAGGGATGATCATTCAATAGCATCACAACTGAATCCAAAGAAAGACCCACACAAAGTGCAGACATCCCCCAATCCCCATAGTAATGCTGTGATGCCAAAGTCCAACCTAGGTTTTAGAAACGCGTTTTCAATACGTCACTTGTGCGCCGGAAATGTGGTGAAATATGACGAACCAGCCGGAATCGGTCAGCACTATTCCTCACGTTGTTTACATGGGTTGCCTAGAAACGCATGTACGGAAAAATATATGCACCCCGGACGAGCGTTACACTCACCGCAACGGAAGTCCGACGTACATACATTCGTTGGAAAAATATCCGTTGGATGCGTGCTATTTTAATGTGGGGGCTTGGCCCCACATTTTCCTTCACATTTCATCTTAACCCATTGCTGTATTAAGCCATGCAATATTGCGGTATACCAACCTTAGCAGTCATCTTTGCTGGATCTGCTTTCACCATTGCATTCTCACGGTTCGCCTGGTCAGCAGTTCCATAGCAATGTACTGCTGCCTAATCGCGTGGCTTACATAGATGTCACAAACACAGTCATGCGATCATAGCTGATGTGCGATGGCCTTGATCCGTTAGGACATCATGTTACAGACTGTATCGCTTTCGGAGGCGCGGGCATCACGCTCACCACAACATGGCACAACTCAGCTTGTTGTTATGTTGTCGGTAAATGAAGCTAACTTATTGACGTTGATCGAAGATTTTGCCGAGTGTGGCTTAGCAAGTGGTTCACAAGTGCGACAAATTATAGAGGTAGGAACACTGTGCGGCATTCTAGCAATGAGGAGACAAAACGTGTGAACACGCATGCACTATGGCTGCATCAGTCACCTCGCGGTGACTCGGGGAAGGCCCACTGTTTGTGGGCCTTGGGCCTCCACTCAGTTGTGGAGCACGTAGGACTTAAAGATGGCGGCATGCGCGAGCTAAAGGAACGCTTTCTTCGCCCATTTCATAAACTGGTGCAGAGTCTGGTAATATTCGAAGTTTTTGGTCAAGCCGGTCGACTCCTGCCACGTGTATGTTACGCTATACAACACACGTGGATTTTACTACTTCTTGGCCCCTTTTTGAAACCACTGTGGTCCCTGTGACGTCAGGCTTAGAGGCGATGATTGTGATGTTTTTCAGTCTTCCCAGAACAGGACCGTGCGTCCGACACTGGAAATAAAAGTGTTTATCTTTCTGGCGTAGACATCTGGAGTGTAACATCTGTGAGTTGACCTCAATTGCAGCGGAGTGTCCCATATGTGCCGGTAGTTGGGCTGTACAGCGTACTGATCAGCTGTAAGCTGTTGCACAAGTTGTCCACGCGAGTTGTGTTAACTTTCACACAATTTTCCATTAATTTAAATACTGTGTGGCCCTCTTGAAATTTCTGACGTAGAAATCTAATAGCGTGCCAATTTTGTTAACCCATCCAGCCCTCGTCGGCTTGTCGGAGTTGTCCCGGAAGTGGGGGAATTGGATGCTGCTCATGAATTGACAACAGCTTATGTTTTCGCCAAAACTGAAAAAAAACCTTCCGTTGTCTTAGCCGACCAGTGTACCTGGTGATTTCCATAAGCATGAACAGTGTCATGAGCCCCTTGAGTTCATGGGTAGTCACCGACTTCCACGACTTAGCATACGAGAGTGGTGAAACGCACTGAGCGTCTTCTAAACATTGATCGGTGGGCTGGCTAGATTGGCTAATTTCTGCAAGAAACTGCCCTCTCACACATACCTCCTAGCTTTTCAACACAAGGCCAACCCCTGGGGTTCGGTGTCACGCCAGGCTCTCCCATAAAAACAGTAAAAGTGAACGCAATAAAAGCGGTGCAAGCCACGGCTTAGCTAGACATTTCGACAAACACGCACACGACGTAAGGATTTTGGGGCGTATACCAGACCATTGATCGTGATCATGATCATGATCATGATCATGACCATTGCACATGATCCAAATACGATTGGAATGATTGGTTTGCATGGATTGCAGTTTGCATGGATATTTTTCATCACAATGCCAGTTACACCTATGCGGAAGAGCAAGGCACAACTTAACATCTATCTGATCTGAATAACACAGTTGATGATTGTTGGATTACTTTATATTATGCGGTGCTGCTCCGCTGATCTGCGAACATACGCTTTACTGCTGGATGTTAGTTTGTTCACCAGTGCAGACTGTCATCGACGGCGGAAAAAGCATTTTGAGACACTTGTATGATCTCTTACATACTTTTTGTTTCTGAAACAAACACAACACTGTCATCAAGTAAAGTAAGCACGCTGGCACGCGGACTCAGAATACAACACATCTAGAAGTGACAGCAGTTATCATCATGCATCATTTGACACACCGAATACTATATCATCACAATGTATTTTGAACTAGTCGAACTATACAGACGCCGAAAACATCTAAGCACTTTAACGACGCCCTAAATATGTTTCACTAGGTTTGATATGACGTAGATTTACTCAGCATGAATTCCACAACTTTTATGCCACGAATGTAACATATTGAAGACAGAAAAGTTCGGTCAAAAGTAAATATAACTTACCAACATTGTTCTTACTATCGCCATTCATGATACAGGCGGCCTCCAACGGGACGCGCCAAACCTCGTGCCACTCGCCACGTCATCTGACTCCGAAGCAAAAAGGTTCGCTTGACTACACTAGCGGCCGCGCAGCGAGGCGGCGCCACTTGCCGGTGGTTCTCGTCGCTGCACCATCCATCGAAGCTGTTCGGGTGCCATCTACGGAGCATGCACACGCAACCATTGTGCACGCAGCACTAACCTTACGACTGAAAGGCCAGAACACATGCTAAGACCAGCTTGCAATACAGATTCTGAATCTGACAGTCAAGCATGAAAATTCTCATTGGCGCGTGCCAACGTGCCACACCGCAACCTTCGCCGCCTGGACGCTACCGTCTCGGCTGTTGGGTGGAAATAACCGGGCGTCGCGACCCTTTGCTGGCTACAGCGGACGGTTCCCCTCCCACCGCTCCGCCCCCGCAGCCAAACCTGTAATTACGTCAGCCCATGAGTGGACGGATTTATTCGGAGACAGGCCAAGGCAGATGCTCAGAATGATTGCGCGAATGGCACAAGTATCCCATGCCTGAAACTGCCCCTGTAGAGTCGCGTGCAAGAGGAGCTTGGACCCCAGCCATGTGCCTCTGCCTGGGATCTGTGCCCTCAAACAAAGGACGATATACTGAAGAATAGAAATTATCTGCAATCAGAACAAAGCAGGCTAAATCTATTGGAAAACACAGTTAGGAGAGGGGAGACTGTGAGGCCAATGACTTGCCAACCCCCACCCCTCCCCTATGATGTCTAAACATGGACACCCCTGAAATGGTGCCACAACCAGACACACCACATGCTTTCTACTACCAGTTTTCTATTTCTACTACCTTCAAGGTAGTCTGTCTTCCCTCACAACCTGTACGTATCATAAATGGTGATTATCTTCAGGTTGTCATAAAAATGCTTTAGGGGAGAGAAGCGAGGAAGCAACTTTGTTCCTTGAATTGACTGCAGCCTTTCTCACAAAGGCAGAAAGGCTACTGTAATATGCATTGTGCGGGGCTGCGCGCTGCTCTCTCTGTGTCAAGACTCCAGTGACGTCACGTTAACGTTGAGCGTATGGAGTGCTAAAAAGCCGGTCAGGCGTACCTCTTATACGCCCTTGTCAAGGATGGCAATTGACGGCGACAAGTTACTCACGGCACAGAGTTTTACGGCTAAAATTACACAACCCGCGCTAGTTTTATGAACCAGTCGCAAGTCGTAGTTTTTAAATGATAAATTACAACTTACAAACACAAAACATTTGTAACAACTCTTTATGAGAAAGACCTCTGGGGGGAGGGGGGAGGGGGTCTGGAGACCTGAAGTGAATAGGAGTTAGGTACAAACCCTGATTTGAAGGTCTTTTTGACTGGAAACGATCCACAATCAGGAACAAACTAACAAGAGCATAAAATGGCACTTAACAACCATTCACACCTTCTGCCACTCCCTTCCTGGAGAATGTCGTCAGCTCCCAGCGCCGAACCCACGACTCTCTCCAAGGGGAGGAAATTTCAGTGCTTAAGACTGCTACGGTTAGTCAACAGGCTTTTCTGTTGCTTTTCTGTGCCTCGAAACTTCGGTCTGAATAATCACAGGTCAGTTTCTACCTTGATAGGATCATCTCGCCAACTGTCCTTGAGCTGCCAACCAAAGAAGTCAACAAGGCCTAAAAATTAGGCTAGATGGGTATTCATGAAACTGAAATGCGAATGCAGCATACAAAGCACCAGGGCATCGAAAGTCGCCTGACATATCTCAGTTGCATCGCAACGTTTGAAGCATTCCCTTGCGGCTAAATGAACCGCCACATCTTGATCTTTTTCAGAAGCCTAGGCCGGGACACTGAGCGTCGGCTAGTAAAAACAGCGAATCGGCCGACCGGCCGGGCCATAGGAAATACACTGTTTTGTCGCCGACCTGTCACCTGAGTGGGCGACCAACTAAAAATCGCGGGATATTTTTGTCAGCAGGTTGGGATGGAGCGTAAGAATTATACCATGGGGCTGTAGGGTACGGTAAAGAGCATCTACGGAAAGGCCTGCTTGAGTTGTGGGATGAAATGTGTCACCATTAAAACCCATGAAGGCTGTGGAATGAGCGCTGCAATGTTTTGTAGTGGCCATCACCGAACCTGTCGGTCAAAAACTTTTTTTGGCGCCGTGCGTCGCGTGAAAGTGGACATTTTTGCCGCCGATCCGATCCACCAAGTCGGCAAGCTTTACCACCCGTGCCATTTCCTACGACTTCGTGGCGTGGTCAGATATTCTTGACACCGTCTTTTCCAGACCTATTTTGCAATAGCTTCACTGTCTCCAGCGTAGCCTGCTGTTGATTCCCTCGCCTTGGAACCGTCCTGAGGATGTGTTCATATCGGGACAGCTCAGAAGCAACTGATTGGGGGCTAGAGGCCGAGAATCATTTTGATCTGAGCTCATGTTGGCCAGCGGTCTTCCGTTTATCATGCATTCCACTTCTGCGAGCAGAACATGCGCTGTGCTGGCAGGGGCACAGCAGAGTCTTGGCAACGGAGGAAGGGGAGTGCAGGATTAACGAAGTGCCTCCTAATGGCAAAAGACACCTTCCCCGAAAACCGGATATGGCCAAACTGAATTCGAGAGGCCCGGTCGTCCTTCGTTGCATTGTTTTTATTACCTTTTTAATGTAAACAGAAGCCAGAATTTGCCGGTAGCTATAATTATGTCAGTACTTCGAACACGCTCGGGCAAGTTTCTACCAAACAACTTTCGAACGGCATGGCGTAGTCACGTGAAGCGTTGACTTGCTACAGGCAAATGAATAACGGATTTGTTGAATTAAAAAAGATAGATGTACCTTGCAAGACTGCTGACTTATGACAGGTCAAAGTCGTGCTTTGGCTGTGAGCGAAGGCAATTTCTAAAGAATATCTGCTGTGACAATGGAACGTTAGGTAAATCCACACATCTCTGAGATAAATGTTTTAAGCAATGAAACAGTTTAGGACAATAACAACACACTCTGACCTCGGGTCAGGTAGAAAGACAAGACCGAGACAAAAAACAATCTGCTTTTTACTGGAGAGCTTGCTGTATGGGGTAGTTTCCGATGCTCATTTTGAGCTTACTTATTACAGAGACGGCAACAACATCTTCAGTGACATTTTCTAAGGTCAGAATAGGTTACTGGCCTAAAATGATTCAGGCCAGCATTTTGTTTTAGAAGCATGCCACTTAGCGTAATCCTTGATACGGAATTAAATATGAAAGATCAAAATAATGCCATAGGCATTCGATAACCATGACCTTTTAAAGGCCAAACAATATCACTGACATCGAATGAACCCCAGCAACCCTATGCTTACAACAGACATCTAAGCTGAAGGGGGCCACATAGGGAGGTCTTGGGGCACTTTGGACACAATTTTGAGTATGATCTTGTTTGACCTCATGTGACCAAAAAAACATGATCATAATTTTGCAATTCTGGTAAAAATCAATTCACGTGCAAATCAACCCACCTTGTGAATATGGTGTCTCTTAATTTTTTTGTTAGATATCGGGTGGTCAAATTGACCCCCACCGAACGAAGGGCATTAGCGGCGGCTCACCATAACCTAATAACCCAACGGCTACCCGGACGCGTGTTAACATAGTCAACTTATGCTCGTCTGCAGATGTTAAACCTGCATTCGGAATTTAGGGATGGAAAGTTATCTTAGATAGTTATAAACATACGCGCTCGCAAGTCCCAAGAACAAATATCACGATGCCCGGCGTTGCAATCTCCCGATACTGCACGGCGTTGGCCCCGTGGCTAATATAGGGCGCGGCCAACAGCGACGGAATCGATGGCGTGTCTGAAAAGGCATGTTTGAACGCCGCAAGCTATAAATTCGCATGATTAGAAGATATTCTGAGCGTTTATTTCTCCCGTACCACTGTATATTGATAATAGGAACGAATTAGCATTCACACCACCGCAAGTTGGTTCTGGAGTCTGGTGGTGAAACTGGAAATGTAATTATAAAATCTTTGTTTTTCGCGCTGCTGTAATTATCATTCTGTTCAGAGGACAATTTCCAACTATACGGGTGTAACATACTCCGATGTTATCGTTGGACAGTGTCAATTAACTTTCAGACTTTCGGATACCTTATTTGACGACGGCTGTTCTAGCGCGTCCGGGCCCGCCGACTTGGCATTAGCTGAAACGGCCAATTCCACTCGGTTTGGGGAAACCGTAACCACGATCAGACCGTAGTGATAGCCTTATTCCTCGGAGACAAACCAGGAGAATGAAAAGATAGATAGGCTGATGTTTCGGCAACATGCTTTTATCGAAACAGTAGCAGAAGTGAATTCAAAATTGCCTGTTGATGATCCTATTCTATTTCTCAGGTTTTCTTGAACAATAAACGTGAAAAATCGAGTAGGATCATCGGCAGGCAATTTTCTATTTACTTCTACTATTGTTTCGCTAAAGACATGTTGCCGAAATGTCATCCAATCTATCTCTTCATTCTCCTGTTTTTTTCCGAGGAATAAGGCCATTACTACTGTCTTCTCTATAAGGATAATGCTCCTCGCGAATGTTCTGAGCAACTTGCAACCACGATCATCAGCGGTCTTGCTTCTAGAATTGCGAGCGCGCAAGTTCCAAATCCTTTAATGCAATTTGTGTTACTAGTCGATTTTGTGACAGCATGGACTTTCTTAGGCAAACATTGGTCGGCTTTTCGTGTTTTACCTGACCTCATTTCTACCCACCGTATTGGTATCTGAGGAGGCCCCTTTCTTTTTCCGGGTGAGGAGCTTTGCGAATAGAACACTACGAAGCACGACATATTCCCCGGCCAGAGGCTGAATGAGCATTCCGTTACAGAGCGGGATACCTACCGGCTATTATTCTGGCGACACGGGAATCAACAGGGACAGGGGCAATCTGGGTATCCGGATGCACTTAAATGGATGCACCACTTCTTGGTTCCCTCGCTGACGTGGGAGGCCGTCTGACCAGGAAGCTAGGCCCAGATTGACGCTGGAACCCTCATTAAAACAGCAAGATTCCTTATCACTGCAGGTGGTCCAAAGGTAGCATAGAGGTTCCAGTTCGGCTTAACGGGCCATCGGTTGCAGTGGGGTGCTGGGCCCCTTTCGGTACCGCAGGCCATGACTGACAGGGGGTTCTTCCACTGTTTTATTATGAGTTCCCGTCACAAGTTTTCGTGTTTCCTTTCAATGGCAGAGAGCCTCAACCAACGTGAGAGGCCCTCTGGCGTTCGGGGTCCTGTCCACGCCCCCCTTCAGCAATGGCGGAGGGCCTCGACCAACGTGAGAGGCCCTCTGGCGTTCGGGGTCCTGTCCACGCCCCCCTTCAGCAATGGCAGAGGGCCTCGACCAACGTGAGAGGCCCTCTGGCGTTCGGGGTCCTATCCACGCCCTCTTCAGCAATGGCGGAGAGCCTCGACCAACGTGAGAGGCCCTCTGGCGTTCGGGGTCCTATCCACGCCCCCTTCAGCAATGGCGGAGAGCCTCGACCAACGTGAGAGGCCCTCTGGCGTTCGGGGTCCTGTCCACGCCCCCCTTCAGCAATGGCAGAGAGCCTCGGCCAACGTGAGAGGCCCTCTGGCGTTCGGGGTCCTGTCCACGGCCCCCTCCAGCAATGGCAGAGAGCCTCGACCAACGTGAGAGGCCCTCTGGCGTTCGGGGTCCTATCCACGCCCCCTTCAGCAATAGCAGAGAGCCTCGACCAACGTGAGAGGCCCTCTGGCGTTCGGGGTCCTGTTCACGCCCCCCTTCAGCAAATGCTTCAATGGCCGACTTGGGGATCTTCTTGAGCCGGCTGTTTGGTGGTGGTGGTGCCAGGCCTTCATCGAATCAGGGGTCCCCGATCGGCGCCATGGTCGCTCTGACTGGCATTTGAGGGTCCGCCACTGCGGGCCGCGATTCTTAATGAAAGTGTGTGTGTTCCACTATTACATGGGGTTTTGAACTGAAATGGTCACTTTAAAGAAATTTTGGCGCTGTTTGCAATCCTCCCGTTTTGAGGACCTAAGCCCCTTTAGTTTCTGAACTACACGCGCTTGAAAATGGGAAAACATTTATCAGGAAGGGTATTTCAAAGTCACCCTTGCATTCATGACGTCATACAAATGTCATTGAAATCCTGCCGTTCCATATGCCATGCGGGATAAAGGTCAAGAAAAATATAGTTGTTTAAGCCTTCATATTTGACGTTTGTGAGGGCGATTTCCAGATAAACGGCCGTCAATTGGCTCTCGATCAATGCTGTGCAAGGTACCATAATGTAATGAAATCTTGACACATTGGCGGGCTACTAAAAAAAAAAACAGGGACTTGTGCTGTGTAGAACAGTCTTTTCTGCTTAAAAAGTACGCCAATAGTTAAGTGAGCTCGCTTCATTATGCCTGATGCTTGTTTTAACATCTTCCAGCGCAAAACATTCCCTTTAGCATGCGCTCGGGTGGCCGGTTGAATACTTTTTGCATCGTTCGGGTGGGGGCTCGATTTGACCCCGCTGAGATCCCAAAAACTAAGTGAGACTACAACTAAGACTACTACTAAACTAGGATAAAAACACCAAATTTACAGAGTGCGTTCGCCTGTGTGTAAACACATTTGTGCCAGTATTGGGAGCTCCTAGGTCTTGATATTCTAGACAAGTCAGGCGAAAAGTTTAAGCTCAGCATTGCTGTCCAACGTGCCCCCAGACCATCTCATGCAAACATCTTGAACCTAGATACTTTTTCTATGCAAAAGTGCATTGGTGTTAGTTCACGGTCAGTGACTTTGTGAAGCCTTTAGAAGGTCATGGTTACCAAATCCTACTGAATTGTTTTGATTTTGTTCTTGTATTTTGGATAAGCGTCCAGTACCACGCTAGGCGGGATGTTCCTAAAAACAAGATGTTGATCTCTGTCATTTTAGGTCAATCATCTACTTTGACCTTTAATAAGTCTATGGAAGATGTCTGATGCAGCCCCTGGATTTTCCAAATGGAAACGAACACCATTAATTATCCCATACAACTAGCTCTCGAGAAAGAAATGAGGTCGGTTTAGAGCTTGCTGTGTGAGGTAGTAAATGGTGCTCATTTCGAAATCGGTAAAACAGGGACCGCATCAGACATCTTCCATGGACTTATTAACGATCAAAGTAGATCACTGATCTAAAACATTCTGTCTTACATACAGGTCAACATACTGTCTTTATAAGCATTCCTGCCTAGCGCAATCCTCGACGCCTTCTCAAAATACGAAAACAATATCAAATCAATCTCGCAAGATGTTGGTCAACATGACCTTCTAAGGGCCAAAAAAATCACTGATCTCAAAGGAACACCAATGCTCCTTGCATAGGACTGGTATTTAGTTTCAAGGATGTTGCATAAGGCGATTTCGATAAGAAATCAGGTCGGTTTAGACCTCGGTCCGACCTTCATACCTGAGTTTAGGTCAACATAGAATTTGTTGTAATACTGCATTCAATTATTTTATTACCTCCGAAACCACATCGGAGATGAATGGCTTTGCCTAACACTCCGTTGACGCACCACATTGAACGATTCCCTACAAATGACCTTCGCTGACGGCCACGGCCTGACTTTGACGAGCCATGGATCAGCGACCTTACAAAGTGCATCCATTTTTATACAACAAAATCCGCTATTCAATCGCCTTCACAAGGCAAAGCTTAGCAAGGCTACCCCACACCTGACCGACAAAGAGACCCTGATCAACTAAAGGGATTCCCGCTGGCATGCCCTTGCTTGGGAAAAGGGTACAAGGCTCAGACTGACACGGGGCCGACTGTTCGGTCCAGGTGTTACCTGATCGGTAGTGCCTGACGGACACAGAGGCCCTCATCGACCCAGGGCTCCGTGGTCGGCGTATATAGCGACACACAGTCGGCTGCTCAGCGCTGATGGTGCTTGATCAACGTAGAGACTCTCATCGACTCAGGAGGCCCGCGATCGACACAACAGGCCCTCTGAATGACCTTGGAGGGCCTCGCACTGCTGGCCACTCGTTCACAAGGCCTCCATCCTTTGGGCCCTTCGGACAGAGCCTCCGGCCGACTCGAGACCTCCTGCCAGCACAGGGTCTCTGTTAGGCAGTCCGGGTCCCTGACCGAGACAGGGATCCCTCATTGGCTCAGAGGCCCGACCAATGCAAATCGCGGGTCCCGGCCTGGTGCCTCCCTGGGAAATGAGCCCTCACGTATGGCCAACACGGAGACGCCCGTTTCGTATTGGTGGTGCCTGACCGACATAGAGGCCCGAGCGGCACAAAAGGCCATTAGGCCCTTAAGGACAGGCATTAAAGGGCCCGGAGCCACTTGAATGGATGGCCAACTTTGTCGCATTTTTCTCAAATCAGACGCGTCCAGTTTAGTTCGGTTACACCAGTTTTCTCGGAATGCGTCTGAATAGCTCATAGTTTAGATATGACGTAGCCGCTCCTGCGGAGGAAATCTCATTGGACTCCCTCCCACAACTATAAAAGTAATGCATTTTATTTGCGTCGGTTTTACCAACGTGTCTGTTCAGTAATTTTTGCAGCACACAAATATGTCAAAATGCTCATGCAATAAAATCTATGAAAGCTTAAAACCTTCTTTTCAGAGAAAAATATATGCAATATGAGGCTAGCGTCCCGCGAATTTAAACACATGTGCTATGGGTTTGATTTCTTCCCCCCCCCCCCCCCCCCGTTGTTTAACACAGTGGCTCTTTTCGGGGGGCACTCTGACTTCGGGAAACAGAGCATCACATGGTCTATAATCACGTACTGGTTCAAACTTCAATCAATGCGCTTCTCCGCAACCGGCCCTTGGTCTTTCATGCTTTAAATTTGCTGTCAGATCAGAGGCGACCAACTTAATCGGTAAGATCAATGTTCTCGAAATCCTCGTGAAAAGTTCAGCATTTCTATTTCAGGGAGTCGCTTCTGCGGGAGAGATCTCATTGAACTTCCTGCTGGCGTACATCACCGTGTGCGCGCGGACGGTTTCAGCGGACCACGTGACCAAACAGCTCCGCACGCTGTTTGCAATCACTGGTGTTTCGGCAGTGCTGCGGAATGACGGGGACCGCAGTTCGCACCCTCGAGGCTGCGACGGTTCCTGGAGCGGTGGGGAGTTCATCATGAGATGCCGTCTCCCAGGTACCCACGCTCGAATGGACATGCCGAAGCCGCCGTGAAAACGGTAAAAAAAAAGATTGCCAGTGCCAGTCAGCCGGGGACCGCCTGAACGACGAACAGCTCGATCGCGGTCTGATCGAGCTACGCAATACACTGCGGGCCGACGGTCGGTCGCCTGCACAGGTCCGTTTCGGCCACCCGCTGCGGTCACGTTTGGTGCCCATGCACCACCGTGCCTACGCCGCGGAGTGGCAGCGGGCAGTCGACCAGTGCGATAAAGGGCTGCCGAGATTGCAGAAGACGTTAGACATCGGCACGACCTGCGA
>NW_023596448.1:6746425-6756425 GCF_011947565.3 Pollicipes pollicipes
TTGCCTAACACTCCGTTGACGCACCACATTGAACGATTCCCTACAAATGACCTTCGCTGACGGCCACGGCCTGACTTTGACGAGCCATGGATCAGCGACCTTACAAAGTGCATCCATTTTTATACAACAAAATCCGCTATTCAATCGCCTTCACAAGGCAAAGCTTAGCAAGGCTACCCCACACCTGACCGACAAAGAGACCCTGATCAACTAAAGGGATTCCCGCTGGCATGCCCTTGCTTGGGAAAAGGGTACAAGGCTCAGACTGACACGGGGCCGACTGTTCGGTCCAGGTGTTACCTGATCGGTAGTGCCTGACGGACACAGAGGCCCTCATCGACCCAGGGCTCCGTTGTCGGCGTATATAGCGACACACAGTCGGCTGCTCAGCGCTGATGGTGCTTGATCAACGTAGAGACTCTCATCGACTCAGGAGGCCCGCGATCGACACAACAAGCCCTCTGAATGACCTTGGAGGGCCTCGCACTGCTGGCCACTCGTTCACAAGGCCTCCATCCTTTGGGCCCTTCGGACAGAGCCTCCGGCCGACTCGAGACCTCCTGCCAGCACAGGGTCTCTGTTAGGCAGTCCGGGTCCCTGACCGAGACAGGGATCCCTCATTGGCTCAGAGGTCCGACCAATGCAAATCGCGGGTCCCGGCCTGGTGCCTCCCTGGGAAATGAGCCCTCACGTATGGCCAACACGGAGACGCCCGTTTCGTATTGGTGGTGCCTGACCGACATAGAGGCCCGAGCGGCACAAAAGGCCATTAGGCCTTTAAGGACAGGCATTAAAGGGCTCGGAGTCACTTGAATGGATGGCCAACTTTGTCGCATTTTTCTCAAATCAGACGCGTCCAGTTTAGTTCGGTTACACCAGTTTTCTCGGAATGCGTCTGAATAGCTCATAGTTTAGATATGACGTAGCCACTCCTGCGGAAGAAATCTCATTGGACTCCCTCCCACAACTATAAAAGTAATACATTTTATTTGCGTTGGTTTTACCAACGTGTCTGTTCAGTAATTCTGGCAGCACACAAATATGTCAAAATGCTTGCGTAATAAAATATATAAAAGCTTAAAACCTTCTTTTCAGAGAAAAATATCTGCAATATGAGGCTATTGTCCCGCGAATTTAAACACATATTGTGCTATGGGTTTGATTTCTCTCCCCCCCCCCCCCCCCCCGGTGTTAAACACAGTGGCTCTTTCCGGGGCGCACTCTGGCTTCGGGAAACAGAGCATCACATAGTCTATCATCACGTACTGGTTCAAACTTCAACCAATGCGCTTCTCCGCAACCGGCCCTTGGTCTTTCGTGCTTTAAATTTGCTGTCAGATCAGAGGCGACCAACTTAATCGGTAAGATCAATGTTCTCGAAATCCTTGTGAAAAGTTCAGCATTTCTATTTCAGGGAGTCGCTTCTGCGGGAGAGATCTCATTGAACTTCCTGCTGGCGTACATCACCGTGTGCGCGCGGACGGTTTCAGCGGACCACGTGACCAAACAGCTCCGCACGCTGTTTGCAATCACTGGTGTTTCGGCAGTGCTGCGGAATGACGGGGACCGCAGTTCGCACCCTCGAGGCTGCGACGGTTCCTGGAGCGGTGGGGAGTTCATCATGAGATGCCGTCTCCCAGGTACCCACGCTCGAATGGACATGCCGAAGCCGCCGTGAAAACGGTAAAAAAAAAGATTGCCAGTGCCAGTCAGCCGGGGACCGCCTGAACGACGAACAGCTCGATCGCGGTCTGATCGAGCTACGCAATACACTGCGGGCCGACGGTCGGTCGCCTGCACAGGTCCGTTTCGGCCACCCGCTGCGGTCACGTTTGGTGCCCATGCACCACCGTGCCTACGCCGCGGAGTGGCAGCGGGCAGTCGACCAGTGCGATAAAGGGCTGCCGAGATTGCAGAAGACGTTAGACATCGGCACGACCTGCGATCCCGTTCCCTCGCAACCCTGCCGCTCGGCGGCGGAGTGGACGTTCAGAACGCTGAGACTCGCCGCTGGGACCGCTCTGACGTCATCGTCTGTATCGGCCGGCGGAGGTCCTACCTCGTCAAGCTGCCGAGCGGGCGGATCTGGCGACGAAACAGACGGCTCCTGCGACCCGTCACCCACCGCTGGCGAGCCCCGGACCTCAGAGCACGCCAGGCGGCGCGGCCGCCGATGTGCCGCCGAACACGCCAGGCGGCGCTGCCGCGGATATGCCCCCGAGTCCGCCGTGCGGCGCTGTGCAGCCGGCCGTCGCCCGGGTGCCGCCTGTCCCACCTGCGGAGCCCCCGCTCCGCCGTGGCGTCCGCGATCGGCGCACTCCGCAGCGCCTTACCGTCCGCTGGGACGATCAGACTCACTAAAGTGGATTTCGTCGAGCTCATTCCTTTTCGGTGTGTTTAAAAGTGATGGCATAATCACTCAGAGGAAGTGTTTGGTTTGGTGTCAATCTGGCCTGATGTGCGCCGGGCGCCACTAGCGCCACGGCGCGGCGGCTGCCCACAAATCGCCCTCAAATTGTCTTCCCACGTGGTAGTTAAAAAGGGTCTAGGCCACTAAAGCATGGTTTTATCTTCCAGTGCTGTAATGCGGTGAATTTCGTCGCACTCAGCATTTTATGAAAAATATTTTTCGATGGAGCTTTGAACAACGAGAGCGTTTAAGTTCCTTCTCATAATGGGCAGGCGCTGATATGCGTCTCCCACGCTCGTGGGCGAGTGGGTGTTTCTTTACCTCGGGCTCTGGTTGCGAAACGAACCGTGGGCGAAATCTCAATACTCGGCATGCACTCAGCAGGTATTATTGGTTTATCTAGCATACATAGTCTGCAGATGAGCTCCGAATTACAGACGACCAGTTTGGGACTGAAATGTGAATTCGGCGAACATTGGCATGCGTTTTGACTCAAATGCAAGATCCTCCTTTCCATTCACTCCAAGCAGGACATGTTGGGTAACGTTTACCGTTTGATCATGGGAGAGAGAGAGTGAGGGAGAAAAATAGAGAGATGGAGAGAGAGAGAGAGAGTGAGAGGGAGAGATAGAGAGAGAGAGAGAGAGAGAGAGAGAGAGAGAGAGAGAGAGAGAGAGAGAGAGAGAGAGAGAGAGAGAGAGAGAGAGA
This sequence comes from Pollicipes pollicipes, assembly GCF_011947565.3. Classification (NCBI taxonomy): domain Eukaryota; kingdom Metazoa; phylum Arthropoda; class Thecostraca; order Pollicipedomorpha; family Pollicipedidae; genus Pollicipes; species Pollicipes pollicipes. The sequence continues at coordinate 6,749,544 of NW_023596448.1, forward strand.
GAGAGAGAGAGAGAGAGAGAGAGAGAGAGAGAGAGAGAGAGAGAGAGAGAGAGAGAGAGAGAGAGAGAGAGAGAGAGAGAGAGAGAAACGGCATATTATAAAAAAAACACGGCTTCGGGTATCAGCTCACATAGCACGCACGACAGCATTGCATGTCAGCACAGCGCAACCTTTTAACATTCGTTGAACGTCTTCAAATTCGGTGTTAGGTGGGTTGGAGGGCTTACCCCTCACCTAGATGCAATGATATTCATGTTTATGAAAATTGCGATATATAGTACGCATTATTTTCGCAGCCTTGCGCCACAGCAAGGTGTCTGCAGCGTGCTACCATATCCGGTGTTCCTTCCCGAGATCGCCTTTCTTGTTGGTGGAAGCATGCCTCTACGGCCTGGAGATCTCAGGATTTGCTGTCCAAACTGTAAACACAGCGTCTCGCTCCTGTCTGCAAGTGTTTCCATTTTCAGAATCTGTAGAAGCTGTTGATAACTCTTGGCATATTCAGCAATGATTTGGGAGCCCGCTTCTGTAGTTGCTCGATTTATTGGGCTCAGTGGCTGGTGACCATAGGCTGGAAAACAGTCTCAGAGTATTCAAGCAGTGGCCGAAAATATGTGATGTAAATTTTTTCCATTTGATCTTGTTCCGGACGGAATTTCTTCATAACGTGAAGCATATATAATGCCTTCGAACCCCTTTTAACAATATCATTAACATGTGCCTGCCAAGTCACATCGCTGGATAACGTAACTCCTAAAAGCTTAGCACTGCTAACAATTGGTAAACTGAACCCATTTATTGCGACTCCGGGAGTATCAGCGGTTTGTTAGCAGTAAAAACGCGCCTTACCTGACACTTCTCAGCATTAAACACCATCTTATTTGCAGCTGCCCATCTACATACCTTGTCAGTTTTGTCTTGCAGTTGACTGTGCTCGTCTGTTCGGTTCATTACACATGCTTCGCATGTTGATAGGTCATCTACATATATCAAACGATGTTGTGCCTCCGAAGCAGCACCGTTGACCATAGCTAAGAAAGCAGCCGGTCCAACCAGGGTACCCTGCGGAGTGCCGCAAGTCACCGATTTCCAACCACCAACCGCTCCATCTGGCATCTTCATCCTCTGCTTTCGGTCCTGGAGAAATGAGGCCGATCACTTTACATTCCAGAGCGAAGTCCCATGCTGAGCATGTTTTGCATTATTGTTGTATGGTCAATGAGACCAAATCCCTCCTTGAAAAAATACAGAACTACAGAGAACTGCTTGTCTGGTTTATCCAACTCAGAGAGTAAGTTGTGCAGCAATCTTATCAAGAAGTGGGACGTTGAGACGCCCTTTACATTACCGTATTGACGTCATCTATTTTCGGCTTTATGTCTGCACAGAATGAGGGGGACAACGAACTGTTCCCAAAGTTTGCCAAACGTAGGTGTAAAGCTCACAGACCGCAGATCCCCTGGCGACTTCGGTGTTGTCTTTTAGGAGCTTGAGTGATGGTTGCCTGTTCCAAACTGTTGGGACCTGGCCCTCCTTAAGTGATCGAGAAAAGATCTGGGTGAGAGGTGATGCCAATTCGACACCAAACCCTTTCAGCAACTGCACTGGTAGCTCACCAGCTGGTACAGCCATGTTCTCTCGGATGTGGGATAGTTTCTGGGCTACTTGCCATGCCTGAATATCGAATGAAATTTCTTCCGCCGGCCAAGAAAATGCGGCAATTGTTCAGTCCGAAGTGGCTCGTATGTTGTACACACTTCTGCAAAGAACTGATTGATAAGCTCAGCTTTAGAGTTAGAATCTACAGGTTCAGGTATTTCTAGGCACCAAGGAGCGGACTGTCGATTAGTTAAACGTCTTACTTGTCTGTACCAAGACCCATTTCCGTCACTTGCAATTGTCATCCGTCGCTTGTACCGCCTGGTCTTTGCAACGTGAATCCCTTGACGTAAATATTCTCTCAATTTCTTTAGTATGTCGAGCTGGTGAAGGCTCTGTGCCCTGTTTCGATGGTTTATGAGGATCCTGAGTTGCGTTGTGATCCAAAGGGGCTCATTAATTCTGCACGGGTACCTAATTTCTGGGAAACACTCCCCATAAACCAACTGGAGTTTGTTCTCAAGCATCTCAGCGGCCTTGTCAATATCTTGCATGTCGGTGACATCTGGCCAGTCCTGGGAACAAATCCATTTGCCAAACTGTCTGATAGATGAATCCGTAAGTGGCCGTAAAGAACGAAGATGGCCGGTGTTGTGGCCGGCCGACACTACAGTGTTGTGATCTGCTGTTCCAAGTGCCGGAGACTTAAGGGCTTGTTTTGGAGAATCAATGTCAGTTAATATTTTGTCCAGAATCGCCGATCCTCTGGTGGGTTCAGTCACTATTTGTCGGAGGTTAAGCTGTCGAGCCAGTGCATCCGCATCAAATGCGCTGTTGAAGTCTCCAAGAGGGACAGTCCTTGCTCTTGTCCGTGAGCATATGGAAAAGTCGACACTTTCTGGAAGATGGTCAGCTAGCGCTTGCCGATGAGCCACGACGGTATCAGGTGGAAGGTGCATCCCATCTAATATTATGCTGTCCTGCTTGAGACGGTCGAAAGATGCTCCAGCAAACTTCTATTTCATCTGAGACTTCGATGTTGGGCACAACGCATGACAAATCATTCTCTAGATACCTAATACGCTGCCCTTGCTTTTGTTCACCGTGGAGAAGTTTCTGTCCCGGCACAGTACCATGAACCCAACCTTTCGGCTCTCTTCAAGCAAACATACAAATGCTTGTTTTGATTTACTTACCCACTGTGCACTGCGCTGTCCATTTTTCCAAGCACGAAATCCGCGCTATACTTCAACACGTCATCAGCCCCTAAATGCAGTGCCACGGCAATACATTCTCCTTTGATCCGTTTCAATGCATTCCACACGCGCTCAGCATCAGTCGTGCCTGTAACAAATGACACATTTTGGCTGAAGACAAACTCATCCATGGCCACAGCCTCGATCTGGCTCACGTTCTGACCACCAATCAGGACTGCTGCACGTTTTCGACTTTTGTTGTTGTCCTTTTTCCTCTCTACGCATTAAGCCTGACGTACCATTGCTTCTTGACAAGTTACGAATGTCTGTTGCACTTCTTTGAGCCGTGGGGATTTTAACCACTCATAATGTATTTGGTATATTTCAATTTCAAGCAATTGTGGTACAGTGCTCACACCGCGCTATTCTGCTGTTGTAGTTAATGAATGCGTTATGGGAGATTTAATTATGAAAGTGTGTGCTTGGCATATGTACAACCTAAACCTCGAATATGTTGCTTCTTTGTTGTCACATATTTCGCAAAAGTTATCATCTAATAAACATTTATTGTACTTCAGTGGTAGATAATTCATTGTGCAGTTGTGCAAATACAAAATTGGGGACAAAATATATTTTGTAAGCCCACCATTACAAAAGTAAAAGCTCATCAACCGCCCTGCGGTCTTTTGAAAAGAAATGAGAAGTCTCCCGTTTTTTTCTCTCAAAAAGACATCCTTGGAGGAATTTTGACCAATCGTTTATATTTGCTGCAACTAAAAGTCGATTTGCAGCACCTAGCATAGTTTATTCCATAAGGATGTTTCTCATACATGGAATCGGTGGTTTTACACACCGCGTGGGTGCGGACACCGCTCTTTTAGAAGACTGGCACCAATCAGCGGAATAGAAACGACCAGTACGTATGACAACTAATGATGCATACGGGGCAAACTAAAACCACACGAAAGTCATACATCCATAGCCTTCTTTGTAACCACACAAACATATCGAAAACCGTAGCCTTAGGGCGTTGCTATGCTGCCAAGATTCTTCACTTTACCAGCGGCAAATTAGGTAACAGAGCATTGCAGTGACGTGGAAAATAAGTGTTCCTCTTGTTATAGAAAGGTGCGACTGCTTAAATTTTGGACCTCGCTATGAGCAAGAAAGGCCTTAAGATCTGTGGTAGTTGACACAAAGCGCGCTGGAAGTAATCGGTATAGAAATCTTGAAATAGTATGGTTTTACTTTACCGTGGTCTGAACAAGTGTTGAGGTGTTTTATCTGATTTGTTTTGACTTGGACCATTAGATGCCAATTGAAGGACCGTATTCAGTGTCAGTGGTGTAAACTACAGCTCCATTTGAATCATTTTTGGAAGAGCCTTTGTGTGAACCAGACATCGACCAGTGATAGGTCGATCACATGGAATTAATGAAGGTATACAATAACTGTTTAATAATTGGACATGCTGGGACTAATATTATATCAGTGTTCGACTGTTTATATCTATTAGTTATATCTGCGAGTGAAGAACTAAGACTGTACTGCCAAGCAAATAAATTGTTGTAAAATTTGCACTTAAGGCGTCAAGCTTCAAAACATAATTCAATTGTCTTCAAAAAGGCGTGTAGATAAAATAAGCGAAAGGCTTCAAACAATCTATTACATCTGTAATACATCTGGAAACGAATGAGTTGAAGCAGCATATATAATTTCAAGCTGTTGTTTACATAAATAAGACAGTAGTAATTGCATTATTCCTCGCAGAAAAAAAGAACAGGAAAATGGATATATAGGTACTTCCATATTTCGGCAGCATGCCTTTACCGAAACAAGTAGTGGAAGTGAATTATGTTTGCTAAAGAGATGACAGATGAACAAGCCCTGGGGTGGGGGGTCAAATTGACCCCACCCCCGAAGGTTTTCGAGAATGGCTTCCGAACGGCGCGGTATAGCCGCACCAAATTCCGCATAGCTGTAGACATTTGAACAGCAGATTGTTTGACGTACCTTGATTTAAGATTTGATTGGATAAGATTTGATAAGATTTGGACGTACCTTGTGAGGTCGCTGACCTATGGCAGGTCAAAGTCTAGCCATGGTTTCAGCGAAGGCAGTTTCTAGAGAATTGTCCAAGCTGATACAATAACCGAATGTATTACGAGGCCATACATCTCTGAAATGCTTTCTTAGGCACCAAAAATATTGAATGAGCAGATTACGTTGACCTAAGGTCGGTTATGAAGGTCAGACCAAGGCCACAACCAACCTGATTTATTACTCCGGGGATTGCTGTATGGGATAGTTCGTGGTGCTCATTTCGAATGTGTTGACAACAGGAACCGCATTATACATCTTCCATTGACTTCTCAGAGGTCAGAAAGGGTCATTGACCTAAGATGACCCCGGCCGACGTTTTGTTTTAGGAGCATACTGCCTAGCGTAATCTTTGTCGCTTATTCAAATGCTAAACTCGCAGCAGTCTTGTATGATTTTGGTCACCATGACCTTTAAGGGTCAGACAAGGTCACTGACCATAAATGAGCTTTTGACATTTTGTTTAGAAACAGTTGCTTAAGTTCTGGGGTCACTTTGGAGACCAACCTGGAATTTGACCTTGTTTGACCTCATTTAACACAAAGGTTATGACCTAGGAAGCTCTAACTTTGAACTAAGTGAGTTCACGTACAGGTCAAGACACCCTGCAAATTTGGTGTTTCTAGATTTTTTAGTTCCCGAGATCTCGGGGGTCAACTTGATCCCCCTCCCCCAACCGAGCGAAGGGTCTCTGGCCGGCCACCCGGGCGCGTGTTAAAGAGATTCCAGCCGCAGTTTACACCACTGACAATGCTTACGGTCCTATAGTTGGCATCTTGTTGCAGAAGTCAAAACATCTTTCGATAAAGGCATGTTGCGTAAACATAAACACATCTATATCTCCATTCACCTGGTGTTTCTTCGAGGAATAAGGCTATTACTACTCTCTTATCCGTGTGCATGATGTTCCTCGCAAGTGCATTACGCAGCCCTTGTTACGTCATAAATTTGGCTGACTTACTAGGTAAACAGAAACTATAGTGTTGCCATGGAGTTCAGGAGGAGTGGTAGCTGCGTCATAATAAGCATGGACCTTCGATGAACCGATAATTTAGTTGTCTTGAGGGAATGGGAGCTATTGTTTTTCCATAGCAGCATATCTGAGTGTTACTCATCCATATGAAATTGTCGATGCGCTCTTTTCATCAGATAATTTGCTTGTGTTTTGTGCGGCTGTGTTGCGCTCTTTGTAGCCTGTTTGTGCGCTGCTTACGATTGAAAGTATTGCATCTGATTGGCTTAAATGTTCTTTTCGGAGTTAATGTCTTCAATGAACATTTGTGAAATTATTTAGTGATAAATTTGATTTGATTGATATTTAATCCGACCACTCCGTGTGAGATAGCAAATCTGAAAATTTGGCCTGGTCCTAATCCGTGTTTTGATGGAAATGTCTTACCTGGTGCAATACGTTATGGCGACATGACGCTGTCACGGCTGGTCAGCGTAAGTTATGTGTACACCCGTATTCAAGGCATATGGAGTATAAGTCCAACATTAAAAGAGCAGTTTTGAGATTAAATTAATCCCCACCACTGGACGCAATAATGTACCAAGCGTAATGTACCAACACTCAGGTACCCAATGCTGGCTACGGAACTGATTATGGTATTGTGATGCCGGATGTCCATGAACAGTGTACCGGATATTCTTTGCATATGTGTTTATGTACAAGGCTATTCATTTTTCAGTGCACATGCCCGTATTCGTTTGTGAAATTGACAACTTGGTTGGTTTGAAATGCCACGTTTGCCTTTTGGATGGCTAATTTTTTAGCTCAGGCATGCCTGCAGACATAGATGTAAACCTACGTAAAAACAAACCAATTGCACTGGTGCTTATGACCGTTTTGCTATGCAGGTGCTTATGTTTTTCCGGGTGAAATAGATGCAATGGAGGAATTCCCTCATTCATCATGTATGTCGCATATCCGCACTATGTTTATTTAGACGTAATATGAAGAAACTTGTGGCTGCCCATTGTCGTG
>NW_023596448.1:6761425-6834794 GCF_011947565.3 Pollicipes pollicipes
CCACGTATTTCTTTTTCTCGAGGTAACTTGACCACTAAATTGCATCACTCCCGAAATGCAGGAGTGATAAGCTTAATGTATGTCTTCTAATTTAACCTTACAACATGAATATCACCATTTAAGCACTTATATTAACAGATTTTAAGTCAAATCAGTTGATCACAAAATTTTGCGAGAAAAGTACCGGTCTTTATATTGATTTAGCTACTTTCGTTTTCCTTGGTATCATACGAGTGTGATAGCACTTTATTCTTCCTTCCTTTTCGATTGCCTTTAGATGTACCATCCGCTGCTTAAAATTTTGACCAATTTCTCTGCAAGATGCTCCATCTGCAAACTTGTACGTATTTCATACCTAAATTGGATTAATTCGCCAGCCGCCCGAACATGTTTGATATGCACCCGAGCGTGAACAATTCACAGGGAATGAAGGAGACAATTTAGAGCACCGAACTAATTTTTACCGCCATTTTCGCCCTCTTAAGCCCTCGGTTAACCGTTTTCTTGGTTCATGGCGGTGCTCAATGATGATAAATCTAAGCCTTTCGAGTGTCTAACTGACCAGGCTACCTGGCAAGGCTATCGTATGCTGCCATATGGAGCCTTGGGACAGAGCTGACGCAGCTATACAGAAGTGTTTGATGGCGAAATTTTGCCCTCTGGGGATGTTTATCATGCACACCTCTTACTTGTTTCGCATTTTAATCTCGTAGGTTGGTGGGCATGATTTATATTTTTATTTGGGGGGTGAGTGGGATGACTCTGTCTGTCAGCAGACCATGCAAAAGGTACCGACTTTTTTGTTTTTTGAGGGGGGAGCTGAAAGAAGCCACTAAGTCTCCTGTGGGCCAAGTAATTGCTTACCTTACCTGCTTTCAACCATAATTATCCTCGGGGGGGAGGGGAGCCTCGGGGGGGGGGAGGGGAGCACGGGGTCATGCCCCCCCAAAACCTCTGAATGTTTTGGCCCCCAAAACGTTCCCAGAACTTCATGAAAGTTTCGTCTACTTACCGTCTGTTTTAACCTTAGCTGTTTTAACTGTTTTGTTTTAACTTTTGTTTAAGATTCAAAGGCATTTCGGTATTTTTTTCGGTTTTGAATGGTGTCCCTACTAGGTACTCGCGAGATGCAATACTTGACTGACAAAGTTCATCTTTCTTTGGCTAACGAGAAACACTGGTACAAGCGAGGTCTACACTAGTCTTATTATAATGCCAGCAGTAACAAATCCGCTACACAGCGTAATCTAGAATCGAAAACTAAAATTTATGTCCTCATTACATATTGATGACATTACAATACCCAGTGCGATTATTAGACGTAAATGGTGGTGAAGTTTCGCCAGAGTATGTTGTTGAAATCATCATCATCGTCATCATCATTAGTCAGCATTATATTACAGGAATGATGTGTGTGGGAGTGGGAGGGGGTGGGGGGGGGGGGGGGGGGGAGCGTGTGTGTTCGCCACTTCATTTTTATCACGTACATGCCAAATGATCAGGAATTTTTCCATGAAATTTTCACACAACCGAGGCCTGCTGGCAGATTGGCGCAGTGTTGGGTCAAAATTCTGCATTTCCCAAAATGGGGGCGTGCTAAGTGAAAAACGAGTGCAGAAAGCCTATAGGATTTCCTGCATAATTCTGTAGGAAATCCCAGTGCAATCATCCTGACACGAGCGACGCCAATGTCGCGATTCCGGCTGACTGCCCGACACGCTTCTCTTCCGCAGTCATACCTCGATAACCAACGGTCACAGCGACATGAAACATGAATTGTGAGGTAGAAAATGGAATGAGCCATCGGAATGACATTGGTTTTTTTACGCCACGTGAAGTGTTGAAAAATGGAATTGCCGTTTTTGACGGGTTTTACGTTTTGGGTTATATCTCCGCACCCAGTGCACATAAAGCGTGAATGCTGTTTACACAATTGAAGCGGCTACGCTTCCAGTTGTATTGCAAGTTTGTGCAACTATCCGTTGCGATGCAAATTGCAATACAATTTGCAACGGGTCGAGTTTTAAAATGGGGCGCCGAATCCATGCCACTACCGTCAAAACTTTTCATGAATTAGCCTCCAAAACTACATCAGCGTGTTGAGCGATTCATTCTCTCTCTATACAACCCTGTTATTATATATTCTGTTACATTTCATAACACAGCACCTTTGGCAAAGATTCTGCAGGACTGGGCGAGCACTTGCCACTCTCGTTCCACGCATGGTAGAATTTTACACGTGATAAAGCGCCAACGTATGCCTCACACACTATAGGTGGTCGAAAACAAATCCTTCTTCGATTATACTTTGAGTGTTAATGTGTGCATAAATGCAATGCGCATTCGCACGTGTGCACTAAGGTGCATGTGCTTTCCGCATATGTGTTTGCAGGTCTGGGTGTTCGGGGGAGGGCCACGAGAATGCGTTCACACGCAAATATGGATTCATGCCAGGCTTCATTCGAACATTTGCTGGTTTCTTCACAGATTGCCGTTTACCTTCAACCCACCGAATCGAAGCATGACGACCTAAACGCGGGCGTCCCCGACCACATGGCTGTCCCGCACGACGGAAAACATCTAGAGGAACGCGGTCCGCGGCGCTGGTTCAGATGGTGGCGCTCTAAGGTAGACTCGCCATCGGAGAATCGCATCAACATGTCAAATGTCATTGCTGAAGCGATGGTCTTAGGTGCAGAAATGCTGCCAAGCCAATAGAATTTCGAAGGATGATCAGGCAGCAGTGAAGTAAGGCCATTTTTGCCATACCAGCACAGCTTGCAAGTGCTGAGTATCGCAAAAATGGCTACGGTTTTCAACACGCCCTTGGGCCCAAATGAAAACAACCTAGTAGTGAGAGATAATGGAGGCGTCACGTTTGGTGGCTTAAATTTTTCCCTTGGGCGCCATATGATTATTTTGGTCTAGATGTCAAAGTTGCCGGATGGTGGAAAGTGTCAATTTCTGACACTAACCAAGTTGGAATCGACAGAGTTCCAGTCTGCAGATAGCTTTGTTGATTGGGATTACATCACGTCCTGACAGCAAGTTAGCCACGGTTCTGTCCCCTTTCCATAGCCATAAAGGTCACAAATCCAGCGTGTTATATGGACAATACAACGCTGCCTCTGGTGCTGACGATGCCACCAGCGGATGACACACTCGACAAGAGCGCATTGTGGGCGACTTGGGTTGTGGCTGTACCGTGGTGACCCGGTGGTGGGCATTGCTTAGCAGTGAGGGTGTAGCTGTGTCTCTGCTTACTGCTTGGACGACGCAATAAAAGGAATATGGGTGAACGAGTTGTTACAGCTTACATATGCCTGCCATGGTGTAAATATGCAAGCAAGCATGGTATGCATTTCTCCGTTCAAGACAATGGATGCGACAGAATGGAAGTGAAACCGTCGAACATGAGATCCGCAGCCGAAGATGAAAAATGGCGTGTATTGATGGCAGGCGACACAATATACCTCTCACCAGCAGCCGGGATGGCTTGCAACACTTAATTAAGCTTGGTCAAATAGCCGGTAAGTCTATCGCATGCTGGTTGAAACCAGGACAAGTGTACTTTGGGTACTGCAAAATCCTGCCTAGTAGGTCTAAAAAATTGCTCATTAGATAGGTACGCCAGAATCAGGATTGAGACCAGATTAAGAATGGTATACAAAAAGGTGACAATGCCGTTCTAGGGGCGTATTTTGGTGTAGTTCTGGTACGGTGACATGTCTGATCCAAAGTGGTAAATTAAGCTCCAAGAGCTTTGCCGCGCCCTTGTTTTTAGTTATATAGTTCTTATCTGGTCTTCATACTTAAACACGATCCACGATGAATAAGTCTTGAATGAAATGATCCTCCAAGCGCCCTCCCTCTAAACGGCGCCCACATGAACAATAATGGCGCAGCCAGCATCCGACGCCCTCGACCGACCCACCCTGGACAAACACCTGACTGATGGCCAAGCCGTTGTTCCGCTGATGTTGGATGAACTAAAGGCATGTGCTGAAAGATGCATCGCAAATATCTGCAGCAATGAACCAAGATAATTATCATTAGGCCAAAAGTGCAGATTATCTTTATCTTGAACATTCAAGGCGTTGATAGACGAACGTTGACCTCAAGTAGGGCTGCGGTTGTTTGCCTTGCCTACAGGCCGAGAGGAAACCGTGAGCATTTGTGGTTTTACGTGACGGAAGTAACGCACATATAGGTAACTCAACTACAGACAACTGCATATACACCTAACCGAATTCAATTCTTCCGACGCTTCAGCAAAGCCATTAGCTGGACCGACACCACTTTTTTAAAATGTCCGTGACAAAGACTTTTGAAATTTTGCTTGCAGCATAAAACTTGACAACTAGGTTTACGGATGTGGGTCAGCCGTATAATGCGGTCAATGTCGAAGGTCAAATCCCGGTCAAATCCCGGTCCCGAAGGTCAAATCGAGCCTACCTTTCATCGTAACGATGCTGCTCAGTCAAAAACCGGGAAACTTGAAAGGTGCATAAAATGCTCATCAATGCTTAGTTAGCAATCACTTTTAAGAAATGCATAAAAGAAAACGCATGCATGTATATATATATATATATATATATATATATATATATATATATATATATATCATAAATCGCTCTCTCTCCCTTTCTTTCTCCCTCTCTCTTCTCTCTCTCTCTCTCTCTCTCTATCTCTCTCTCTCTCTCTCTCTCTCTCTCTCTCTCTCTCTCTCTCTCTCTCTCTCTCTCTCTCTCTCTCTCTCTCTCTCTCTCTCTCTCTCTCTCTCTCTCTCTCTCTCCCTCTCTCTCTCTCTCTCTCCCTCTTCTCTCTCTCTCTCTCTCTCTCTTCATCTCTCTCTCTCTCTCTCTCTCTCTCTCTCCTCTCCTCTCTCTCTATCATCTCTCTCTCTCTCTCTCTCTCTCTCTCTCTCTTCTTTCTCGTCAGGCCAAGGTAACAAAAAACGCTGGGGGAAGAGTGATGAATAGAGGGTTTAATACTTTCCAAAAGTTTCATTTGGTTTTATCGTAGATCAACGTGCTTTCGATTTTAGTGCACTGGATAAACGTGTGAAGGCTTTACGGGTGCGGGAACACTGGAATCCTAGCTAAGGCGTGTTGAAAGAGTGAGCACAGCCTGCAGATCATCAGAGTGCTTGACTTTGAAGGAAAAAAAATCACGTATCTGCATGTGGCACCTTCTGCTCAGCAATAAAAGCTGCCATCTTCATCGCACTCATAGGCGTGGTAAAAAAGCATGTTGTTAGACTATGTAATGAAGGCTTGCTGCGGGTGGTGTACATAGGGAATGGCTAAAAACAACCAACCGGCATACATACTTCTGCACCATGCGCACAGAGGTTTGCCTATCCTTGCCGCACAGTCATCTTTCTGGTCGTTGCTAAAGGAAGTACACTACCTGTACTTTTCACTCAAAGGGGATGTTCCACATTTCAAGATATCGAGATAAGCATTGATATGATGGGAAAAGCTTGACCCTAAGTACCAAAATTTCAAAGTTTGAAAAATGCGCCCCATTACGTTCTGGGTTGGTGACGTCATGAAATGGTTATGTGACGACAGCAATACCTGGGAGCATCTGGCAGCCAGAAGTAAAGAATACCTCGAAACGTACGAAAGCTGACGCTAACTGGCCGTTCTCGTGCGGGCGCTGTGTTGGGTGGCCGATAAGTGAATGGCTTGTTTGTGGATTTTTTGTATCGGTATTGGTCGTAAGAAAAGCTTTGGTGGGCCGTTTGACATACATATTGTATTTTCGACGCAGCCTCACCTGTAGTGCTGTAGTCTTGACATTGCTGTAATGTGACGTGCACAGTAGTTACTTACTTCATAATTTGTAACTGGAAATGCAGTTCCATGCCAAAATTAATAGATCTGTTACATTGTTATGAATTGATAGGCAAAACATTGTTAATGCCACGGTAAAGATGGTAATGCTGAGCTATCAAGAATGTTTTTCCTGCGTAGGACTATTTATACAATTACTAGTTAATCTTGACATAATCATTGTGGTGCAACAGCCTTCTCCCTGGTAATAGTGCTTTGACGTTCTGATATAAGCTGCTACCAGACATTCATATGTTATAAGCTGTTATCTCATAGGTCGGACATAAAGTAGTCAACCAATGGCGTACATTGCTTATGGGAAAGGTCGACAGTGTCATTTTGGCAGTACCGTAGTCAACCAATGTGGTGCATTGCACAATGACACCGGTCAACAGTGACATCGTGGCACTACCTCGGTGCTTGAGTGTGGCATGACATAATGAAAAATGATATGTTTTTTTGTGCTGTAATCCCCGCTTCTTTCAAAATAAATTTAATCATGAAAAGACGGGTGAGGCATGCATTCTTGTATTAACTCCGCCTTTGACACATGACTGACCAAAACACAGGATACAATACACAAATCACTTTCAGCCAAGCACACAGCCAATAAGTGACATCACTTGCTCAGCCTGTTTTGGGAATCCACAAAACATAGGTGATAAAGATGCAAACACATCTGCTTCCACAGCAATGCAACGTGCTGCAGCCATCAGGTTGCTTCACTTACAAATGCTGTTAATACAAGTAATACACATGCATAACAAGAAAATATTGAGTGTTGCGAAATGACGCTGCGTACCTGACCTTGCACAATTATGGAGACATGGCGAGTGCACGTAGTTATGGTTAGATGGGTGAAAAGCAAGGAATTGATGAAGCTGGCAGTGCACACAAGGCTCATGCTAAGAACATTATAAGTGCTATACAAAAAACCAACAGCAAAACTACCCCACCTTTCTCAACACCCAGCATCTCACACGAGTCGCAGTGACTATGACAACGGTGGCTCACAGGCAATGCATGCCTGCATACAAAATCTGTTAAGACAGTGGTATGTGCTTCCATAATAATAACGCACTAAATTTTCAGAACCCGTATGTGAAAGACAATTTTCAAAGCTGTAGCATACAAGCCTATGCCAAGGATGTGCATTTTTTTATCTGTACTGACCTGTCCCTACTACCAAAATGAATTTCTAATATAATAACAGGAAATTGATTAATCAAATGCTGGAATACCTCAATAGGTTGAAAATGTTGGCAAGGTCATAATGAAGTAGCAAATTGTCTCTGAACACCCGTGCACAATGGGTGCTAGTGTTTCTCTCAGTTTGACATCACTACCTTGTCATATTCAAGTGCAAACCTAAAGATAGAGGCAGGTATCAAAATTTAACATTTTATTGGGAGTCATATTTAAAGAGTACCAAAACAATGTTCTCTCTCAGAAGTACAATCTTCGCACACACACTCCCAAAAACATTAAGATCAATACAAGCTACTGGCACGTACCACCAATGATCACCCCCATGTCAAGCACCTGATTCACACTCTTGTGTCAAATATGTATGATTCCACTCTTGCGCAACCCGCGGGACCATGAAATTGCAGGATTTCTGGCAATTTCCGCACAGGTTTTCGGTTATAACACCGCATTTCACCGTGAGCCCGCTTAAAAACAAAGCCCCAACAAAGGCTTATGCTAATGCAATTCAAAACGTTGTACTCGAAGGACGCCATCCATTTGTTCGAGATTTATTCTGTATTTTAAGGTGTGTTGAATGTTTATCAATATATTATATTATATTATGTTATAAAATGATATATATATATATATATATATATATATGTATATATATATATGTATATATATATATATGTATATATATGTATATATATATATATATATATATATAGATCATTATATAACATAATATAATATAATATATTGATAAACATTCAACACAGCTTAAAATACAGAATAAATCTCGAGCAAAGATGGCGTCGATGGCGTGGCGTCCGACAAATGGATATATGTATATATATATATATATATATATATATATATATATATATATATATAATTACCGTAATGTTAACCTACTTGCACGATGCCTTGCTAACACATAAACCCATGCAAGGCTCTTTGCTCCGGTACATAAGGCGCTAACCGAGCTGTCTGGAAAAAATGCGTCAGTTTAAGAAGAAAAAACGCCAGCAGGAGAAAAAGCGGATTTGCCGCGTCGCGTCTTCTTTTTTTATGACATTCTGGAGAGTGGCTGTTCTTTTTTCGGTGCTGTTATTTCTCTGCAGATAGTGGCGTTCTCTTTAAATAGCATTGACGTATGGCCTAGAAATAAGGAAAAATGCCATCGATGGCGAGTGTCGCACAACCCGAAAGTACTCACGCTTACGTTCGCGACACGCAATCAGCAGCGAAATTTTTCTAACATCCAATCGCCTTCCGCGGATTGCATTATACGCGTTGCATGATCGCTCTTGCGGATGTATCAGCAGCCATGTTGTTTTGACCATAAGCAGGAAACAGCCTGCATTACAACAGCAATCATATTGCGTTCTTATGACAACAGAAATGCCAAGGTGAAATGAAGTAGTCTCTCAATAAACCTCTTCGCACATTTGCGGGCGTATAACTCAAGAACCGGAGGGTTTTGGGTTGTAAAAAGTGTATGGCCGTGAACTGCATCAAAAGGTCTTCAAGATGGCTATTTCAGTTCAAAACTCCATATAAAGGTGGAACATTCCCTTTGATGTCAGATCAGAGGCGTTCGATTTAATCAGTAATAATGGTTTCCTTCAAATCGTCCCGAAAAAGCTCGGAATTTTAAATTGAAGTTGCTGCTCTTACGGGCAAAACCTCAGTGGAGTTCCCGGGTACCACCATGAAAATGATGCACTCAATTTGCCTTGCGTATTACAACGGGTGCGTTCTATAATGTTTGCAAGAAGCTAAGTTCTCAAAATACTTCTGCAATAAACGCTACGGAAGTGTCAAACTCTGACGGAAAAACATGCAAACATGAGGCTACTATCCCGCGAAATCAACAACCCCTTATGCTATGGTTTTGATGTCACCCCTAGGGCGTTTATCATAGTGGCTGTTTTCGAAGCACCTTTAGGCTTTGGGAAACAGAGTATAAAGCTGTCTTAAGTGACGCACTGGCTCAATTTTCAACCTTTGAGCTTCTCAGTAAACGGATCTGGCCAGAATAGTTCAAAAGTAGCACCTCTCACGCATACTAGCTGACGACTGCCTTCAGTAGATTATGCCTGGTCATGACGACGGCGGTTGCCATAGTGACGGTCGCGACATCCGCAGTTATCGCGGACTCGTGATACATTCTACGGCTTCCAAGAAAGGAAGAAATATCGGGCGTGTTGTTACAAAGGATTGACAGCGTAATTTGGAATAAAAATTATTCAAATTCGCATGCCCTTTACATCTTGACGATGGTAAAGTCGCAATACCTTACGTGCTTTTTAGACGTGAATGGTTCTGTGGTTTCACCAGGGTATATTTTTGGACTATGCCTCCAAAGGTGGCACACTCCCCGCTTAAAAGGATTGCTCCAGATTTGAAGACATTGAAGCAAGGATCAGATATGATGAAATAAGCTCACTTATAGCTATTGGCATATGGCCAAGTGGGAAAACTGCTGTAGACAACATAATTGCTTTAATTAGTAAATATACTCCAGAATACGTCACTGTAGTCATCAGAAATATTATAATGTTCTTGTATTCATCACTTTTTAAACTTATTGTTGCGTCATTGTATGGTTGTGTCATTGTACCTTGCACAAAATTGATTGAATGCCTGTTACGGCCATTATATCTGGAAATCGCGCTCACGAATTTTCCATATGGCGGACTCGACTGTTTT
The DNA here is from genome assembly GCF_011947565.3 of Pollicipes pollicipes. Lineage (NCBI taxonomy): Eukaryota > Metazoa > Arthropoda > Thecostraca > Pollicipedomorpha > Pollicipedidae > Pollicipes > Pollicipes pollicipes. The sequence goes on from NW_023596448.1 coordinate 6,771,172, forward strand.
ATTTCTCCTGGCATTGTTGGCCACAAGGCCAATGGATTGGCAGGATTTGAATGGCGTTTTTTTGGCATCATAGATGCGCAGGTGACCTTGAAATAACTCTTATAAAGGACAGGGTCCTGAACTGCACTGAATGACTTATGACTTTAAAGACGGTTATTTCAGTTCAAAATCCCATGTAAATGTGGGACACGCCCGATCATGTAGCTTGCAAACTTGGTGCTGTAGTTCGCGTTGTCGTCTTTCAAACGTGCACAAGCTTGTCACATGCAGAAGGTTCGGGAGTTCGTTTTCGGTTCAATGTTGCGTTGCTCGAAGCTTCCCCCGAGGCTCCCAGCTGGATCCATTCATACCAAAAGACCAAATGCTGCGCAGATGACAGCGCACGCTGCGAAGAGCGAGAACATGAGCACCGATACTTGAACTGCACGCTAAAACAAGTTCCAATGCATTATTTTGAGAGAAAAAATTGTCTCGCAATTAATGAGGCCCAAAGCCGAATGTAGTTTGATTTGGGAGGATCGCGATTTTCTCCACGTGAGACCAAACAAAGCGCAGCAGCAGTCGGGCGTGCAACACCGTTTGACCGATGGATGATAGACGTTCCACAAATCAGAACCCTGGCAGGCCCGGAACACAGCAGACGCAGCACAAATCTCTCGCAGCACTTTGGTCAATTACTTAAAATACGAAGAATCATCGGACAGTTGGCTCCCATTCACTAATGAACGTTCAAGTATGCTAAAGCAGTATAATTGGCACAGCTTTTCCGCCACTTTTGGACGAGCGTTTATTACTCCTGCTCCATGCATAGCAGGATTATACAATGCATGCGATGAAGGATCAAAGTATGTCTCTCGAAGCTTTAGAGCTGGTCGAAAACAAGTCATTTTTCATTTCTGTTTTGAGCGCGGGTGAGTGTGTGCATTTATGCAGATGCGCATTCGCAAGTGCGTGTCAGAGAGCACGTGTTTTTGTGCATAGGTGTATGCAGGTGCGCTAAAGGAAAGGGGTATGGATACGAGAATAAGGCCCACACGCAAAATATATTGGCACCATGCTTGATCTGAGCATATGTTGGTTTCTTCACAGTTTGCCGTTTACCTTCAACCCACCGAATCGAAGCCAGACTACCCAAACCCGGGTGTCCCCGATCAAATGGCGTTCCTGCATGCCGGAAAACATCTAGAGGAACGAGATCCGCTCTGGTTGCGTTGGTGACGTTCTTAGTCGGACTCTTCGTCGAAGGAGCCCATCGACAGGCCAAATGTCAGTGCTGAAGCGATTGTCTCAGGTGAAAAAGTGGTGTCAGAGCCATGGACTCCTGATGCATCTAACCTAGCAACGCCCCAAAGATGTTCAGGCGACGGGAAAGTAAGAAGATCCATACCATACCAGCATCGCTTGCTAGTGCTAAGTATGGCAAGGATGGCCGCGGTTTTTAACACGCCCTTAAGCCCAAATAATAACAGCCTTCTAGTGCTGAGATATTGGGGAAGTCACGTGTGTGGGGCTTCACTTTGCCTCCCTGGACGTCACATGATTATTTTGGTCTAGATGTTGAAGTTGCCGGATGGTGGGAAGTGTCAAGTTCTGGCTGTAACCAAGTTCGAAACGACTGAGTTGCAATCTGCGAACAACTTAGCTGATGGGGATTACAGCACGTCATGCTAGCAAATTAGCCACGGTGCTGTCTCCTTTCCATAGCTATAGACAGTCACGAATCCAGCGCCTTCCATGGAGAATACAATCAGGGGTGAAAAAAGCTTCTGATTTACCAGACATGATCGGGGACAAAAATTGACAATTTTGCGAATCAATCGGTGACAAAATTGCAAAAATTCAAACAAATTTCAATAAACCAAACCATATTACAACTAACCATCCCAACTAAACGAAATTCAAAGTTTAGTATCGGTCTGTGCTCGTTAGCACTTGCAGAGTGAGCAGATGTAGAACATATGTCGAGACGTTGGCGTTTCGCTGTATGAGCAAGTTGAGCGATAGGATGTCTCCAAACTTAGTAGCTTTAATGAGGATAGTTTCTAGCAGGTGCCAGAAATATACTACAAACTATACTTTATCAGTGCTGACGTCAGAGAGCAGGGGTGAAACCGTGCTTTTCCAATATCCCTCAGATCAGAATTTTATTCACAGATTTTTCAGCCAAAATTACTTCTTTAATCACATACTTAACAGCACAAAATACCGAATGACTAGGCTTATTACTAGTCGTAAGAATTGTGGCTGTCAGCAGTATCTCGCGATGGATGTGATCAGTTTGCTACGCGGCCGTTTTAAAACGTCCTGCCATTTGAGACAGATGGGATGAACGCTCGCCGCGCGGTGATGCGTTGGATTCAGTGCAAGGCTGCGGGCTGCTGTTAGTTGTGCTCATGGCGTGGAAATCTGACTGGCTAGAAGCACGCAGCTAATCGTCAGCTTTTTAATGTAATATTGTTAACAAGCCTTGCCGATCTAGGAGGATTGTTTTTTGTGGACACCTGACCTTTAGCTCCAGAGGTAAACGGAGGAGGTTGGAGCGACGCATATCGAGGATTCATCCGGGGCTTTGTGCTGCTGAGAGGAACACCGGCTTTAAGGTAAGAGACTGATCATTACTGTTGTAGGCCTCTCACATTGCCCATTGCATACCTGGCTTAGCGTACTGATCGATGGACAGGCATGAGATAAAACGCTTTTTATTCGCATCATGTTGCATGTAAAACTGAATAAAGGAGGTGTTCAAAAACATTTTTTGCATTTTTTTCGTACCATTGTTGCATGGGTTTTGCTCTAAATGATTGGGGTCATGAAAGGAAATGTGAGTTCTGCACCGGTAATGATTATGCGAAGGCAGTGAAGGTCGCCTGCGCGCTCAGTTGATTGTACGATGACGTCACAAAACCAATGGTGATGTTGTTGTCAGGTGCTTGTAGAACCATGTTATCGGTAAATAAAGGACTACAGGGACGCAGTTTTGCAAAAAGAGCCTAGGGTGGAAGGAGGGGGATGGCAAGAAAAAAAGGCCGAGTCTGCCTCCAAAATGCACTCAAAACACTTTTATCCACAGAATTGACACAGTTTCGTTTTACATCTAGGAGCAGGGAAGAAGTTTCTCGAAATAAGCTTTTTGGGGGGCTAGACTCTAAAGTTGTAATTAATGAAGAATAATGGTTAACAATGATAAGGAAAAACAGGAACCTACATCCATGATTAGGAGGCACAATCCCCTCCACTATCTGAATAGAAAGCTTTACGCCTCTAAGCTGGTTATGTTAAAAATGCCTTTATTTGATCATTTTATTAGTTAAGTCCCAGCTACCAGCACTGACAAGCAACTTCTTCGAAAAGCCATTGCCTAGAGCTAACGATGCCTTCTCAATGATCTGGATGTGTTCAGGAGTTAATACTGTATGGGGGTTACCAGATAACTTCGTTCTTCCATACAAACGGAATGAAACTTGGGGTCTGTGGCAATATGTCGTCAGTGGAGCCAATTTGGTAGAAACCAATGCCACCAAAATTTTAACTCGAAATTTCCTACTGTCGGACGTGCATAGTTAAAAATCCCAACTTGACTAGACTATTTGACTAACCAAACTTATGGTATTAGGCAATGCGAGTTCGTTTTCCAAATCCGGGAGAAATTTGCATTTTCGTCTTGTGATGACACTCAAACGTTTTCTCAGTCACCTGAACTTCACTCGAGACCCCACGCCCAGGCTTCCATCGTAGAAAAACGCAGCATTCCGTTATCGCTTTTGCGGTTCTGAAAGTAAGCGCACTCTTAGACATATCGGTGAGAACGATCTCATTTCCACCCCTAACATTCGACCAGTGAGACGCGGTGCTAAGCATCATCCAACGTACATTACGCACCTGTTTTGCATTCACATGCACGCAGCAAAAGTCGACACAACAGCCGCCAGATTTGGTTTTAACATCACACTCGCGGCGGAGCGAAAACAGTCAACATCTTCGGTTTACACCAACCTACTCGCGGCAATACATCAGCCGGCAAGTATTTTTGCCATCAAACTCACAGCAGCACAACATCCGGCAGCTCTGATTTGTTCAATAAAACCCGCAGGTACACGATGGCGCAAAGCTCTCATTTGTACTATCAATCTCACAGTAGCACGTCAGCTGAAATGTCTCGTTTGTACCATGGTATAATATGCATCACCATACCATCGAAGTTTCAATACTTTTTGATTAATCACAAGAGGTAAAAGACGTTCCCTTTTCTCACTAACATTGCACTCGTGTGTGAGCTGAATTTAGATGCAGATTATCTCGATAAATTGCGTCTGCTTGCAATCAACAGGACAGTTGCAGGTGGACCCATCATAAGTGAAATGTTGGAAGTACAGACCGAAAAGTACAGTCTATAGTCCCGCTGTCAGACTGGACGGCGCGTTGGTTTAGCGGCCCGCCAGGGGACAAAAATAGCGTGATCATATCTGCCAACGTTAAGTGAAAGACACATCGCTGGGGAACAGCTATCATCGGCCACCAGGATGTTGGCCCTTTCTTCACACCCGCTGAGGCTGCGCTGTGCATACAGCTGGGCTCGGCGGGCTGGCGCTATGCCGGAAGATCTATCGCGCATGAAGGCGGACAGGGCCTTTGTCCAGGCAGACCACTGGTCAGCATCGTCGGCAAGCGAGGTGGTCGCGTCCTACAGGAGCGTGGCACTGACCGTGCATGCCAGTTCCTACGCTTCTGTGATGTCAATCTCCGGCTGCTAGCTGCTGCAGCTCGGAGTGGCTGATGTTGAGCGGCTGGTGCTGATGTTGATGCGGAGATGCTCCAGACCCTGAAGCGTACTCCACTACCAATGGCCTTTGAAATGGGCTGCAACTGCAAGTCCTTAATGCCATTTGTCGTCTGCAGCCCATTAATTAGGATTAAAAATGAATTTATGACAATCAACAAGTACTTATCTCTTGAGCTGCACTGTCTTTTCCAAGGTTGGGACACGGTAACGTGTCTCCAACCTCTTTACTCTTCTGAAAACAAGAATACACAGATGTGAGGTACTGAAGTTATCAGCCAGCCACGCAGTCACAGTGACCAAATAATTACAAATTGATTTCCATACTGTTCTAAGCAGGATCAGAAGAAGATGAAGTTGGAACCGAAAGTAGCCATTCAAATTTTAACGCATAGTACTTTGAATGTTAAAGTGGAGACTTTGGGAACCTGCATATAATTTGTAATCAACCAGCGCACATCAAAATCAAAGCCGACTGCTTGTTTTTTTTTTGTTCCTGATGTGCACCTTAAATCATTTTAAGTCATTATCATTATACAGCCACATTGCAAGCCCAAAGCATCAGCTAACAATCACGTTTGAAAGACCACCTCCCAAATGCTTAACCCACCGCTGCCTGAGACTAAAATAGTTCTCACACTTTACCCGATGTTTGTCTGACCTTTTGGATGGTCACAACCCAACCATGTCTTACCCTCAACAGATAATGATCCCATAGCTTTACCGTCTGGGTTGGGTCATATCACGGGGTAATGACACCGTTACGGAGCATATGCACAATGTGCTATGCTAAATTGTACTCCGACTGAGACATAGGATGTTTTTGGCGCCTGGAGGATTCAAATTTGAGGTCCTGTGAGCATGTTTTACCGCCATAGTGCAACCAGCAGACTGGTGAGTCGCTGAGTCATGGCCAATTTAAGCATTTGATCAAAGCTAGCCTGGACCAGTATTAAATATTGCTTGCTTTGACTCCATATTAAGTTGCAGTCACACATATCAGACATAAAGGCAGGATGGCCCATTTTGCAGGATTGGGATTGACATAATTGTGGTGGGATTAAATTGCGTATTACTGCACCAACTGGTAGCAAGAAAGAATCTTAATAGACATGTGACTGATTCCAACAATTACAATCGCTTCACTCTGGCCTGTGTGTTCTTGAACAGGTGAACACGGGAACAGAAACATCCCAGATGCATCTTGTCACTTACCCATAATTGCCGTCCGCTGTGATGTGGAGATTTGACGCTCACTCATTGGCCTCGTGCTATCTGTAGATGGTGGGGGGTTGGGCGGGTTTTGTACATCACACAGTGTTGGCACTACATCTTTTCGGTCTGTTGTTGTTTGGCTGTAGCTGTCCAAGCTCAAAGTATGTGCTGCAAAACCTGACATTACGGATGTAGATATTCCACTGAACATTGATTTAAATGTTCTCTCTTGCCGCTGATGTACCAACGTCGGGGCCTGTGGACAAGCATGCCGCTTTTTTGTCAATATGCGATTCATGCTTCACAGATGTTGCATTGCGCAATTATCACAGCACTTCTTGGCCTTTAGCCCACGACCCTGACTATGGTTTGCTCAATGGAACATTTTTGGCCGGTGGGATATTTTAATAAACCAGGTATTTGATAATTTTGAGAAGCACCGAACATGCGCAGCTGAATATTTCAAACACGAAAAAACTAACTTAAAGGAGTGTGTCCTAGCGTCCTCAATTTTCCAAACACACGCCAGACGGGAGTTTTGCAGTTTATCTATGGCTAATTTTGGTGATTGAATGTGCGTTTGGGTTCTTGCAACAGTTCTAATCTATTAATTTTATGGATCGCATCGTTGGCTGTGCGTGAACAAATACGATGCCAAAAATGGACCAATCAGCAGGCAGGAAGGGACGAATGCACTGGCTTATATGAGGCGAGTAACTGCGCGCCAGTGGCATAGCCATTATCTTAGGCTGCTACGGTCTCGTGCGTTAAGGGAGAGCGCTGGCGGTATAGAGCGGCTACGCACTTGAAGATCCTTGCGTAATTCGAGACTGAAAAATATGATAGTCTGCACACGCCTGGTGTGCCAGCGACATCGCAGCAACAATTTCAGCGCACGTTGCTTGTTATTTCGAACGCTGAATTTGGTGCACGTGCATTCGGAATTCGGCCATTAGTTTCAGGGTTATGGGAATTTTAGCCGCCTATAGATGCTGCCAACACAACGTAGAACCACATTTTTCGGGAGCCTAGTGGAGCCGATTGCCACGTCACCATACTTGTGCCACATCTCAGCGTAAAGAATACCAACATGAATTATCGCGGTGCGTATCAACCTGACTAGCCTTACCATACGTCAGCCCTGTACACCCGTAACCCTCCGCTGCATATAAAAAACAACAACAAAGTGGCCGCCTTCATCGCTGCGTTCGCAAGCTGCTGTCAGCTCTGAAAAGCGACTTCCTCGAAAAGCCATTGGCTAGAGCTATCGGTACCTTCTCAATGATGTCGATGTGTTCAGTAGCGAATATTGCTTGCGGGCTACCCGATAACTTTGTTCTTCCATACAAACGAAATAAAATTTGGGGGCTGTGGCAATATTTCATCAGTGGAGGCGAATTGGTACAAGCTATTGACACCAAAAATTTTAACTCGAAATTCCCTGCCATCCCACGTGCTTCGTAAAAATCCCAACTTGGGTAAAGTAGACAATTACACTGAACAATTAAACTCCCTTTAAGCAATTATTTTGTCATCAACATCGACAACATATATTACCACGATAATTCACCGGGCACTTACTGGTCTTTGTAGGGTAAAAGTACCGTATTAATTTCTTGATTTCCTAAACCTTGTTCATTGAAGCACAACCAGGAGTGCACAGGAGAACTTATATCCCATAGTACAGGTTTTTGGGGGAAATTTTCCTTCATTTCTGGGATGATGAGTTCATTCCACCAGTCCCTATCGGTCCAGACCTCAAAGAAAGCACTGTCAAGATGCATGACTGGGGGACGTGTGGTCTACGTTTATGTACGTTCTATGTAGTCTGTAAAATCGAAAGTACACGTGAATACCTGGCGTAAGATCGTACTTTTACTGTGAGAAACTGTTTACTGATACCCTTTTCCGGCTTATTGCTGTTCTAGTTTACTGTCCAATTTTTCCGTGACTCGGTTAAGCACGGCTGCCTTTGAATCTTGGAACATCTTCTTTATCTCAGCCAAGAGGTCCGAATTCATCTTAATGCTGCAGAGCTAATGCGTTTCTTTTATTTTCCATGGCCTTAGCATGTCTCCGTTGAGCGCTGCCTCTCATGCACCGACCGACCTTTTGTCACGAGCTCCCTGAAGAGGCGTCATTGCCGCTAGATGTTGTGGCATCCTCGTTGGCGTCGCTGTAGATGGACTCAGGCGCTGGCATCTTGCCAACCACGGCAGGAAACTGGTGAGGCGCTCACAGGTTAGCCGTCCGTTACTCATTTGCTGTCGCCTTCCGTAGCCAAGGGTGAGAGACAGGTGGCGTCATACGCACTCAGCAGCTGAGTGAGTTGCGAAGGACACGACAGGCTTTGTTTTTGTGTATAGACGCATATCTACACTACTTTAGGAAATGTCTGTCGCCGCTTGAAATCCGTTTTTTAAAGTCACGTAATTTATTGGACTCTAGGGGGAAGTTTCACCGGTAAGATGTTATAGAAGACAAAAATAAGCATCACCATCGAATGCACCGCCTCTATTTTTGTCAACAGCGATTTAAAGTTTGCAAAATAGAAACTTTACTGACCTAAAAGCGGTTTTGAGCATGGTCTGGTCCTTTTTGCACCGTCCAGCATACCGCCGCAATATTCATCCTTCATGCGATAATTCACCCAGCGCGATGGCGAGGACGTTGCCATGTCATGCATACCGATGGCGAGAGCGAGGGCTTTGTCCATGCGTCTGGGATTTATAGTTCAGCGTAGGCGCGGTAGATGGCTACGTAGTGTTGGAAAGGTGGCGCTGCACTTCGGTTCTGTCACTGCCGGCATTTCAGCCACCGCGGCAGGCCGTAGACTCACCTGACCTGACGGTGTGCCCAACCAGTTTTTGGCCGCCAAATAAAATTATGAATAGTTCAGAAATGTTGTGTTTTTAAGATGCCTTGCATCCTAAATCCCATCATTATGAATGTTTTATCGTAAAATTGACTCAAGATATGCCAGGAAGAGGTCAAGTCCCACACATGCAGATAGCACCGAAGGTAGGCATTGAACGGATTCCTTTGCAAGCTTGATGCTATAGAAGAAATTTGCGAACGGAATGCGCGCAGCATTTTCGTACGGGGAATAGGCGTACGGACTTTCGGAGGGGCACCATTTGTCGTTATTGGACGGGCGCCACGTTTAGATAATAGGTTTGTTAGGCTTTGCGATATCCATCCCAATCTGTACAGATTGGGATGGATAAGGTACGTAAAATCAATCCCATCCCACATTGGATTGATCCTTATGTAAAGTGATTTTTAACTGTACCGGCGACAGCATATGTCACGCTTATTTAGCTGTTTTTTCTCGAAATTACTTTAAAGTGTCTATTCAAAACAAAATATTCCAAAGCATAGGACGTGATGAGTGTCTAATTCATGTCAGGTGAGGCGTCGCTTTATATGCTTTCGAGTGCCTAATCCTCCCCCCCCCCCCCCCCCCAGCGCAAACGTGAGTCTCCCGAATGTGTCTGCCCCCCCCCCCCCCAATTTAATATGTGGAGAAAGGAATCTTGAACCAAGGAAGTGAAGAACATTTCTCTGAAATGATGCTATACTTAACACCTGGCGACCTGCCACTAGTTTCATGCTCATTTTGTACCACATAGTGTCCTGTAGGCACCTTATTTCTTGCAGTGAGCTAGAATCGCTTTTGATCTAGGGTAGGAGTGATCATCGCAAAAAGACCGCGCAGGAGTGAAACATTCAATTCACGGAAGTTGAAACTTATGAGTCAGTGAAAGATGGTCCGGCAAACAAAAACATGCACTTCAAGTTAGCATGGAACATATCATAAACATGACAAAAATATTGTTGTCTTTTAAAATTGGTGGTCATTACAGCGAGACAGAACACATCAAAGAATAGTAATTTCACAATAGTATGATGAGCATCAAAAACTATGTAACACCAATGTTTTGATGCTGCATTTTGCATTCCCTTTCCAAATGAATTTTCAACACGAAACAAAGCAAAGGAATTCAACAACAAAAGCAACCACGAGAAAGTCAACAAGCAAAAAGCATTCAAACAACGAAGCCTTGGAATCCTGCACATCAATCACGTCAACAAATCAAACACAACAAACGTGCCACTGACTTCTGTTTAGATGGAGCCAGGAAATACAAACATGTCACTGTTTCCGGCAAAACACCAATGATTATTTCCATGAAAGTAACCTTACTAAGCCTAACCCAAAGAAGCCCTATCTCATGTCGTGCTCCCTACCCTAACCATCTTCCCAATCCTCCTCCCTAGCATTTGTGAGTCGCTGAATCTTACAAAATTCCTCCTACCACTTGCCATGCAATGAACAAACTTTACCTAACTTAGAGTAGCGAACATGTTGAACATCATCTCAATTCAGCTCACCAATGTCTTGACAGCAGCAGTTGTGATAAAAACATGATGGAGCTTATTTTTGGCTGGTTTCAACTTGTGTTTTGGTTCAATTCATTTGTGTCAGCTTGTTGACACCAAACAAAATTGATAACATACAAATCAAACCTCCCAAAGAATTTGAACAACTTATGCTGATTGTCATGGTTGGCTTCTGTTAAGGGCAATGGTGGGTACGCTCCACAAAACAAACGCCGTTCTCCACTACGCAACATAACCTTATAGATGGCCACAACACCAGCTTTGATGCTTGTCTTTTCTGCTGCAGCAGACATTCAATTATGTTTGGTTGTTCGTACCTAATGGCTTAAAGTTTGAGATGTTCGCTTTGCATTTGAAATGGGATGATCTAACTATTTGCTAAAAACAAACATCTACCTCGTGTTGTAATTGCTTTGCAGCTTAGGGTATTCCTATGCTAAAAAGATAGTGCATATCTGCATATTTAGTCATTTGCCAGTCAACCAACCAGGGTAACCATGGACAGCGTCTTATTAAAGCAGATGTGAGAGACCTGCTTCAACAAATTTGAGCCAAATCATCAAGAACATGGGAAAATAGTTTAATTACATGTCTTGTGGCATCATTATTTGTGTCATGAACATAAGTTGATGGATCAAAACAGAAAATGGCTAAAATTGGTTACAAATCATGTGCTGAAAGGAGGTAAGGTTGCCAAGCATCTGCTCCAAAGGAGAAACTTACGGGCTTTTAAAGGTGGACTTTTCCCGTCCCCCCCCACGCACACAAAAAAGTCAATATTTTTCCCATGGTTTGCTGGCTGACAGGGCGGTCCAATCCATCCACAATATATCAATAATGCCCTCCAATCTAGAAGGTTAAAATGCGGCACAACTAGGAGGAGGTCTGCATGGGAAAACAGTTCCGAATGACAGAATTTTTCTACTTCAGTTTTAGCCGCGCCAGGTCTGTCCCAGAGTCATGTACGGTAGGGTAACGTAAAGTGGTGAGTTAGTGAAACTGGAATGGCTTAGATTTACCACTATTGAGTCCCGCCATGAACCACAAACAAAAAAGGCTAATTAGAGGTTTAGCAGGGCAAAAATGGCAGTAAAGTTAAGTTTCGTGCTTCAAATTGTCTCCTTTATTCTTCCTATATAAATTGTTCACTCTTGGGTGCATATCAAGCATGTGTGGGCGGCTGGCGAATTAATCCAATTTATGTATGAAATATATGCACACTTGCAGTTGGCACATTTTCCAGAGACACTGGTCAACGTTTCAAGCCATACATGGTGCCTTTAAAGATAAATGGAAAGGAAGGAAAAATGCTGTTGTATGTCACTCGTATGGGACCAAGAAAAACTAAAGTAATTAAATAATTATGAAGACTTACATTTTTGGGTCGAATTTTGTAATCAACTCATATGACTTAACATCTATGGTAATGAGTGCTCAAATGGTGGTATTTAGTTTTTGGATTCCATTTAGAAGGCATTTGTTGAATTTTGTACTCCTACATTTCGGAAGTGGCGCAATTTAGTGATCAAGTTTCTTCGGGTGAAAGCAATACATGGGGCAAAATTTTATACCAGGCCTTGCTGGTGTTTAAGCCAGGCTTTGCTTTGCTGGTGTGCTGTTTGCGTGGTGCGACCCCAACAAAAATCGGGATGCGTGAAAGCCTTGCATTTGGTACACAGCTGTAAATTGTAATGCACTTTGTAAGCAAACCAAACTTGAAATGCAAGCGGCTGGAGCCCTGGGGCTCTCGGGGTTGGAGTTACCTGGTCCTTGCTCTGTGAATACATTAACAAGATGCAGAACCCTAGAATTGTCGCCTTTAGGTTATAAAGTAACACCCTATAAGGATGAAATTTTCACTCCTTTTCTCCATATTTCATGTCAATTTTTCACTCCTACCGGATATTGTCTAACCACGCATATCAAACTCATATTCCCTTTCCGAGGTTTTGAGATGTCATCCAGAACCGAGCTCACTTGAAACCATCAAGCATAAACAAGGCTCCACAGAATCAGGACACCTTGGCTACATCCTGCCTCCCCTACATTTGATCATGCCTATGCATACACAGAGGAAGGGCACCAGTTACCTTCAAGCCCGAGAGCCCCGGTGACTCTATACGCTTGCATGCAACAAACTTGGTTTGTTTACAGAATGCTATCACAATGTGTGGCTGTGTGCCATATGCAAGGTTTTCAAACATCCCCAATATTTTTGGTCGCACCACGCAAGCACCGCGCCAACAAATCAAAGCCTGGTACGGACACCAGCAAAGCCTGGCAGAAAATTTTACTTTACGGGTTTCTTTACCCGAAGAAACCTGACCACTAAACTGCACCACTCCCATAATGTAGGAGTGAAAAATTCAAGAAATGTCTTCTATACGAAAGTCAAAAGCTGAATATCACCACTTGAGCACTCTTGTTCACATGATTTAAGTCAAATAAGCTGAGTACAAAATTTCACCAACAAACTATGAGTCTTGTATTTATTTGACAACTTTTGTTCTTCTTGGTATCATACGAGTGTGATACAACTTCATTTTCCCTTCCTTTCTGATTGTCTCAAAAGATACCATCTGTGGATTAAGATATTGACCAATTTCTCAGCAGGATCTTCCCACAGCAAACTTGTGCATATTTCCTACGTAAATTGGATTAATTCGCCAGCCGCCCAAACATATGTGACATACACCCACGTGTGAACAATTCATTGGGAATGAATGAGCCAATTTGAGGCACAATGGCGAGGCTCAATAATGACAAATCTAAGCCATTCTAGGTTCGCTACCCCATCACGGTACATTATCGTAGCGTACATGGCTTCGGGACAGACCTGGCGCGGCTGATACAAAAGTGTTTCGCAGCGAAATTCTGTGTTATGCAGACCTTTCCCTAGTAGCCTTGATGCAGACCTTCTCTTAATTATTATGCATTTTAATATTGTAGGCTGGTGGGCATGACTCATATTTGTATTTGGGTGGAATGAATGGCCCTGTCTGTCAGGTAACCATGCGAGAGATGCTGACTTTTTGTGAGGGGAGCGCAAAGAAGGGTGCCATTAAAAAGCCAGTAAGTTTCTCCTGTGGAGCAACTAATTGCTAATCTTGCTTCCTTTCGACACATGATTTACGACCAGATTTAGTCACTTTCTGTTTAAATCTATCAAGTTTTGTTCATAAGACAAATCGTGATGTCATGAGACATGCAAGTGAACTATTTGTTTCCATACTTTTAATTATGTGCCTCAAAGTTGTTCAAGTGGTCCCTCGCATCTGCTTTAACCAGATGTTGTTCATAGTTGCTATGGTTTGCTGACTGGCAACTTGCTGTACTGGATATGTGCACTATATCTTTTAACACAAGAATACCCTAAGCTACAAAGCAATTAAAACACGAGGTGCATATAAGTTTTTAGCAAATACCCAGACCATCTACTTAAAATGTGAAGCAGCCATCTCAAGCTCTAAGTCATGAAAGATGAATGACAATACAAATAGATGCCTTTGCCGCGGCTGAATAGGCAAGCAGCAAAACTGGTTTTGTGGCCATCTATGAGCCGTGTTACATTTGGAAAGAGAGATTGTTTTGTGGAGCATACCCACTATTGCCCCTGATGGAGGCCAACCACGACAACCAGAATAAGTTGTTCAAAGTGATTTGAGGGACTTTGATTGCTGTGTTGTCAGCTTAATCTGCTGCCAATAAGCTGGCACAAATGAACTGAACCAAAACACAGTTTGAAACCAGCCAAACATAAGCTTCATCATGTTGTTATCACAACTGCTGCTGTCAAGAAACGGGTGAGATGAGTTGAAATGATATTGAGACAAGGTGGGATGAGATTATATATTGCATATGGGTTACTCTAAATTAGGTTAAGCTGGTTGGTTGTATGGCAAGTGGCGGTAGGAATCTTACAAGAATTAGTGATTCACAAATGCTGCAGTGATACTAGGTAGGTTAGAAAGGAATGAGGCGAGGTAAGGCTTCTTTAGGCTAGGCTTAGGCTACTTTCATGGAAATAAGCATAGGTTTTTTGCGTGAAGCAGTGACATAGCATCTGTATTTCCTTACCTCATCTTGACAGAAGGCAGAGGTATGCCTGTTCTCTCCTGATTGGGCGATGTGTTGATGTGCAGGTTCAAGGCTGTTTTGTTTGAGTGTTTTATGCTTGTCGAATTCTTTGTTGTCGTATTTCTTGTTCAATTCCTTTGCTTTGTTTTGTGGCAACAATTCCTGTGGAAGGGAAGTGCAATGTGCAGCATCAAAAAATTGGTGTTACATAGTTTTTGGTGCTTATCACATTGTTATGAAATTACAATTCTTTGATACATTCTGTTTCACTGTAATTACCTAAGGTGTTAAAAATAGAAACAGTTTTGTCACGTTTATAATATGATTACCACGCCAACTTGAAATGTGTGTCTTTGTTTGCTGAAGCGTATCTTAGTGATTCATAAGTTCCAGCTTTTGTGACTTAAATTTTCACTCCCGCACAGTCTTTTTGCGATGGCATTTATCACCCACCCTACTTCGAAAGCGATTCTAACTCAATGGCATAATGCATGTGTAGGTAAGGCAGGATATACCTATAGGTGTCCAGGTTCTGCGGAGCCTTGTTTATGCCTGATGGTTTCAAGTGAGCTTTGGAGCTCTTAAATTGAAAAGGATTGTTGTATGATGGTTGACACATCAGTTAAGTAAAAAAGACAAGATATGGAAAAAAGTGAAATTCCTCCCAAAGGTTCTTTGTAACAGTCGGTTGGATCTAGGCAGTCGTCATCCCCTAGTCAGTCATTCCAATGCTTTATATGTCAAGCCAGTTTGCGAATATCGACAGGTTTCTCGCGAGACACCGCCTTGATCGGGGCGAAACAGAACTACATCATTCGTCAGCCTTTAAGAGTCAGATGGCTGGTTTTAAGGCATAGAGTTTTATGAGGTTAGATGAGATGGTTGTGCAAGTCTTATTCATCGTAAAATAGCCAGGAGGTGCACTCATATGTCGCCTACAAGCCTTTATCGAAATGAATATCTGTAGCGATCTTAGTTGTGGTGCTGGTTACTGATAGTCGTTTCGACAAAGGTGCGTAGCCGAAATATCAATATGCCTATCTCTCCTTTCGCTGGTTATTCTACGAGGAAGTAAGAACAGTACTGTCTTATCTATATGCGTAATGCTCCTCGCAAATGCACTGAAACAACCCACGTAAATTTATAAGTTTGGACCATTACTTACCACTAACGTCACAGTTCAAAAACATTGTGCAAACAACATGCAAATCTCAGCCATTCAGACTGTCACGTTCTGTCACCCAATATGCGGTACTGTGCTAAAGTATCTCCGAAACACAGTCGGCTAAACCGAAGGGTTTCGATGACACCAGAGAACAAAGTGTTGGAAGACACTTGGTGGTGAGTGTCAGTGCTCAGCACACCAGCTAGAGAAGCTTTCTAAACGTATAATCAAGCAACAGGTGCTCAAGAAGCACGTCACGTCGCTGAAAAGCTTGGCTTTTTGCGAACCCTGAAAAGGCTTTGGTCTAGTTTGTGTTATTGCCTGAGTGTTTTGACATCATTCAGCGCTATTTCAGGTTCGATGGCCTGCAACAAGCTGCGTTTGCTATGATATTCTGCCATTGCGTGTTATTGAAGAGTTATAATAAAGCTGTCCGAATATTAGCACCCAAAAATACATTACGAATTAACTGACCGCTATGCTCGAAAAAGTCCTTCAAATGTGCCGACATCCACTTCGACGTGATCATTCAGCGAAAAAAACTACGGAAACCTGGTGATCGACACCACGCGACTAAACCGATGGTGTCATGCGTCCGTGATTAGTGATGATCAGTAGAACAACACTATGCGTTTCTAACGCGCCCATCGCGAGTGCTGCGCTGCAGCCTGAAGCACGCCTTGCGGCTTCCTGCCGGGGTTTCCTTGGCAACCTTGAAGTGGTCACGCACATTAACTAACTCCCTTTTTTTCCCGGAGCCGTACACGTCCAACAACGTTTAAAGGCACACACCATCGACCCTATGTCGATTACCAGAATTTGGTTTCGACCATCCGGGCCGAACAAAATGATAATGATAACAACAGCTCCCACCGAGAAAAAGCGAGAAAATGCATTGGAGCAGGAGCGTAGTTCCCTTTTCACCTGGGGAAACTATCTCCCTAACTTTGAGAGAGAAGTAGACCATATCGAGGAAAGCACATTTTTGTGTTTTTGGCAGGCTTGGCTATTTGCCCGATTCACTGCCCCAATCCTGCTTTTTCCCTTCAGCTGGGGGCACTCTTGCTCCTGAACTTTGAGAGATAAGTAGATCATATCGAGTAAAACATATTTTGTAGTGTATTTTTGACAGGTTGGCTATTTTCCCCGTTTAGTACCCTAAATCTGTTTTTCGGAACTGCATCCCTGTGGTAGAGGCTTCATGGCTGTCAAACGCGACGGCTTCCTCGCCATAGTGCCTCACCGCCGAGGCCACAGCACTACACGTTAAGTGGAAAGCGTCTGAGTCAAGAGGCGAGTGGAGCAAAATCGCTGTAAGGGGATCCGCAGCTCACACTAACCACGTAGCGGCGCCACAATATTCAGGGATTTCGACCGCATTGAGGACACATTGAGGACTCAGTCGGGTTCTCGCATTCCACACAAATAGGACGCCGTAATGAAAGAAATTAAGGTCTACAGAACTGTAGCCGTGGATTTAAGAACTGCCATGATTCTAGCACATAAACCTAAAGACAGCATAAATGAAGAACAAATCCATAAAATATGGATACAACGTTCAACATACCAAAACTACCAGAACGTATATCATCGAGACGATAGCGACAATAGAGCATCGAGCAAACTAATAAAAGTTTCTCCTTGCTCGGAATAAAGAGAGGGCCTCATAAGTGTTCAGCTTAGTGAATCAAAACAATGTCAAAAATGACGAAGGCCAACCCATGTTTATCTAATGACGGCAACCATTCCGCAGAATACCAGTGACACAAATTAGATTAAACAACTTTTAGCCTGCGTGCTGGCAGTCTTAGAAGCAAGAACAGCAGTGGGCTGGTGCTGCAATTTCTGCCAAATCGAGCAGCACTGGCCGCTGCAGATAGCACCAGGCGGCGGGCGTCGGGCGCGCGAGAACGACCGTTGTGAAATAAGTCCGGAAGTCTTTCAAAATCAGTTTGTATCGTTCAAAGATTGGGCTGGGACGTACATTTCACCTATATAGTTGAGGTTCACCTCTTAACAGCTTAACAGCTACAGCAACACGACAAAATGTATATTTTACCCGTGCTTTTCCAGCCCCAACGCCAGATTCCAGCACCATTTTGCGTTGCTGGTAATACTAATTCGTTCCTATTGTCAATCTGAATGTCGTGCAGTTGACACATTCACCCAGGCTGCCTTCTCAACGTACCAGTTGATGTCCTAAAGCGATGAAATGTGTGTTTTTTTTTAGATGTGTCATCGTTATTGTATACGCATTAACTAACACCTAGCGTGAGCCAGGAGCGCTGCCGCGCGGCCCTCGGAGACTGCAACGCCAGATGTGTTTTTTTTTGCCGAGCGCGCAGGTAAATAACTATCTTGTCTGATGATTTCACTATTCAATTCTGGCTGACGTTTGAACATTCCCAGACGACTGTGGTATGGCAATGTCAATACGCAACTTTGATCCCATTTCTATCAACGATCTACGTTCACAGAGTCCTAAATACTCCGTAGAATCCCCCCCCCCCAAAAAAAACAAATACAGACTGTGCTGAGCCCCCTGAGTGCTAATGGCTTAGGAATACTTACTGAACCATTGTAAAATCAATAGTGCTGGTGGTTTATTGAGAGCAGCTATTTAACGCCTGACAATAAACGTGTTGTTTTTTGTGAAACCCTATTTTGGACATCACAACTTCATAGCATTGTACAGAAGTGCACAGGGATGAGGAAAAGGATTATGGGGATAAAGTACACAGGGCTGAAAATTGTGCATTTCTATCACGATTTTTAGCCTTAAAAACCCAAAACTTATTTCCTGTGCCATTTAGACTTATATATCTTGATATATAAGATATATAATATGTATCTCGAAGCGTAACAATGTACAAAGTGGCGTATATGGGAGTGATTTTGCACACCTTCTTTTAATATAAACAACTATCGCTAGGGCCAAACCATGCACAAAAAGCTCACCAATTCTGAGTCAGCGGCCATTGTGTATCGATACAATAGCATATATAAAGTGCGTGTGGTCAGTGTGTAGATGAAAGTCCACGCATATATATATATATATATATATATATATATATATATATATATATATATATTTCTGCTCATTTTCGCCGGCATGTAGCTCAGAAACCAAATGGTTTCAGGTCTTAACCCTCGCCCTGATTCGCCTTGATAGCACAGACTAAAGGGGAAGGGTTGACACCACCCACTGGCGTTTCCAAACTAAAAAGACAGAGCTTAGCGGAAAGCGCCAGTGAATTGTTCTCGACTATATCTCGTGATTGGTACTAGTTTGTATATTGCTGGTCAATGATAGACCCGGTTATGTATGTCAAAGTTCGAATTGCCGGAAAATCGCACTTTTCAGCTTTACGTCATGCCTGCCGTTGACATACAGACTAGATAAAACAGCTGAATGGAGTGGTCTACGTGCTGTTACGTAAAGCCGGTTGCACTTATTCGTAATCAATAAATATAGACTCCCTCTGGTAGAACCACTGCGACGTATGAGGTTGGAGTTGCGGTGGATGATCGCGGAAGCAAAAATTACAGCTGTTAGCGATCTTTAGGGCCTCACGAGGTAAGGTCATTCTTCAACGGTCCAGAAGGATATCTCTGTCGCACTTTACTGTTCAATGAGCTACCCGCGTGAGAGACTCTCGCCGCCGACCTCCACAGCCGCTGCCTGCGCGGGCGGTCCGCTTGCTCACACCGAGCGCTGGTGGGGCCGCTCTCTTCCTGCCTACCTGGCGCCCTAGATCCCCGCGGGGTTCGGCCATAGTCGCATCCGATGTGTACGGGCAACATCCGCTCGGAAAAGCCGTGGAAAAAGCCGTGGCCCGCCCCGATGACAGCCACAGCGGCGCCGCCGCTGGCCCGGGTAGTTCCGCCCCGCTCACGCCGAGCATAGGCGGGACTGTCCTTCCACCTGGCGTTGGTGGGACAAGTGCCGCAGGGTTTACCCACCGTTGTACCGGGTTCCGTGGTGGGCTTCCAGGAGGGCGATATTTTGATACTGCAATGAGATGGACGTCCGCACACCCGGTGCTGCGGTGATGCTGCCAGTGTCCACCGGCCGGCAGCCGTGTACGTGGCGCTGACGTGCGAGTCGCTGCCGAATCTGCATGGTGCAGGTCGTGATACGTCGCCCTTCGCTACCTTTGTCAGTTGCACGGCCTTCCACGGGATGAAGAGCACAAATGCATGTCACGCTCAGATATATTGGACGCACGAGCAGGCACCCGACCAGGTAAGGGACAAGTGAGCCAGTTTCTAATAAATAAAGTGAGTAGTAATGAGTACTCAAGACCAACTAGTTACTTGCACAACAATAATCACCGCAGCAATAACGAGGAATAATACATCCGATAACAATAATTCGCATTTCAACTATCAATGTCATGATGCCTTGTAGGTTAACGCATGTACTAAGCACCTGACAATGCCATGACATCCGTGTTTTATCTACTTCATAATGCCGTATCACTCCGTGACTCACCATATTCATAAACTGCCCCATAATGTAGCTACAGCGGATCTGTCGTCCTTCAACAGGCAGTCATCACAAGCCCTTCACGACACGTGACGATCTCCCAGGCACGCGCGAGCCGCAGGCCAGACCGTCGCGAGGCGTCATAAATGCACTCCAAAACAAATGTGTGGGATTCGCGCACACTTTTCCCGTGCACTAGCAGTGAAACTTTAATTAAATTAAGAACAGTTATAAGGCTTTTTTAGAAATTTGATCCGAACCCTTTGAATGGATGGATTTCTGGGATCAGCGCTCACGCTAAGCAGTGCTTGTTGTGTGAGCCCTGACCCCTACCATCCGATCGCGCAATCCCAGGCAACGGCAGAATTTGGTGGCGAAAGCTTAACGTGCCGCAATGCTCGGCACGGTCCGTCCTGCCCCCTGACGTCAACTGACCTTTAGCGCGACCGCTGCCACCGGCCGCAGGCCATACCTGTCAAGGACAAATAGCGAGCGCCTAAAGCGACTCGAACGCACCCCGCCACGGGTGGGTGAATCGGGAGGCAGGCGCTCTAACCAACTGAGCCACCGGGACGGGCGATTATTGGTGCATATCACTCAAGAAATATCGCACACAGATTGATGTGCTTCAAAATTGTGCATTAAAACGGCCACTTCCCACTACGAAATACTAGACCACGTGCAACGGAGGCCTAAACAAGAAGCGAGGAATAGACCAGGCAAACCCGACGATCGAACCCGACGATCGAATAGGAAAGTTATGGGAAAAGGTATCTGCTGTTTACGCCACCGGCCAAATGAAGGTAGAAATTCGGCCCTACAGCTGGCCGAATGTCTTCTAAACAGTGCTCCTTAATTTGTTGTGCATCCCGTTCCTCTGCAGGCGTGCGCTCTGCAGCTTCGCCTGATGATGAAGACACGCCCGTCGGCAGGTGGCCGCCATCTTCTCGATCAGCTCAGTATGGTGGTTTTCCAAGCCTGATTAAGTTTCCAGGGGTGGTGCCCAGGATCTCACACGTCATCGGTGCCGATGTGGCATACCGCCGCACTCTCCAGCATCCGCGAGAGCACCGCATGGTAAGCCGCGTCCAGTGGCACAATATAGCGGCGGAGCTTCTCCTCAGCACCCAGCACTACATTCTGAGTAGTCTTGCGGAAGGATGCGTCAGCCCACCGCTGTTTTTCAGTCACAAACGGCGACATAAGGCTGTGGGGTCGTCGGACCCCTGACCGCTCACCAGCGCTTCTTAGCAGGTGGTGCAACCTACTCTATTCAGCACCCTTCGGAAGGCGGACAAACGCAATGGCGACCACGGAGGACAGCCCCGGTCGCTAATCATGATCGTCTAGGATATCGAGCACCTCGGTGTTGTCGGTGTCACACGCGCCATCGGCACCCCGCTGACTGGGACTGTGACGCACAACCATCAGGATGGATTTGTGATCCAGCCTCGTGATGTTTCTGCTGCGTCTCGTGCATGTGCCGGAATGTGGCGACGAGCTGGATGCTGCTCGAGTTGCTTAACCCACCTGAGAAATCACAAGTGGATAGTAACGAACGCAGTAGACCCGTAGAAGTCAAGATCAGAACCTGTGGTTAATTTCTGGGCTCTAAGACATGTTCATGCACATGTTCTCAAAAATTCAGAGTAGATAGTATAGATGCCCTGTTCCCAAACAGGTGAAAGCAGCCTGCAAAACAAGAAGCGCAACCTAATGTCATTCCAGTCAATGCCCTGTTAACACGCGCTCGGGTGGGGGGTCAAATTGGCCCCTCCCGAAGGCTTTTTTCCATAATGGTTTCCGAACGGCGCAGCGTACCCGCGCCAAATTTTGCATAGCTGTAGAAAATTGCATGGCGGATTGTTTGACATCAAACATTTAGCTGTACCTTGTAAGGTCGTTGACCTATGGCAGGGCAAAGTCAGGCCATGGTTTCAGCGAAGGCAATTTCTAGGGAATTGTCCAATCTGATACAATAACGGAGTGTTTGATGAGGCCCTTCATCTCTAAGATGCTTTCTTAGGCACCACAAATATTGAATGAGCAAATTACGTTGACCAAAGAACAGGTATGAAGGTCAGACCAAGGTCACAACGAACCTGACTGATTACTCTAGGGCTTGCTGTATGGGACAGTTTGTAGTGCTCATTTCGAATTTATTGACAACAGGATCTACATAAGGCATCTTTCATTGACTTCTTAGAGCTAATAAAAGGTTATTGACCTAAGATGATCCGGGTCGACATTTTGTTTTAGGAGCACACTGCCCAACGTAATCTTTGTCGCTTATTCAAATTTTGACCTTTTGCTTAGAAACGGTTGCCTAGGTTCTGCGGGCACTTTGGAGACCAACCTAGAATTTTACCCTTGTTTGACCTTATTGGACCTGAGGGTCATGACCTAGGAAGCTCAAACTTTGACCCAAGTGAGTTCACGTACAGGTTAAGACACGCTGTACATTTGGTGTCTCTAGCTTTCTTAGTTCCCGAGATCTCAAGGGAAGTTCAGATTGACCCCCCCCCCCCCACACTCGAGCGAAGGGTATCTAGCCGGCCACCCGGGCGCGTGTTAATCATCAAGGTCATCACCAACTTCACTGCAGGTAGTAAACTGTGGAACAGTGGAGCTTATTACCACAAACATACATTAAGTGATCATGGGTCACCATCTTAAGTGATTATGCACCAGTAAGCCAAGACGATGTTTGCGACTCAATTTTACACAGTTTTCCCACTATACGTTGTCTATATCAATGTGTGTGGCTAAAAGGAGGATAAAATGCTACATATAACACATGTTTGCATTATATACATAACGCTAACATGTTAAGGTGGTGAAAAGTAGCGGTATGGTTGAATCGTTTAAACTAAAGACAGGTTTCTTTTTGTCATCTGCATCTGCTTCTGATTCCAAGGAATAATCAGTATGCATTGCAGCATACTTCTCTCTGCAATGACACTTTTTTCTGCCAGCCATGCATAAGTGCATAAAACTATATAGTGTCCACTTTTGAGGCATTAAGTTATGCCCATGTATTTCCTTATTATAACAAGAAGCAAACACAGACAACGACAAAAGTTGTGCACAGCTGGGTAACCACCATAAACTTTTAAGAAGCAGATGGGCATAATTTGAGTCCACGGGCCAAAATCTGGAAGTAAAATTCACATCCTTGTTTTGTTTTGAGCATGCCTTTGTGATACGTGGCTTCGATTAAGGCAGCGTTGCACATCTGTATGTGATTTTGAACTGAAATAGCCATCTTGAAGTTCATCTGGTGCAGTTTACAGCCCTGATCTTTTTCTTCTTAAGATTTACACCCTTCTAGTGCCTGAGCTAAACGCCCGCGAAGTTATGCAGACTTTTTGATGGAGACTATTTCAGTGTCACCCAGACATGATAACGTTATTTAATTCCTGCCATTCCATTAACCATGCTGCGATCAAGGCCAAAGAACATATAATTGTCGAGCTGATCATATTTCGCGATCGTCAGCACGATTACGAGGCTGTGCAAGGTACGGTGTTGATATCAAACACTGGCGCATTGAGGAGCATATTTACTGGACAGAGAAATTGTGTTGTCTGGAGCGGTCTGTTCCACCAAAAAGCACCCAAATCGAAAGTGAGCTTATTTCATCACATCTGATGCCTGCACCAATGTTTTCAATCGTAGGGTATCCCATTTAAAGGGAATATTCCAGATCTGAAGATATTGAACAAGGCATCAGATATGAGGAAATAAGCTCACTTATTACCATTGGCATACTTGTAAGCACGATCCTGTGTTTTCCGAGACTGCTTGGAAGATGGGAGATGATGCCTCTGAAGCATTTTAACTTGTCAGGATCCTTAACCACATCCATTCTGCGCCCTCAACCCACTCCTCGCGCCCACGTGTGCACGCGTTTTATCTCCACACAAATATGGTGCCAAAAGAATAATCTTCATAAAATACCTTACAGTGGGGGTAATCTGGACTCAGCATTAAGGTCAGTATTAATAAATGTTATAACAGCTTTAACGACAGCAAAAAGCCAGCCCATCTTCAACTAAAACTGTACCCATCAATTATTATCCATCCGTCGCATCATCCATTCGGCAAAAGGCCGGAATAGGAGCACCTGGCGAGACGCGGATAAAATACCTTCTTCAAACTAAAAGTAAACGAGACACGTGTAACGGACAGTTCATGCAACGCAGCACATCCAGAGTGCGTCGTCTGGAGACCATCATAGTATAAAAAGGCTTGAAACATATTTTAACCACACCATTGAAACCTGTCGAAAATCTTTTTAAAGAAGGTTTCCGGCGAACGCGACCATCTTAGGTAGTGTCAAATAAGTTTTCCAGGGGTCTCCAGACCCTTAATGACACATTTGTTAGACGCACAGAAGGACCAACGTTTAAACATGGCACGATCCCCGATCTGTCTTTAACGTTTTTCATGGCGAATCTCCCAAGCCGGTCCATGGACCCAATCGAGGCCTTTTATGGCGCTCAGGCAACGTTCTTGTAAAACCTTCACAGGTCAATTCGCAGCGCTGTTCTCATGTTTACCCCATTTTGGGAAAGACCACCAGTGCCTCCGAACGGCAGGCCATCTGCCCGACCTGCGCAAAATGCTAGTTTCAGTGCAGACACATGTATTTGAAACGTTCAGGTGCAGCGGGCGCCGCCACAGTATGCTTGCTCGCACTCCGAAAAACATGCAGCGAAGCGATCCAAACACACGGGGAGGTAACTGGTATGAACGAATCGCAGGAGGCAACACCAAACGTCCGCCGCCATCCTCCGCGGACAGCAGCAGCACAGCCCAGTGGACAGTGTGGGACGGGCTGCCGCCATCCTCCGCGGACAGCAGCAGCACAGCCCAGTGGACGGTGTGGGAAGGGCTGCAGCCATCCTCCGCGGACAGCAGCAGCACAGCCCAGTGGATAGTGTGGGACGGGCTGCCGCCAGCTCACTGAACCATGCCGCGCCGACATCTCGCTTCTGAAGCGCGACGAGGCCCAGAAACCGCATCTGCTTGTTCACCCCTCTGGGAATGTTCTTCAACTGGAGCATCGCCCGCCCGGCGATCTGGACGACCGGGAGCGGCTCCTGATCTGCTGGTCTGATCGGCTGTGCCAGCACGCTGTGGGCGGCGGCTCACACCAGGAGGGCGTCCAGCAGGGTGTTATACCCCGCGATTATCATCAGTGCCGCGATCACTTGATGAAAATTCGCCTCTGTTAATGCGAGAAGGAAATGAAAGATACAGCTAATCAATGGCGGTGAGCTGATGGCCAGCAGTCATCACACATCACGCGTAGTATCCGAAGTCGTAAAGATAGCACAAAAACCGGTTAGGTAATGCGATGGCTTCATTGTTGTGGCGCGTGCAAGAACAAAGGCGAAAAAGTACGGTCTCAGATACAACTATCGCAAATAAGAGCCAGGCGTGGGGCGGGACATCCGCTTGAACAGGATGTAAACAAACATTCAGAAACAGGAGTGCCTTGTTTTCATCAGCGGGTCAACTATTTCAAGCAGTTGCAACTTTCCTATAACAAGGGCGCCTTCGTGGGTGCGAAAACCCGCGGGTGCTAGAAGTGTCTTAGTGCCCCGCCACATTGGGTGCGCCATTGATGACATACACGCAAACTTTCTTGCAGGACAACGGCACCATGCTCTGCAAAATGCGTTCCGCATTTCCTGAGGAGGTGTTCAAGACTTGGCATAACGCAGCTTCTGGATTGAATAGCCCTGGAATCACAACTTGCACCGTGCAGTCACGTTGTTAGGTGAAAAAGTGTTTGCTTAATGACTTGACGTCAACTTTGATGGAACGTAAGGCACATCAGCCGTTCACATCTGAACATATTAATCAAAATAAGTCAATCAACGATTACTCATTCAATGTACAGCGCTCTAGCGCCAGGGTACGCCCACTCATCCACGCGGAGACAAGGAGCTGACCAGCTTGCAGAGCGGCAGGCTTCCATCTCGGGGAGGGGGGGGGGGGCGGCTGACTCAGTGGGGAGCCGGCTCAGAGCCCCCTCCCCGCAGGCCCCGGGGCCGCGCGGGGCGGGGGGAGGGGGGCGAGTGAAAGTCGCCCTGCTGAGATGGCCGCCGTGTCAGTGGGCGCGCGCCGGGCCGGCAGTGAGGACCGTGAACGGCGCAGAGCGGGCTGGGTGTCGTCTGCCAAGAGACCTCCTCAGGACCGGCCGCCGGTGTGCGCCGCACCCGACCCACGCCGGCATGGCAGGCGCTCAGGTAGGCGGACACGCTAAGGCTCAATGTGCACTCGCTGGGGCAGGCGGACACTGCGTATGTGTGCTGATTATCTAGATGCATATATATATATATATATATATATATATATATGAGTAGCCTTGCGGATGTATAAATACGGCGTCTATATAAGTGTGCTCGACAAAAATGGACGAAACATGCCAATAAGCACGGCTTGTCCGTGCACTCTGTAATGCGATCGGAATATCAAAAAATAATATGTGACGGATTCGCGGCCTCATTTTGTAGACCATGTGCAAAATTTGGTCTTGATCTCTTATTTAGGTTCAGTCCGGCGCACCCAAACAGCAAGTTTGGTATACAGTTCTCTCGTTATCATATTTCAACACAAATTAGTCCTGGATGCGATCAATGGAATCTTTAAACAAAATGCTTCCTTTGCTGTCGAAGTGCAGTCAAAAGCTTTTCGAAGTAGTCTTAGAGCACTTATTTCGATAAAGGCAGATAAATGTATTTCACAAAATATACTGAAGTAGATTTTGTTGACGTTCTGCTATTTTTAGGCGGCCCGTCGTAGTTTCATATGAATATATACTCCACGGAAATTTCAACCGCTCCTGTGACATACCTACACACCTGACCGGTTTATTTGAAGAGACGAGTTTAGCTCCCAAAACTCGTACACTGCATTCTGATTCATGACAATGTCCTTGTCATTAGCTGCATTAAATGCACCTGAATGCCTTTGTAACGGTAAAAACTAGGCACTAGTCTGCATCTCTCTGAATGAAATGTAACTAAGAAATGGAGGGTAAGTGGCGATAAATACAAATAGAATTCGACGGCCAGGGCCGCTGATGGTCGCTAACCTGATACCGTCCCCTGCGGTCTCTCGGTGTTATGTTGCTATGTGGCACCGCGGTCCCCGTCTGCCGGCTGCCGGGGGAGGGGAGGGGGGGGGGGGGGGGGGTACGAATTTAGCTTGAAGGTGGAGGCGCGGGCATGTCCCCGACGGCGAGTCACATTAACCTAGTGCAGACATCCGGAACTTTGCAGAGAAGGGTGAATCATGAAAACGGCGGCACTTAGATACCGTCGAGCTAAAACTAAGGTCAGCTGAGGCATGCCACCTTGAGTGAACTCTCACATGTACACCTGCAGCACTCCCCGGGCTTTCCAAGATATAAGCGCGTGGATAAGCACGTGCAACATACCAGCGGCTGGGCACGAAAGCCACTCCCCAGAACGAGGACGATGGAGCACGTCCGTAAGGTACAGGAATTTGGGGAGGGGAGGGGGCGGGCGAGGTGGGGTGCGGGCGCACGTGAATGAGAAGACCATGAGATCTCCACGAGTGGGTTGAAGCACACGGTGGTAAACTTCCGCGGAGCAAGGCTGAGCATGCAAGTAAAAAATAACCCATTGCTTTCTTTATATGCTAGAATAACTGCTATTTTTGTGAATCAGCTGGTGTTTATAAAGCGTTCAATGATGCGTAAAATACACTTCATTGTAAAGCAGGTATATTTTTCCGCACATCGCAAAACTGGATAATTCGTTCCATATTATCTGTACCAGTTCAAATCAATTTAATTCCAATATGTTACGAATGAAAACAAAGGTTTGTGCGGCAACAAATATCCGCGATTTGAACCAATCATGGAGATCGGAGGGCTTGCTACTACATGGATATGGTACACGATCAGCAAGTCAGGTAATTAATGCAAATTAAAATGTCAGTGTGCAAAAATCGTGGCAAGTGCACCATGTCTACAGCACTAAATTTTCACAGCAGGCACGACCTCGATTAAGCTCTATCGCACAGCGGGCCGGGAGATTTTGCATCCAACCTGGGACGCCACAAAACGCAAACGTTGACCGAATCCCTTCACAGCCACGCTGCCACACTGCCATCCCACTCGACTGTGCCGGACCGGCTCTGGTCCTCACGGGGAGCTGATCGCCGAGCGAGAGGCGCACACGGTCGCGTCGTGTGCGAGGCTTACAGAAACGCCGGCACAAAACTAGCCGCGGCGGCGAGGCGTGCAACGCATGCTAATGGCGCAACGGGCCGCCGCCAATGTCAAGAGCGGCTCTCGCTTTCGATACCGTGTGAATGGCTGCGGCAGCAGGAGGCGGGTGGGGTGGTACCCGGTCGGCGGTTTCCGCTCCGTTGTGAGGCAGGATGCGGCGATTCGCCCTAGGCATGGTTCGGTGGCGCTGTTGGAAGATGCCGCACGTCTGCTGGCCCGGCTGCAGGCACTGGGGGCTGGGTTATAGGGGGGGGGGGGGGGAGATAAGGTCTCCGACATGCGCCATTCAACGTCGAATCGATGGCGTGCAATTCCAGCTCTGGGCTCTTTCCCATGCTTTGAGCCCGAGCCCCCATTCAGGTTAGCGGGCTAGCTTCCGATTGGTCGAGCGGTGGGCATTCTTGAGCTGCCCATGGGGCCTCAGTGCGGATCAGCCCGCCCTGTGGCCCTCCCTCGGATAATCATGCGTCATGCGCATGCCGCCGGCATACCACCCCCATCAGCCGCCCCCCCCCCCCCCCGCCCCTGTGACGTCACTCCGATCTTATGGCCTCTGTACCACGGCGTGCGAGGCTGACCTCGTTCCTCGAGGCGACATGCGAGACTGTTTCCGGCCAGCGGAGGCTTTGCTTCGCCGTAGACGCGCCTCGACCGGGTCTCGTTGCATGGTGCTCGGCCAACTCGGTGGGGAGTGCCGCGAATTAAGGCAGACAATGCGTGCGGTTGGGGATCGGTCGGTAGTGGGCGTGCGTCCCCGGCTTCGTTCGGCTTCTCACCATGCTACACGTTGTTATCGGGAGGGAGGAGTTGCCGGAGCCTGGGCGTGACGTGATTATGAGGAGAATGGGCAGGCATGTGCGGACTTCGATTGCAGCCGTGCTGGTTCAAGCTTGTACTTTGTGCTCAGCGCAACACCCGCAGCGCTTCAACCGTGAAGCTGAACAGTGACATGCAACGCTCGCTCCGAATTCCTATGCATACTTTCATTGTAGATCTTTGAAAGCTTAGATGCACTAGTCAGTGAGCGCCGGCGAGACAAGGCGAGGCCACTGTATGCAGGCACTCCTCCTACGTCGAAGAACGGCTCCGTTGATGTCGAGCGTGCACGCTGAGCACTCTTCAGCACCAGTTCGCGAGGCGTCGGCCGGATTCCCGACTCGATTCAGCTGCCCATGAACCCGGACGGCGCCATGTTAGGTGCCGAACGCCATCGGCGAGCCATGATTCACAGCTCACATTCGCTATTATCAGAAGCGCACCCAGAGCGAAGCCGGCAGGGACAGCGGGTGGGCAAGAGTGGGAAATGGATGTCAACGGCATCGTTCGGTCGCTTAAAACGAACTACGTGATCCTCCTAGTCTGAGTGACCGGAAGAGTGACTGGGAATACCCCAGAAGGTCTGAATGCGCCCTTGCATCAGTCCTTCGCGAGTCTTCCCATCCAAGTCATCGTCTCCTCTCCCGATGCTCAGGCAGGCGCGTAAGCGTCACGGGACGATGACTTGGTTCGGAAGACGTTCAAAGGCCAGGGTCAAGAGCACGTTCGGGGCTGATGGGGTCAGCCACTGCGCGACCTCCGGGGTTGTATGTCTCGTAAAATCGGCTCAGAGGCTCAGCCTGGAGTACTTAGATCAGTGTCACGATTTGCTCCTAAGCACCCATTCTCTCAAGGTTTGCTGCACTTAAAAGTTTGTTGTTGGTTTCACTGAAATGTTTTTGGTGCACATTTTGTTTATATTTTAAGGCTGTGATGGGACGGATCAATACAGAGATTAAATGATATGATCCTCGTACCTACATAATACTGATTTTGTCTTGTTAATTTTGTTTAGCATTTCTCCTCCGCTTGCATGAATTTCTACGCCCTTAATCCTTAATTTATTCCCTAATCATAGCCGCAATACACGCCAGGTGCGATTCTTGATCACCAACATCACGGCTTGAACACCAAAATCGGCTTTCATGGCATCGACCGAGACGACCCGACAATCGTCAGCTCTCACCGAGCACACAGCTCAGATGTGGGGCTGCATGGCCGGCCCCTGCCTGTGGCGGGGTTAGTCCGCTCCCCTCCCACCTGATCGGCGGAGACATCGTACTCCAGCACCAAGGTCGACTGGTGGTCGGCGGCGGGGCCCGTGCAGTCCTGTGCCGGCGCGGCGGAACCCCGCCGGCCGAGACGACGCGCACTGGGGAGCTTCCAGAGCCTGCCGCCGGCTCGGCACTGCACTCTGGGGGTGGCGTGACGTCACCAAAGGGGCCGTGGAGCTTTCCCCAGGTGGTGCTTTGAAGTTAGCAGCTTTAGAGGCGAGTTGGTGCCCCATTTCAGCGCGTTCTCGTCCTTGCTCATCAGGTCCCCTGGAGACCACTTCCATAAGTGGGATGCGTTGCCGGTGGGCAGTTGCTTTGACTGGCCCAGGGGTCACGTCGCGTCACCTCAGAAGGTCAGACCAATGCAAATTTGTTACACAGAGGTGCTGGAGTGGTGACTTTGTCGTCGCGACAAAAAAACCTGATGCTAATCTACCTTCCTGAATGCGAGGCCGGCTACTACTCGAGCCGATATAAATTCATAAACTGCATTTTGTCGTCAAATTTTTTAAGAGTATCTGAAGAATGCAGCAGCCTAAAACGTTGCAAGCAAAAACGAGATTCAACATCATTTTCTCAAGCCGTGGCAAGTTTCACTCTCCGTTGGCAGCCACGCAATGTGAACTTGATCCACCAGTAAGAAAGCAGTTGAGAAAGTAAATTGTCTCGTAGCCACCAGCTAATCTCTTCAACCCCACCAACGAGAGAGAAAGAGAGTGGCCCACGTGTCATGTCACTCAGGTTTGCGGGCTCACAAAGCCTCCGTCGATAGTTGCAAGTTGGTGGATTCAGCAGATGATTTACACAAAGAACATCGCCAGTGAGGGGCTGCCATTGGTGCCGTTGCCATGGCAACATTACACGACCGATCTCCGATCCACCAGGCCTTTGCCTGACGTCTCGTGAAATACGTCATTCGTGCCGACCATAAAATATGGAATACATAACTATCGAAGTGACTGCCTTAATGTAAAATTTGTTTCTTATTTTATTATCATTTCAAATTATAATGGGCG
This sequence comes from Pollicipes pollicipes, assembly GCF_011947565.3. Taxonomy (NCBI): domain Eukaryota; kingdom Metazoa; phylum Arthropoda; class Thecostraca; order Pollicipedomorpha; family Pollicipedidae; genus Pollicipes; species Pollicipes pollicipes. Next base: position 6,802,677 of record NW_023596448.1, read on the forward strand.
TTAATAAAAAATATCGTTGCGTTAGTCACTTAGCTTCTAAATAGTGACGCCTGTCCTGAAATGCAATGAAAAAAAGGACAGAGGCAAACACTGGAAGGAAGACGTCGTGGACTGTATTCTAGCAAACCACCAGCCGCCGTCGCCGTCTGACGTCCCGGCTTTGACGCCTTCCTGATGTAGTCCTGGGGGGATGCCGCGGGCCCCCCCCCCCCCCCAACGTTCACGTTCTTGATGTTTGTGCCATGAGTTGAGGCGTACATGGTGTCAGCTTTTGAAAGATTGATTGACGGTTGGGCCTATCATTTCCGTGACACCCTGGAATGGAAAACGTCTGGGGGTTTCAAAAATGAGTAAAATAGGAAGCGCTTATCAACCGTCTGGGACCTGTGACCACAGATGCAGTCACGAACGGAATGAGGCAGGATCTGTATGGTGTAGTGAGGCTGAGGGTGGTCTGTGGTGATAACATATTGAAAAAAATGACAATTCATGGAATGTTCGTCGCGTCTTACGTGTGTTCCACCCCAAGTCTGGTCTCAGTTTGTTCAGCGACGTTCTGAGAAAGTTCCGGGTGCGGCAGGACGCTTTGTTTTTTTTAGTTGTCGTTCGTCGCGTGCTTTGATATGTGCCAATGTTACAATAGTCAGAATTATTTTCAAGATATTGTTCACAAACTTGTGGTATTTGAAATTTTTCGATATGGTAAGCCCCAGCTGTTTTTGTATATCAATGCAATGCTATCTAAAATCACTTTAAGCGTGGCATGCCGAACTCGCCGTGGGAATTCTGAAGCTCCTATTCAGTCTGCTGTCTTATCTGTGGAATTCCGAAGCTCTGAAGTCACCCCATACCTCTGCAAGGTGTGTGGATCAGAGTTTGACTAACTAGATCACTTGCAACTTCGCCACTGAGCTGGGCCCCATCTGATGAGGCCAGGGAGAGGTCGAACCCCCAACACGAACCAGACCAGACAGCAAATGAGTTGGCAACGTGCACCAGATCTAGAGATGCCCTCGCCAGTCTGGTGGCGAACATCAATTGGTCGTGATGGTCCGGACGCAGCAGCCTTCGCATGCAGCCACATTCGCTCAAGGATGTTTCGTATTCCCTGCGTACTACCGTCAGCTGATGGGAACAGCCGAGCTTTCCGGAGTGCAGTAGGGTGACTGAAAGCATAATTTTCCTCAAGCATGAAAGCTTTCCAGCTTTAGCTGTTTTCATGACATCAACTGGAGATTGTCGCGGACAAGGCAAGTCATATGAAGTGGAAGGAGGAATGGAGACTTGGGGAAAAAGCATCCGCATAGCGATAAAAGATATCAGCCACAGCCTGAGTTATTTCAGAATTAGCACATAACAAAGCCCTCAGCAGCATGTACAATCGATAAGACTCAAAAGTTGTCTACGTTTGTCTGAAGCACACATTTATCGCACCATCAGGCCACAGATAGAATTCCGTTTCCACAAACGGATGTTGAGCACTCATTCAGATCCAAGGCACGTCGTGACGCCCCGGGGCGGTTCGATGCCTCACGCCGCTGTGGTCAGTAAGTGACCACAGTCACCTGGCAGCGCCAGCGTGCATGCCCCCCTCCCCCGGTTACGATCGGTGCCAGGCGAGATTTCCCGGTACGATACGCGCCCGCGCGGGTACCCTCAACGCGGAGGTGCCGGCGCCGGTCTCGTCGCGTGCAGCGCAGTCAGCTGATCCCGCCCGCCGTCGGCGGTCGGCTCCAGGCGGGGTTAGGTCGGCCCTCCGCCCAGCGGTGCTGTCACGCCAGTGGCATGCGGTTCTCAGCCGCGAGGGGGCGGGCTGATCCCCGGGGTCAGGCGGATGTCGGAGGCAGCAGGATGCCACGCTGACCTGCCAGATGGCTCCTGTGTTGCTTCGGCAAAAATGCATTGGTTTCCGCTGGGGCGTTGCTGCAAACCCTCCGAGTTCCTGCACCAGTCATGTATGTCTTGATGTCGTGGCCAGTGACGTAGGAGTGGCATTAAGGTGTGGAGGGGAGGCGTCCCCGATAGTTAAGTCTGATCATTTCCCACGCCATCCTTGCCAGGAACAACCCAACTGATTAAAGAAAAAGTGAGGGGCGCCCCGCCCTTCCCTGCGACAAACTCGCGCGCCCCCTCACATGACCACAATGACAGCGCCTGCTATCGCTTGTTTAAAATTGATATAGGCACATCCGTCCAGTGGTGCAGACGATCTCTTGAATGCCAACCACGTGGATTTTCGGATTCATCGAGGCTCGTAGAGCAGGGCATGAATCTTTATGACTCAAACGGCGTCACGTCCGGACCAGCTCAGAGCTCAATGTCCTTTGTTTGGTGTAGGGCTTACTGGCTCTGAATGGGGCGCCATTAGATCGTGTTTTTTTTTCTCGCTGATATTCAGTGGCTATCTTGTTTTTCATGGTTTTGGAGGAAGTTATTAGAGAATTGGGCGTTAAATAACTGATGCTGAACGACTGACGTTCCCAGATTGGGGCCCACGGCTGGCGCGTAGTGACTGGTGTCCATTGACTCACGCTCAATGGTAGCTCACTGACCTGCAGTAGATGACTGCTATTCCATGACTCCACTGTCTGATGGTGTCACCATCCCACCCCTGCGGCAGCCGGCCGTTCCGGCGCGTCCCTGTGCTGGGGCCCATCCCAGCCGCTGGACCGGTCTTGCCCGGTGTGCCGCGCGAGCTGCCGGCTGTGCCTGGTACGGCCGACCGACACGTGAGGAAAGACACCGGGGCGGGCTCGTGCACGGTGGGAGTCAGGCAAGGGGTGACGACCTCCCTGTAATTTGCTGTTCGCAGGACGCACTGCTTTAGATAACGAAGCAGGTATGCTGCTGCTTCCTCTGCTGGTCATGACTATGCATCCAGGGTACGGACGGGGACTTGCAGAGCCGGATGTAGGAATTCGCAATGGGAGGCACGCTCCCCCCTCCACCCCCCCCCCGTCACCACCACCAACAAAAGGCCTGAAAAACCCCCACTGGATATCTCAGCTGATTCGAGATTACGTACCCACATTGAAGTTGTATTGTCAGCAGTCACGCCTAAATTAATTCATGCAATACGTTTGAGAAGGGTACGGAGAGGGCACGTGCCTCTGCGGCGCCACGCGAATACGCCTCTGAGAACACGAAATCCGCGTAACTCTCACATCTCCGTATTGAAACCTACGCGACATCGCCGACTTCACCACGCGTGAGAACTTCACGCCAGCCGGCACCGCTTCCCAGCCGGCCGAAGCGCTGCAACGAGAACAAACGACGCCGGGGTACCCGCCCAGCGGCGTCAGTTGGACCGGTCGCGCGGTGCGCTCGCTCTCCGCCCAGCGCGGCGCCGGCCCGGGGGGCCGTGAGCCGGGCGTCCGCCAGGCTGACACCAGCGGCGCCGCTACCGGTCCTGTGGTCGGCCCGCCGGGTCCGTCAGCCAGAGGCGTGCCGGGGTGGGGGATCACGGAGGAATGTGTCGCGGCGCATCATTCTGGCGATGTGATCTTGAAGGTAACTGCTAGGAAATAGCGGCACATGCAGGCTATTTCCTCGGGAAATGCCGCTGCAAACTCTTCCCTCGTGACGAATTCCCCGTGCGCCTCTGGGTGAGCGGCTCAGCATCCGCGGCACGCGACGACAGGCAGAGAGAGAGGGAGAGTGACTGGTGGGTCCGCAGGCCAGACGACCCGAGCACCGGACCGACGTACGAACTCTCACCGTTGGCACCGGCTCAGCCACAGAGCCGGCACGCCTGACCGGAGCCAGGGGGCCTGGGAGGGCGAGGGGGGGGGGGGGATCGCTGGCTGGAGCCGAGACCAAAGGCATGATACGGGGATGATGATTGCTGCAGGATAGGTGAAGTGGGGAGGGGGGCACGCCTGACCGGAGCCAGGAGGCCAGAGGAGGGGAGGGGAGGGATTGCTGGCTGGAGTCGAGACCAAAGGCACGAGACGGGGATGATGATTGCTGCAGGATAGGTGAAGTGGGGAGGGGGGCATGGCTGACCGGAGCCAAGGCTTAAAACATAACGCGGTGAAGGCGATCGCCGTTTTGGTGCGCTTTAGTTGCATAAGCCATTTTGGCGAGGAATACTGGAGAGCAAAGGCGTCGAAATTCACAATAAGATAATCAAACGTCAGGTGTGCTCAGAGAAGTATCAGCACCGGGAAAGGTTCTTATGGTCGGTGAGCGAGCGCGATATCACGAGAATCACAAGAGACGCCAACTTGCCCCCACGTCGACGGCACCGGTTCCGTGTCGTGAACGCTGGACAGACAGTGAACGATACACGGTGGACAACGTCATCACGGCACCCGCTGAACTAGACTCCCACGGGGCGCCGCGGCTGATCCGCCTGATCCACACGCCTCGCCAGGACCGGACAGGGCTCCGTTATCCAGCGACGACTCCATGTCTCGACGCCCCGACGGTCACGACTTTCCCGCGCCGACAGCGCACGAGCAGCGGCACACAATCACCGCCGGGACGCATGAGCTGCGATGACCCCGGGTCTCTCTGATTTCAAGGATTTGCGCTCATTTTTTCGCCATGCCACGCGGCCAACGTGGCACTTAGTGGGAAGAGTGACGTCATTTGTCTCTCCGGGACGAGCCATTTGTCACAGGGCTGTGACGTCACGTTGACCTCCAGTTTTCTGAATGATTGCAGTCCGGTTTGCGGGCCCATTAAAGACAGAACAAGCCCACCAGCATCCGCCACCAACAGCTCTGCCCCGCAAATCGAAGGCCTCTCTCCACCACTGCGGCCTGTGAGCAGTTCTTCTGCGCGGTTCGCCACACTTTCGCACCGACAAACACGTCAGCGGCGACAGCTCTGGCCGGGCAGCCTGAGACGCGGGCTGACCGCGGCCGGCCTGAAACACCGCTGCCAGCAGACAAACATGACCCGCTAAAGAGCGGCCAACTGGCGCCGGCTGCGGCTGTGTGCAGCGTCCTCGGAAATGGAAAAATGCGCCGCCCACGGCTGGCTTTCTCAACGGATGGCGGCGGCGCCTGTGTTTTTCCAGCTGACCTCAAGCCGACCTCAGGCCGACGTTCGTGCTCGGCGGTCAGCTTCAGCTGGTCTCCGTTCTCCAGAGCCTTCAGCCCGTGCATACCTTGGTGAAGTAGGTAGTGCGAAGGACTCAACGGTTCTCGACGTTAAGAGAAACTTGCCTTCACGTCCATTGTGTTAAAGGAATGGAGTGGATAGAGTTGCCCCTGAGCCCGCCCCCCCCCCCCCCCCCGTAAAAACTTTGGACTTGTTCCTTCGACGCAGCTATGCGTGCATGCATTCCCCGGACGGGTAGCAGGAAGGGAGAAGCGGAAGCCGTGTTCAGCCGCAGTCTTCGAGGACAATTACCCATGCTTGCTTGTCGGCTTAACAAGTTTCAGACAATATCGTGAACCCATCGGGCCGCGTGATAAACATGAGCACGCGATCAGAAATATCTTAACCAAGGCCGCAACAGTTGCGAACACATAGAGCGCATCCAGGAAGCTGGTGTCAGAAGTTATCGGTGCTGTTGTCCGTGTGATCTCGAGGATATCACGTCGGTCTCGTGCCACTGCGGGCGGCGGACGCGGCGACCTCGAGGCGCGCTATCGCGGTGGTCCAGGTCTCGCCCGGGGCTCGGATTTCCCCAATAAGCACGGTGAACTTTCAGCACGGACGGCCGTGCCATGGTCCTGCATGACATGTTAACCTTGGCAAGAGGTGATGGACCGCCAGGCCTTGGCAATATTATCCCTTCGGCTGGACTACGTAAGTGGTGGGGTGCCCGTACTCACGCAACAAGCCACGGTCGAGTAAGGAGCCTGATCCCAGCACCACTCAGCAAATAATACGCGTGGCCCAGTTCAAAAGCCGCTTACAACATCAGCCACCCCAGCCACCCACGCCTCCTCCCGCTGCACCGGCAAAGCGTCGGCCTTCGGAGTCAGAGGTGGCGCAGCCCCCCCCCCCCCCGCCCCCCTCACATCTGAGCATCATCATCGTCATCTCCCCCGGGGGGGGGGGGGGAGTGCTCCAGATGTGAGCGTGGGAACGAGTCGACCTCCACCTCGCCTCATTAGAATAATTGTCATTTTCGACACGGGGCAGCTGCGGGGCGGATTGCCACCTCTTAAGAGGCCTGCCCGCGCAACGGTGCACCGCCCGAATTTGACTGGACTCAGGTCCAGCTATGGCAGGTGTCCAGCGAGGTGAGCAGAGAAGGAGACCAGTAGCCATTCTGCTGGAGAACAGGCGCCCATATGTGGTCAGGGGTTACTAATGAGGATATTCGCGCTTTAGTCAAAGACGAGCGTGTTCTTAGCGTGTCGTTCTGCATTATCGATTGTTATACGCTTCGTGTGCTTTGAACACAATAAGTCTCAACACGAAAGGGAGGAACGGCAGTTCTCCGCCCCCAAATGTATCTCAGCAAGGCCAAGCAGTCATATCGGCCAAAAGTAATGGACTTGTTTTGTACCAACACTCCTTGAAATCTACAACACGTTCAGTCATTGCGCAGGTAAACACATTGACAAGGTAAAACCACAAAAACTGACGTTTTTCAGTTTCTGCAAGGCTCTCTTCCGTGCACGATCACGAATAGTTCGACAGTTTCTACTGACGTGCGAGATACAGTATGGCCTGAAGATGCATGCCCCCGTGCGGATTTAAAAATGTCATTACCGCACCTGACGCACCTGAAGATGACACTACATCTTCTGACTGCGTCATGAATTACACACAGTCTATTGGGATATGTTGCCTTTGATGCACTGGCAACGCACACAGAGCTCCTCATCTCAACTCACAACTTTTCGTTCGCTAAATATAGCTGGTTAACGCTCCAGGACGTTTCATCAATCTCCCAGCGTTCCCAGTACGTGCACGTGCAGCAAGGCCTCTCCGCAAATAGCGCTAGCAGCGCGTGAGCGCAGATCTCCATCTGCGGCAAGGTCTTCTATGAGCTTCCGAAGCGGCACGCAGCGCGCAGGTCTCTGATCATATCGCACATTCCAACGGATTGGCAGACAAAAAACGCAAACAAACAGACCACCTGCACGGGATTAAAGTCGGTGGGCCGCCGTTTGATCCGGAGAAAGTGCAGCCCGCTTCCGGCGCTGGCCGCCGCGCCGGCAGGCCGGCCGCGTCTGCGCCAATTATGCATACACCTGGCCTTTGCGCGAAGTGTTTGCTGCTTCCGCGAGGTCACCGTCGGGCTGAGGCGAGGAGGGAGACGCCGCTGTAATGGAGGGCGTCGTGCTCCTCCGAACAAAACGCAGGCATGGGAATCCAGTAATGATTGCGAGGCATGGGAAATCCAGTAATGATCGTAAAGCAAGGTGCCAGCAAGGTGTTATGTGGCTGGGAGCAGCAAGATGGGACATGCATGCACCGCTGGGTCCGCATCCGTGCGTCGTCCCTTGCTGGCGGATTTTGCCTCACTTCTGAATATCTTGCGCAGTGCTTCTCATCCGCTCTACGGGGCGTCACTTCTCACCCGGATTCTGAAAATAATCTTCTCTAGGCGTCAGTTTGTAGAATGGTGCTCAGTTTGCTAAGCTTAAGTGTCCATCTAGGTATGGTAGCACATCTACCACAACGTGGTGCCGGACGTATTACAGCGTGATGGTCGAAGTCGAAAACTGAACCGAGATTATGCTATCCACGTATGTTATATCGTACGTGCGTACTTATGCTCTCCATGTTAATTGCATTCTAAACTTAATGTGGCAAGCTTTCTATTGAACCTACGGGTGCAGCCTCTGGGGCCGCTATGTTGCTCTTATGTTGCGATGTTGCTCTTTAGATCGTATGGTATACTTACGTAACATTCGCGTTAAAATTAACAGAAATGTTGGCACATGCACAAGTGGCTAAGGTTTCCCCAAGCACAAGTTTTCCAGAATTTCATCAAAGATTAGAAAAATGATGCCAACCACAGAGAATGAATGCCTGGTATGTGAATGAATGGCAAAAATGCATTAATTAGCAAACTATGTTATACTGCGTTCATGTGAATTTTTGCCCACTCTGTAAAAGTTAGTTAACGAATTAACTGTCATGTTAGTTAAAGACTAACTGCGCTGCCCTTGTAGTTGATTTACAAGGCAAACGCTCCGCAAACACGCAGCCATTCAGCAACACCCCCGCACCCCGAAACAAATCCAACTTCCCAGCGCTAGCAAGGCGTCGCAATTATCCAGCAGCGCCGTCTCACGTGCCGCGCAGTAAACCGCGCGAGGAGCGCTCCTGCGGCGTCGCCCCTGGGCGCGCCTGGAGGTCGAGAGGTCAGCAGTGCGGTGACCAGTCTAATCCGGGCCGAGGGCCGACCGAATTAGCTCGGGAGCGCCGCTGCGCCGGAAGGGAGCCACCATTGTGCCGAGAAGCGTTTCGCAGGACGGAGCGGAGCGAGACGCCGTGTGACGCTCAAGGACGCTGCGACGTCACAACATTCAGCCAAAAGTTCTGTAGACGTCCGAATAATGACTGCAAACGATGCGGCAGAGAGAAAAATTGTGGCGCTGTGGAGAAAGGGAGGCAAGCGACAGACCGCAAATGGAGTCATTGTTGGTTTTGAAGGTCTTCGTTTGTGCTTTGCTGCTTCAAGGCTTCGCTAACTGGTCATCGTAGAGAAAAGGACAACAGTGGTAAATTACAACTTTGTCTCAATACGGACTGTAGCATATTCAGAACAATTCATAAGAGCAACATGTTCCGGGCACTCATTGTGTTTCATGGCAGGCGCATGCGGTGTCGGGCTACTGTTGCCATGCAACTCTTCATTCCCAGCTATACGGAGGAAAACAAGGCGGAAGGATTGCAATGACTCGGTTTTTTATTTCATTGACTTCGAAGATTCGTTTTTTACGTAATATGAATTTCCCCAGTTTGTTCTAGGGAAACACCTACTAATAATATAAGCTGCTGTGGAACGACCTGATCCCTTTTAAAAACATGGAGCCCGACACCTTTATGAATAGAACATTGCAAATCTTTCCTTGGATTTGCCTTTGCCTGCAGTGACACAGCGGGATACTTAATGGCTGGTTCGCTCATTGGTTCAGTCTGTGAGGAGTTTGCCTCCCTCACGACTGTCCAGCTCTTTTTTTAAGTCGTGTGATTAAGTCAATGCATTGGCTGTGTTGGCGTCACTCGACAGAACAACAGGCATCCGCCACAGACGTTGCAATAGCTGAAATAAACCGCGAGCTCACGCGTGTAGAAAAGACATCGAAAGCAATTTCGATGCGCTTTGTCTGTATTGCGAGCGCTCGACTGAGCTCTAAACAGCTGACAAGCTCGGCAACTGCAACGTGATTCCGTAAGTTGACCCAACTGTCAACTTCGAACTGAGAGCGTGCCACATGCTTGTGCAACAGCAGCCTGGGTCTGGGGCTTGGCTTAAAGCTCGCCTAGCATGTAATAAACAGGCGGCTGATAGCTGTATTCGTCACTAGCTTGCCGTGTAAAGTTGGATTGCATCACCACTCATTCTTGCTAGCGCGCTGATTTGTTAATAGACGATTGCGCTGGTTTATCACGATAAGCAGTCATTGGCTACAACGTTGACGGAAGTCTGCACGGCTTTTCGTGCATTTTCACAACGGTTTTGGTCCATTGGCTGGGCAACTGGGTACGACAATAATTAAGAGTGATAGTGAACGGGAATCAGGTAACTTCTGGTGAAACATTTTTGCTTTCCAGGTGAGAGATTAGTAGCCTATAATGTTCTTGTTCGGCCTTAGATCGGCTTACGAAACCTTTTTGGTTGAGAAACCGAACTGAAGCGCGATATTGCGCCTATGTGGTTGGGAGCATGTCTTTCTGTGCGCCAGGGAGTTACGTACTCAAGTTTAATAGCCGATGGCATCAAGTATTGAAAAACCAGTGGAACGCGGTTGGGTTTCCGCGGTACCGGCTCTTTCTGCTGGGGTGAGAGGCAGGCGACGCCATATAGGTTCAGCAGCTGGGTGTGTCATAAAGCCCCAATGACAACAAAGCATGAAGTGCGGTCTGGCTCTTTTGATTGACCTCAGAGGCCAAAGCGGCTATGGTAGGATTTATTCGCCACCGGACTGTTTATCGGCATTTATTTTTTGCTTCCAGCTCAGATTGTAACATGTGATGATGGGGTGTCCACCACCTTCTCTCCAACAATGCGATTCAAAGTAACTCCGCACCACCAAGGCTCAAATTTTCACCAAAATATGCCAATCCCGGTAGTTTTGTCAATCCCGGGATCCTGGAATTTGCCAAATTCGTAATCCCAGGATCCGCTTCTCGCTTAGAACACAACTATGAGGGTTATTTGCGGGAATGCATTTATGCGTGTAAAAACACTATATATTTCCAAATGTGCAACGAAACCGTTATTTCCTAAATAGCTCAACCGCTCTACACTGTTACGCTATCAGAAATTAGAAATTAGGCAACTCCACTTGTACTAAATGCAATATTTGAAATATTAGTAGACTGTTCAAGAACATAGTTGCGCATCATGCTGCTCCTGGGCATGTCCAATAATCAATATCCCATATCCTCAAGACTGAGATTTTGACGTTCCTGATCGGAACCACATATTACCCACACTTTTGTTGACCAGCGGCTATCTTTTGTGCTCGGGTTTTGGAGCCATATGACAGTGATGAACATGTATCATCACATAGACACATGATACACACCGCATAAGACATTTCTGTCACTTTTCTCATCCTTGCAGCGGTGATAAAGTGAATTTGTTACAGGTCTGTGTTTGGCCCTCGCCGGAAGAAGTTATGAATCACCAAAATCATTATGACGTATAAATCACATGTGAATCACTCAATCACGCATTGTTCACGCCTGAATCACTTCTCTGGAGACTCAATTTCTGTGCTGTTTTAGGCAACATGATTTAAAATCGTGCTGGAGATAACTTGTGCTCTTCAACTTTGCCAACCATGGGAACCATGCCATTCGCAAGTCATAACACTAACGTCATTGCATTTACACACCCGGTATCAGCTTCCGTTACAATACTTTTCTCCAGCTACCAGGAGCTGAGTTGGTCTCCAACATCAGTTTTAGTCAGGCACCGCGATTATCCCGCCATGCGAAGGCGTCGTCTACCATCTTCCCATCTGCAGGCTTGCCATGTGAAGTAACTGCTTCACATGGTGCTTGTAATGCATTGATAAGCAGGTGATGCTCTTTTGATACAAATCCAGTTGGTTAGTGCGTGTTTTTCTCAAACGCCTTGACCCTGGGATTTATGCTAAATCGCGGGATCTAAATTATTATCAGTCACGGGATCGTGCCGCCTGGGCACCACACGCAGCCTTCGCTGTCGCCCGGTGTGACCGCTGCCGGCCGACGGTGCCTGAGATGTGACCGCTGCCGGCCGACGGTGCCTAAGATGTGACCGCTGCCGGCCGACGGTGCCCAAGATGTGACCGCTGCCGGCCGACGGTGCCTAAGATGTGACCGCTGCCGGCCGACGGTGCCTAAGATGTGACCGCTGCCGGCCGACGGTGCCTAAGATGTGACCGCTGTCAGCCGACGGTGCCTAAGATGTGACCGCTGCCAGCCGACGGTGCCTGAGATGTGACCGCTGCCGGCCGACTTTGCCTGAGATGTGACCGCTGTCAGCCGACGGTGCCTAACAAACCGCTCTGTCCGCAGGTCCCCCCACTGTGGGCGGTTCTGGCCTTCTGCCTGATCCTGGCCTCCACCACCACAGGTGAGAGTGAGTGACAGCGCCTGGAGGTGCAGGGGCGCGAGTGGCGCGCGCAACAAACTTGGCGCGCCACAAACCAGTCTGTCTGTCAGCCTCGCAAGCCGTGTCGGAATGCAGGCGAAGATCTGGCGGATGAAGGCAGTAACCGGGATTATTTCATGCGATTCCAAGCTCTGTTTGGGCATGTTGCATTTGGTCACGTGGTCACTAGGTTGGGGGCCGAAAGCACGGACGGCGCCACCTGTGGAGGGGATGTGCCGGGGTCGCGTCTCAAATAACCATGATATTCGCATTACACTAATGGTGTTGCATGGTCGTGATAGCCCATCTATACCCTACCACTGCTCATCTGTACTCTGCACCTACAACCCCAATTGTCGGCCGGTGGCGCCGTTTGTGGCTGCAGATATTACCAGATCCATCATATAGGCCATCATGTAGGTTAATGGGTCGTGAGGGTCATCAGGTAGATGTCTACTGTGCAATACTAGGCAATACGAAATGATGTGACCGGTTCGTGCATGGAAAATAATAACATTTATAAGCTGGTATGGCTTATCCCAGAGGACGGCTCTTAATATGACGGACAAGTTTTGCTTACTTATAACGTAGCCTTTATTTCCCCATATAACGGTTAGCTCTTTGAATTAAATGAGATTAAGCTACAATGAATGCAGAGATTGCTTCGGGAAGGTTGCTGGAGATACATGTGGGTTGTGTTTTGAACCCATCTCCGAACTTATTTCCTGCTGAGACGAATCATCGGTCATTGCTGGCCCGATTGAAGCCGTGCTGACTCAGTGAGCGAAGCAGCAAAATATCCGTTATCAGGCCAACCGTCCAGTGAGTTTACAAATTATAATCGCTTTTTATCTATGAGTCCTCGCCCAAATCAACTGAAAATCGTTAATCATTCGAAAGACATGCTGTAGACTGTCCTTTATCCGCCGCGTGAGGGTGTGCGGATGTAGAGCATTGTTTGAGACGGGAATTCACATACCGTCTGTGGTTCTGAAAAGGTACAGGTTTTCCCCCGTTACATTCAGCGAGTTATCCGCGTTAAAAACATTCAACGTTGCATGCGCACGCGATGAGATATATGCCTAATCAATATTGGGTGTTTTGGACTGCTATTTCAGAAAACTTAATAGCATGAAATCATTTATAGTAAGCCCGGAAGCTGTCGACCGTTAAACTATTAAAAAATATGTCGCCACAAACAAGCTTTTATTGAATAAACCAAAGCTGTGTATGGGAATCAAGACCTAGAAACGCACCGCGCGTTTCCTTACATGGCAAATTGCGACACGTTGTCTGCGCTAGCCTAACTGTCAATGCATTCCCTGCCAGTCATTTGATCACCAGAATCGACCTCACCCATTGGTCAAGGCAATTGATTTGCTCCCGGCGTATGGCATGGCTAGTTATGCTGTCTTGAATGTGGTTCAAGGGCATGATAACAATTTAGGTCGCACCTAGTTCAGGTTACACCAAGTGTGGATTTAAATCATGACCAGGATAACTCATTTTGCCACCACAAAATGTCAATAATTAAAAAAGGAATCAATTTTGGACGTGTGTTTTGGTTCGATGCGTTTCATGCGTTTGATACGGGCTAGTATATTCGTGCACTGTCATTGTTTCACTGAGAGATAGCTTCGAGTCCTGAGAGATTTGTTCAATTTGTGTAGATTATGTGTATATCTATATATGTTTATATACAATACGATGCAATGTATGTATATATATACAATATCAACTTTTCCCATTTATGTGGCTGCAATAATACCGGATGCACTCGCCGTGCCTCTGTGGCCGGGTGTGCCTCATTGACCGGGCGTGCCCCAGTGACCGGGCGTGCCCCAGTGGCCAGGTGTGCCTCAGTGACCGGGCGTGCCCCAGTGACCAGGTGTGCCTCAGTGACCGGGTGTGCCTCAGTGACCGGGCGTGCCCCAATGACCGGGTGTGCCTCAGTGACCGGGCGTGTCCCTGTGACCAGGCATGTCCCAGTGACCGGGTGTGCCTCAGTGACCGTGTGTGCCTCAGTGACCGGGTGTGCCCCAGTGACCGGGTGTGCCCCAGTGGCCGGGCGTGCCCCAGTGACCGGGCGTGCCTCTGTGGCCGGGTGTGCCTCAGTGACCGGGTGTGCCCCAGTGACGGGGTGTGCCCCAGTGACCGGGTGTGCCCCAGTGACCGGGTGGGACCTTGTCACGTGGTACCGGGCGTGGTCAGTCGCCAGGCTCCCCCTCCCGTGGGAGCCGTCCCACCGGGCGGCGGCGGCCTCAGGGTCAGGTGGCGGCCGGCGGTCACCACAAACCGGCCATTTGCCGGGGTTACGCTGGGAGCAGTTTCACACTGTCACAGAGCGGCCAATGTCGGGGGTCATGTCGGGGGCAGGCTGACAGCCGTCACAGACCGGCCATATGCCGGGTCATGCCGGGGAGCAGTTTCACAACCGTTACAGACCGACCGCTCCTCCGGCGCTCCCCGGGATCCAGCTGGGGAGCGGTCTCCCAGGCCGCTGCCAGCGGCAGGCTGAGACGTGGGTCTAGTTGTCAGAGCCGAACGCTCCCGATTTCTCACCAAGATCCACTGGCTGGGCTCGCGCTTAATTCAATTAACGGCTAACTGCGATTCTTTTTAAACCTTTTTCGGACCAAAAAACCATGCAAAAAAAACATTTAATCCTGTTTTTCATGAGATGGTATCTCAAGGACAGGAGAAAATGAAAAACTATTTGAACAAAGCCGAGGTCATGACCCTAATTTTGTAACAGTATGTTAATGACTCAAAAGCGCCTTTACAAACCAGGGTCGCGTACCCAGAATGGGCCTCAGAACCCTGGTAGTTCGTGCCTGTGGAGTGGGGCTCGCACAGTTTTGCCGCACAACAGGTAGTGGGGGAGGGGACTGGTATACCTACGCCTGAAAGTCATCCGCGTCCAACTGCCGGCTTTTGCCATAAAGCGAACTTGGTCTTGGTGCGGGATACTTTCTTTCGAAAGTGGCTTACTTGGGAAAATCACGTGGCGGATGTGATGCTGAACAGGCAGTGAGGCGGCGCGTGCAGTCAGTTGAGCCATGCCAGCAGCTGGTTTGAAACCGGCTGGCGCATGAGCACGTCCTGGTGTCCCTCAAGGCAGCCGATGGCAGGCGTTTTCCTTGTACGGAGCGAAAACAGGCGATCAGCACGCAAAAACACGCTTCACCTAGCGGATGCGGTCAGATTCCGACGTCATAAACTCCGACGTGACGCGTCAAGGTGTGTCAAGTGTTCAGCCGCGTGGCGGTGCCATCGATTTAACGGCAGACGTCATCGGTGTCCAGTTATCAGGTGGACTGTTGTGAGGTTTCACGCAGCGCCTCGTGTTTGTGTCCGGCAGCTGCTGCACAAAGTGCTGCGTATGTGTGTTAATTACTGCGGCCTCCAGCTCCCCAAAAAAGGCACTGTCGAGTTGGTGCACGGCACTGAGCCTGTGGATCATTATCAAGCAGGAATGCTGCGGTAATCAATACACTTTCACAGCGGAATCTCTAACCCGCGCCCGGTTTGTTTTACTTTTTCAGACGCGGCCATCAAGAAGACGCGAAAACGAGTAGTGTGCTACTACGCCAACTGGTCGGTGTACCGTCTGGGCCTGGCCAAGTATGTACCGGCCAACATCAACCCCTACCTGTGCACGCACCTGGTGTACGCCTTCGGCGGGTTCGACGACGACTTCCAGCTGCAGCCGTTCGACAAGTACCAGGACATCGAGAAAGGTGAGACGGGACGCGCGAGCGATGAGAACGCTCAGATCACGGGATGCCGAAGTCTTCGTCGTCATCTTCTTCATCAACCGGTCTTCGTGTCGAAGACCAGCTTGATGCGTCCGTGGACAGGCTCTGGACCCGACCAAGGCGGCTGGTGGTCGTGGGTCCGAGCCATGTGAAGCGTGTTCGTGTTTCCCAGTTTTCCCCGAGACGTGTCCACAAGCGGTCGTGTTAGAGCGGTGCATGGCACGATGCAGATCCATCGACGCTGCTTGTCTGGCGGGCTGGTAAACATAAGTCTGTGGTTCGGACCGGCTATGGAGACATGGCAACGCGGACGGATCCAAGTGATGTCCAGCAAATGATTTCTATGGGTGAATTCATCGGAATAAGTCACAAAAATGTTGAGTTCACGGCTCGGATCGTGTTCCGCACTTTCGTTGTCGCCTCCCTGTCCTTCTGCACTGTAATGCGGTCATAGCATGGACTTGGCGACGGGATCTGACGATTGGAACCGACGGCATGGAAGTAAAGACTTGAGGGAGCTGTACTGTGCTGCTTCTGGCACGTCCTTTGTTGGGACGATATGCATTAATGACCTGGCGTCAGCTGACTGGCGTCCAGAAGTTGCCTGGAGCCACATTGGGCAATGGAACATATCTAGCTAACCGTTCATTGTATGCGGCCTGATCAATGCCATACCTCACTGTAACTGGACGCAGCCCATGCCGCCCACAAATGCCCCCGCAGTAGTACAATGCACGCAACGCCCTAGCGCCCAGCCTGCAACGCACTCGAGAGAGCATGTCGGCACACACCCCACGTGAGAACCCACGCCCACCTCAAACAATGCCGCGGTCAGTCTAGCCTACGTTCGGCCGTGTCCTATTGTGACGCACGCTGCGATATGGTGGCCCAATCGGTCCGAGACCGGGCCAAGCCGCCGGACACGCTCAGGGGGAGGTCGAGCCGGCGCGGGCGGGGTCGGCCGGACGCGTCGACGGCCGCTTCTGACCAGCCCGCCCCCCCCCCCCCCCCCCTCCCCGTGACCACCACGGCCACCTCGCCGCGGTGGCGATTGCACAGACGACCCGGCCGCCGCGGGCGCTGGTCGCGATCAAAGCGCGCGACCGGCTCGCGCGCGACCGTCACGCGCTCGGCGTGACGGGCGCGGTTGTGCGCGTGCGCGGGCCGTTGGCTGGGCGACGGCCACGGTCAGCTGCTGTCGGGCGTGACGACCAATCAGGCTGAACCGTCCCGGCGGCCGGCAAAAACGGCGAGGCCGTCGCGCAAACATGATATGCTGTACAGGGTGGCGGGCCGGTGGTCTGGTTAGCAGGTGATGGGCTGCTCCTCACCCCGGGGTTAACAGGTGGCGGGCTGGTCCTCACCACGGGATTATACACCGAAGGGAGAGTGGAGGGGGAGGGGGTGGGGGGGGGGGGGCAGGGAAGCGGTGAACTGCCGTTGCGTGACGGGGTAATCTCTGACCGACGGAAGGTTGCAAAAGCAGCCTCAGTGGATTCATATGCAGAACAAACGAGACACAGGCGTGCGCTTCTGTTGAGCATTGAAACGGTGGGAAATCGCTGGCACAGCGTCGACCAGGGGCGCGCTGATTACCGAGCAATGTTGCAGCAATGATCAGGCCGTGACGAACTCACTGTGGCGTGACAAACATTTCTGGTTGCGGAGGTGTTGCGGAGTTAAACGTGTGTTGTTTAAAAGCGTAGGTTAAAGGGCCGTGTTATCTTGAGAACGCAGCATTTATGCAACGATTGGCTAAATATCAAAGGAAGTGCAGACAAGGTTAAAGACTATTAGCTGAGTTCAATGCCATTTATGGCTAACATTCGCAGTTATTGCATCACGATGGATGCCAGTGATCAGGGGTGAGGTTTCGTTTCAGTTCGCGTACTCTGACGTTGACGTATCTCTTAGTGGGTTGAGTTTTTTCACAGTTCAGCTCCCCCAACTCATTTTGCAAAACCACGCCACTGCCAGTCATCACTTCATCACCAGTCCCTGTTCACTGAACAGAGATGATGATGAGGCTTGAAGTCTCAATTTAGAAGCAAGGGAGCAAGACTTGGCAAACGTGATCCTCCGTGACCTGCGCTCTCAGAGCCGGACCCAGCGGACGTGACCTTACCTGACCCCGCTCCCACAGGAGGATACGCGCGCTTCAACGGCCTGAAGCAGTACAACAAGGGCCTGCGCACGCTGCTGGCGCTTGGAGGATGGAATGAGGGCTCGGGCAGGTTCTCCGAGATGGTCGCCGACCCTGACTACAGAAGCACGTGAGTCAGATAGGAAGCTCGCACCAACCGCGCAGTTCGTCTGCTTGCCGGGCTTGGGACGCCCTGCCGAAGGATGCTGTCGTTTTACGGACAGATTGAGACGAGGCAATAGTATTACGGATGGAGTGGTTGTTCTAACAATCTTCCTCGCCTAGGAAGGTTAGTGTGTGTTTACTAATTAATGAGACAGAGACGATAGAATGAGCAACTGTTCCATCCATGAAGTGTGCTATGTTATGTTACATGTCATGTAAAGATATGCTAAGTTACATCCGAGACGCCACGTCCCATCCCATGCAGTCTCGGTGAACAACGATTGTGATATCTTGCTTACGTTTCACCCGTGCTCTTATGCCTACTGTACTCCTTCTTTCTCACTACCACGTGCACGTGTAGTAATCTCTCCCTCAGTTGTCTTGTACCTGTGCTCAAACCTCACAACAGGTGCACCAGCGCACGCTGAGGCGTCGCGCCCCAATCGTCTCAATCTAGTTTAAACATCTTGTTATATATCAGCATTCACCACACCGTGGCTGTGGCAGTGTCAGTGCAGACGACCCTGGCGTTATTGGCGGCATTGTTCGTCGGGAGGAAAACGGTGTGAAGCGGGGATCTCCTGGCATGGCACGGCCTTCCCAAACAGGAAACCCTGTGGCCTTCAAATCCGCGGGGCAGTTTGGTCCGATAGTACGCCTGGTGAAGGACTGACGTTTGGTTTAGTAACACAGTTGTCGGGCGAGTGCGTTTTGACATCCATCGGGACAGTCCGGGCCCTCAAGGTCATGGACATGGCGGCCAACGCGTCATTTTATTGCCACTGGAATGTCCTCGAGGTCTTCGGGTCGTCAGGGTCGCCGACATTAGGATTTAATGCGCCAGGTCGTTGGCGCAAAAGTCTACTTGCAAGTGTCTAGTGGCTTCTTTTTTTGCTGCATGCGTGCTATATCGCTCTTCAGTAAAAAAGCATACGGTTGATGTGAATTTCACTCAGAAACATGTGTGATCGTAGTGTGGAACACTGCCATTCCATCCACATGAGCCAAAATGGCAGTGAGATTCTGAACAGGCGTACTCAACTCACAGGCGCCATGAGGAAGCAATCTATGTCCTTGCTTTGTAATTTCATGCTTACATTCAGGGTTAACAATGGGAAACATGCTGAAATGCCAAACCCAAACATTTCAGTCGTCAAACAAAACCATGTGCGCGCAAATCATACGTGCAAATCACGCCGCACACCATACTTACATCCGCGTCCTAACATGAGTTTTATTACTCCCATTATACCCGTACTATTTGCTTTACGAGCACGGACGTGCTGCCCGCTGTGAAGGCGTCCCACCACGCGGAACTACGGCAACGGCGCACGTGAAGAGCATTGCTCCTCATTGCTGCCGTGTGCGGGGCGATGGGAAAGGGTCGTGACCCGCGGGGCGATGCAGGGTTCTCCGCACCCCGGACACTGCCGGTGCTCAGGGGCGTCCCCGTCCGGGTGTCGTGGGACCTCTCGGTCGGTGTGGCCTCTCAGGTGTTTGGCAATGACCCATCGTGACCTCGGTTAGACTGTGGTGAGCTCTATGGACCAGTCATTGGGCACATTCCATGCAATGTGGGGAGCGGATGGTCGTTGTTGTGTGAGTACGCACCCGTGAGCTGTGAATGTGAGCCGAGTGTGAGCCGACATTGTGACCGCCGCAATAATGGAAGTAATGCTCTTTTAGCGCCACGCGATTCCACGTGTTTTTGTTGTTGTTGTGCAGCAGCCTGCGACAAAGAGCGTCAAAGCAAACGCCATACGTAAGTGCAGTGTGCCTAATACATTCGTAACTTTTGTACCTGATCGGAATCCAGAACGTTAAACGACCATGCGTTTCAATTCAGCCCACAAAGGCTTTGTCAAACGTCGCACACGAGTGAAACCGCGAGATGGCCTGCACGTATGACTAAAGACCTTCTGCATTGTTGCACAGCGAGCTCAGGAGACCCGACCGCGCGCGCTGTTCCGCGTTCAACCAAGGCCGAACGGGCCCCGTTCGTGTTTGTGCTGTCATGCGGAGAAAACAGCCGAGCTGACCTCGTGATCCTAGCGAACGACGCTGCTTTGTTTTTACTGCCGGTCTGCTGAAGCGCAAATTGGATGTCAGTCGATTCGTTTACGCAGTCGAGACGGTGGAACCACAGCGCAATGCATGCAGCAGAGCCGGCAGCGCGTCTCCATGGTTCAGGACGAGACGAAACGTCATTTATTTCGCCTGTTCAGCACTGCGCTGCACTGATATTGCACTGCTTTTGAATCAGCTATCTGTCGGAGGCGACGTATTAATTTAAAACGCTTTCCTTTGCGCAGGCGCAGGAACAAGCAATCGTTTTGTGGAACGTGTTCGTGACCGACAGGAAGCTCCATCCCTAAAGCGCCATACCACAGCGTCACGTATCTCGCACTGAACAATTTGCACATCATTCAGTGCACTTGCCAGCACGTGACACCACCATCTCTGTCATCCCCGCAGGTTCACACTGAGTGTGATTCGCTACTTGCGTCAGTACAACTTCGACGGTCTGGACCTGGACTGGGAGTACCCGGGGTCACGGGCCGGCAGCGACTTCACCGACAAGGAGAACTATGCCACCCTCTGCGAGGTTAGTGCCCGCCGGCAGGCCTGCCGCAGGCCGCGATCGCGGCAGGCGACCACTGGGCGAAGTCAGGGGCCGTTGACATGATCGTCAACAACATCAGCGGCGGCTTTGACCACCAGTTCGCGGCTTTCGGTTCTGTCTGTGTCCATGCATACCATTTCAATATCCGCCTTTGTATGTGCATATGCAACGCGCATATAACATCATTTCATGTCATAGCAGCACTCTCCTCATCGCACGCAGTATACATTGCACATCAAAATACGCAATGCATTTTTGGCCAGTTTGAACTGTATTCAATGTAGAATGATAACGGTGAACGGGCGGTGGCTGAACGTCGGTCTGCAGCGGCTGACCCCGCCAGCTGACCCCCGCCCGGCGGCTGACCCTTGGCCTGCGGCGGCTGGCCCCGGCGGCTGACCCCCGGCCTGTAGCCGCTGACATACGGTGGCTGACCCCCGCCCGGTGGCTGACCCTCGGCCTGCGGCGGCTGAACCCCGGCCTGTAGCCGCTGACATACGGTGGCTGACCCCCGCCCGGCGGCTGACCCTCGGCCTGCGGCTGCAGGAGCTGCGGACGGCGTTCGAGGCCGAGTCCCTGCAGACGAATCGTCCCGCGCTGCTGCTGACCGTGGCCGTGCCTGCCGGTATCTCCAACATCGAGAAGGGCTTTGACGTGCCTCGACTCAACGCGTTAGTGAACTCAGGGTTTTCCATTTTCTGGGGAGGAGGGCTAAGGAATGGAGAGGGGGAGGGGAGGGGGAGGGAGCGTCAGTAGGCAACATCGCCAGTGTGCTGTTGGGAAATGTCTCCTAGCAAATGCTTACCTGTCTTCTGGTGACAACGACGTGTAGTTTTGAGGACGCCTAGTGCGCTGCAGTGTTCCATCGCGGTAATCTTACTTTTATCATCATGGGCATGATTTCGTGAGCGGCATGCTAGGAACAGCAGGCTGCACCAAGCTGTTCCGCGGAGCATGTTGTCCGGACGCGTGAGCGTCATCTATTCTTGCGGTGGTATCTTGTGACAGCGTGTGCTAGCGCCTCAGGTTTTCAGACGTGATTTCTCTCATACACGAGTGCTAATCTTGCAGTCTGCAAGCTTTAAAAAGGACTGGGTCTACCGACAAAGAATTGTCTTTAAGCCAAAAGTATGGAATATTGAGGGCATCTCTTCCAAGTTATTTCTTACGGCTCGTCTTGCCAGGAGGCTTCACTTTGCATCCATAGGCGATTCTGCAAAGTTTTTTGCTATTTCCATTGGTCCATTAGGAGGTGACTGCATGGGAGAACCTTGACTACGACAGAACCCATGGCTGATATAAGCAGGACAGGCTTGAGCCCGGGTTTTTTCGACAAGAGTTCTTATGCTGACAGTTATCTGCTCTCATCATACCATGTGGACTGGTTAACGACGACATCAAACATTGTGTGCATTGTGAATACACGACGCATCAAGACGCTCATTACACGACGCTGATGACCACGAGTGACCACACTTCACTTGGTTCACTTCACTTCCCTTCGATCGCTTTATCTCACCTGTGGTGATGTGATGATGTGATGTGATGTACAGCTTGAATCTGCGGGCATTGACAGTGTTTTGTGTGTTTTCCATTGTTTCTTGAAGCGTCACTAAACCAGTAGTACCTCATGGTATATTGAAGGTCGCTAACTGCAGGCATTAAAGCTCTGACTCATAATTACTAGCCTCACGACGGAGGACATGGCGTCGGAGCGGCGAACTTTTCATGATTGTGATGCCTTGAACTAGAAAATCTGTACTTCATGAAATCAGAATCTGTGTTTTGGAGAAACCAGAGATAAAGAAATCCTTTAGCAGGCCCCAATCGTTTAAAATTACCATCTGTGATTCCACTCTGGTCTCATCCTCATGATGACCTCCGGTGATTCATCTGGTGTCATCTGGTGTCACAAAAAATGACCGCCTGGCTATGGGTTGTCCCGCTATGCTTCCAGTAGTGCACCATCACTTTTTTTTGCTCACACTTTTCCATAAATGTCGTGTTGAGTAATTTTAGCGACATGTGATCTTCCCAAGCGTGAGTGTTCGTGACTCTTCCTCGGTGCGAATTACCACGCGCCTCTGAGCAGGACCGGCACGCATGCGTGACGCGCTGGCCGCGGGGTGGTATCAACGCGTGGGAGCCCATCTGAATGGGAAGTCTCTCCTGTCTCTCGGTCGTGCTCAACGTCTGCGTGTCACCCAAAAATGCTGACACGTCCTCCGACGTCTGGTTATCTGATCATGAGTGGTCTGCTGAGGGAAAAGACCAGCTAATTGCGCAAGCAGTTTTCTTGTTAGCGCATCAGTGACACCGCGCCTCGTTGCAACAGACCATGCCGCCACCATCGCGAACAAAGGACACTACACATGGGCAGGAATCTTTCGTCTTCGCAGCTGCTCTTCCTTCTCAGCTGGTTGCAAAGATTCCCCTGAGGAATTTTCAATTATAAATGCCGCTGGGATTATGACTGGCGGCCTAAGCTGATCCAGCACGGAGCGGCTGCTGGCAGGGCCGGATACAGACAGGTGGTGGCTGACTCAGTGGCTCTTACTACGGGGCGAGCCACCGCCTCCGCCTTCAGAAAATAGAGCCAGTCAACGTACTGACTTGACGTTCTCTCCACACCTCACACCGAACTACGCCCCGGATTCTCTGCGGTTCCGCACGCGGTTGGAAACGCAACTCACAAGTCATCTTTGCGGTTACGTCTTACTCATCCCTGCCGCAATGAACCATGCCGTGAAGGTCGACTTGGGCACACGGAGAAAGTATGATCGACATTGCGCCAGCGTGCGTTTAAAACGCAAATGGTTGTAATTCATTGCAGATAAATACACGTAAGCTAAGCTTATCAATGAAGCCTATGCTGGAGAGAGCTGGTGCTAGCGAGAGCTAGTGGCCAACGCTTCTTCGAGTGTTGGCAATAGGCATAACTCCCGGTTGGCGTTCGCATGTCGGGCGAATCGGGCATTTGGCGTTTGCGGTGTGAATCGGGCCCGGGATTGGCCGATTCCACAAGGGATAAGCACTGACTGAGTGACGCAAACGATGATGGTGACGTAAAATGCCCAAACGGCCAGGGCTTCTCTTCCCCAGACCTGAAATCTGAATGACTTCTCGTTGCAAACGTGATAATCTTGACGGGCACTTCTGCTGAAATTTGGACCGCGAATTCGCTTATGTCCTCGTTTATCGTGCATGCCATATGTTGCGATCTTTTGGAAATTCCCTTGTAATCTTCGGACCGAAAATAATTCCACAAAATCCACGACTGCATGGCCCTGCTCCAGCGATGATGTCATGCCGGTGATGATGTGTGGGTTCCAGACAAGTGTGCATATTTATCGAGCCGTTTCTTTTACAAAGGTTTTAATGAATTATTAAAAGCTTGCGGTGTCTGGCTCATTCGAGACTGCGTCTACCAAACGGAAAAGCAAGCCGCGACTTGATGTTCTCGCTGCGTCTTATTTAATCGACATCGGGTCGAGATTGTTGCAAGAATGTCATGAAAGCATGCTCATCTTTGGTAAAACACGCAGCCCAGTGGGCCACTTAGCTGTTGTTAACTTCGACATGGTAACACCTGCATTTGAGCGCAACTTCGCCCGTCCTTGTTATTGCCTTAATCATGCGCTATTGTTTTCTAAGCACTTCACTGCAACGCCATTCTGTGCTCCAGTGTGGTGGACTTCTTCAACATCCTGGCGTACGACTACCACGCCTCGACCGAGGCTCTGACGGATCACCACGCACCACTCTTGGCCGCCCCGGGCACCTCCGAGTTCGACTACCGCAGCGAGCTGAACGTGGTGAGTGTGCTCATCTGAGAATCCGGAGTGAGGCACACTGCCAGCGGTCAGTGGCGCCGCCGCGTTTCACGCATTGCTGGTGAAAGGAAATCCGAGCCTGAACCAGTGGTGAGCCTTGAAGACCTGATTCTTGTGTTGCATTCTACATAGCCGATTTTACGGTTACATTACAGCCTGTAGTGTCGGGGAATCGCAAATAAAAGGCAATCGAATGCGTACGTTGTTGCGGCTTATCGTAACAGCCTTTTTATTGCGCCGAAGGTATGGAGCGCCGTCCGTAAGTAGATCGCAAATAGCCATTCCGAGCTTACATGGTCGAAGGGGAAATACGAAACTCCAGCTAATGACGTGTCAGAAATTATTCGCTGGCACTCTGACTGACACTCACAGTGTCGTTGAAACCTGCACAGGAGTTCTAATACTAAACACGTTTTATCTTGGCCTATACTTTATTCTAGCTTTACGGACAACTCCAAAACCGGAACATAATACTAGCTCAACCCTATGTTCTCCGTAATAAACTTCAGAGATTGCGATCACTTCTGTATTCTGCCAGTGGTCAGCTGTTTTTATTCTGATCAGATCAACCGGCAGGATGTCCGGCAAGCAGTGACCTTTACGCCGCGTAGGCCGTTCGATAAAAACGACCCCGCGTCGGCAAGAACTAATCGTATCTTCTCTTGCATACTTCCACATCACATCACCAAGCACGCGCAGGACTGCGTTCCGTGGCATGCGTATGCGGGTATCAGGGTGCTAAGCAGACATCCGTTCTCAGGACTACACGGTGCGGTTCTACCTGAAGTCGGGGGCCGATCGGCGCAAGCTTGTGGTGGGCATCCCCACCTACGGCAGGTCCTACACCCTGCTGGACGAGAACTTCAGCGGTCTGCAGGCGGCCGCCGAGAAGGCCGGCACCAAGGGCAAGAGCACCAAGGAGGACGGCTACCTCAGCTTCTACGAGGTGAGGCACTGCGGCAGGTGGGGAGCGTCCCAAGTGCTCTGAGCGCGGCCATCCCTCTGGCCGCGGAGGGCTGGCTTACATGCGCTATAAACATGTGGCTAAGACTGTGGTGGAAAAGCTTTGTTTCACTGCCAGTGTCCCTGAGTCGCACCGAGCCATGCATGACCGAAGAACAAAACGTGGCACGTATTCTCTTGCGTGTATGCATTACGATGGGTAATGTGTTGACGATATTGTCGTTTTTCATTTCACTTTTTTTTTAACAGCATTTGTGTATGTTTGTGTGTTCGGCATTAACGTTCATTCCTGCGCACTGCGTCTACTGACAAACGCCGAACAAGCTCATGTCAGACAGATGATAGTCCTATAAACTTAATCGTAGCATGCATGCGTAGTCGACAAGTCCTATAAAGGAGCGCTTTGATAGAAATTATGACAAATCACCACGCGTTATTTAACTATCCACGATATTTAAAGAAACAAATATTCCCGTAGATGAGACAGTTGTAATGGCCTTATTCCTGGGAGAAAAAGGGAAATCGAGATATAACAAATACTCCGCATGGTTTGCATGAGTGACTTCAGGCGCAGAGCACCTGTCAGACATGGCCCGCCGCGTTTATCCAGAACCCACCACCCAGGCTGTGTCGTCCAGTTCACCGGATTATTCTACCTCCGCCCTTTCGTCGGATGGAATTGTGGATTGTTTTACGCGCTGCACAATGCTGCCGCATGTCCCCCCCCCCCCCCCACCCCCACACGTATTTCAAATTGTACCCGAAGTGCGTTGACGCTGAGACGAGCAGCGGACCTGTGCGGTATGGAGCGCACGCATACACAAATGAATAACGCTGGCGTCTGGTGGTTGTGCAGATCTGTGAGCACGTGGCGGTGGATGAGTGGAAGGTGTTCCGGCCCTACCCCGACGCCATGGGCCCGTACGCCACCAGCGGCAAGCAGTGGGTTGGCTACGACGACGAGTTCATCGCCAGGAAGAAGGTGAGTCGCTGGTGCGGTGACTTATCTATCGAGAAAAGTGAGGTAACTACAATACTGCAATGACTAATTCAACACAAAAAGGATGTAAATCCACGGATGGGTGGCGAATTAGCCATAAAAAGTAAGACGTTTGTTTTAATAATGAACGATGTCAGCAGTGGGTTTGAAGTGTGGCAAGGCATGAGGTCCAGTGCTATGCTCACTGTTAAAAGGGCTGTTATCGGGTGTGATGTTGAGCTATTAGTAAACTTTGGTAAGCTAATAAGTCCACTACCCAAAAAAGGAGTTGGCATGAGAGATACCGTTTTGGTGTCGTCGAACCTATTTCAAACTTGAGTCTCCTTGCTTGGCCGACCTAAGTGATTTTTCTGGCTGAAGGTACTGAAAAATACCATCTTTTGGCATCCCATCTTGAGCCTCGTACGTTCCACTGACGGAACATAGTCATCTCGGCAGCACCATGTTCTTTCCCTGCCTATCTGACCATCTTTGGCGTCCCACAGAAAACACGTGTAAGATAATCATCCTGACAACAGGTTCCATCCCCACCTGTTCCGACACCACACCCTTGGTCGTCCTCAGGCAGAATATGTGCGTGACAACCGTCTGGGCGGCATCATGTTCTGGTCGATCGACAACGACGACTTCCGCGGCCGCTGCTCTGGCAAGCCGTACCCCCTCATCGAGGCGGCTAAGGAGGCGTTCCTAGCCCCGGCTCCAGGGTAAGCACTCCCGCGTATCCACCCGTACAATCCGGATCAAAAGGGCCCGAATTTCACTGGCGGCAATTAAAGCTGGTTTTGATTGCTACTTGGCTTATGCGCTGACTATTAACGCCTACATATAAGTCCGGTAGGTTGATTAAGAGTGCTTTTTTAAAATATTATATCAGTGAAGCTGCAATCTTGACAGAAAAGTACTCGTTACTTGGTCTCCGTTCCTTCAGGAAACACCTCGGTCTTTTTGTAATGGTTCAGTGGTCAGCGATTCGATGCACGAGTATATTGTGCTGTTAACTTAGCATTATAACAGCGAACATACGACTTTAACATTCCGCCAAATGCGCTTAGCTTCATGTTTTTCCCGACCCCATCCGTAAATGTTTTCTTATTGATGGTGGTCTTCGACAGCGAGTGATCGGAATTAGGAAGGGCATGGCCGGATGCGCATAGACTTCCCCCGTCGCCAGTGATTGCTCTGCGTTGTCCTTCTGCGGACGTAAACCCAAGTGTATGGACGCAGTGGGCCCGGGGCATCTGACCTCCATAGGGACGCAGTGGGACCGGGGCACGTGGCTTCCATACGGACGCAGTGGGCCCGGGGCATCTGACTTCCGTACGGACGCAGTGGGACCGGGGCATCTGACTTCCATACGGACGCAGTGGCACCGGGGCATCTGAATTCTTCTGACACAGTCATCTGGCTGCAGGGAATCACCTGACTTCTTAGGCATGGCGCTTAGGAATGAAACCCCTTAAGTCACAAATGAAGATTCAAAGCATTCTCATCCAAAAGCATCGCATGGTTTTGGAGGAAGCTCACAGTCCGACCACACATATTAAATGTCACGGTTGCCTTGTTCAGAAGTTTGAGCATTGAACACAGAAGACCAACGCGTGTAGGACGTCCTGATGGTGGGCAATTGCAATGCTATCTTTTTTACAGTCCAACACGTGCTGTTTTAACTCAAGCCACCAGCAAGTTCCTATTGGGTCTCCGTTTGCGATTTTAGTACCAGTGTCCGTGTGTGGCATTGGTCAAATCTTTGCATGCCGATGTATGTTTTTGTGCTTAGTGGTTGTTCCAGGGTCACGAACATTTGTCACTCATGATGCCAAACATGATACTTGTCACGCACGACAGACATGCAGCCAAACCTGACGCACGGCATGAACGATAGCATTTTGGTGAAGTCAGCCCGCGAGTTTTTTCTTCTTCGCGTGAGGTGCACAGTGACCTGCTGAAGTGTCCGTAGACTGACCTGAGTACCCTGTCGTTGTAGGGACCTGCCGAAGCAAGCGAAGGGACCGACGCCTCCCCCGCCGGCGACGCCGGACCCCGGAGCAGGTGACGAACGCACTGCGTTTCTAGCGCTGCCATTGGCTCGCCGAACGGTAGCTTGTGACGTCATGACGCAAAACAGTCGTGGCCATGGCGTCAATACATTAGCCGGGCAAGACGCCCGGGCAGATGGTTTGTGTTTCCTTGCTCTTAACGACGGGCATACCCACGAAACCAGCAACCGTGAAAGTCACTTTCGTCCTAAAATCGTCTCAATTATTGCTGCATGATAGGAATAATATTAAACACACCCCACGTCAGATATGCCGCCGCTGGGTCAGAATAATCTCGTCGGACGCCACCCACAGCATTTCTCGGTCTTGATTTGACCGAGCCGTGCCTTACGCCCCGGCAGGCTTCAACTGCAAGCGGGAGGGCTTCTTCGCCCACCCGGAGGAGTGTAACAAGTACTTCTGGTGTCTGGCCGGCGGCCCCCTTGGCATCGTGCCGCACAGCTTCACCTGCCCGTCCGGCCTGCTCTTCAACAGGCAGACCGACTCCTGTGACTTCCCCAGGAACGTCAAGTGCAAGGTCCGTGCCGCAGTTGGGTTGCAGGCACCGGTGGCAAGGGCGTCACCAAGGGGGCGGGTGAGGGCGTCATCATGGGGACGGTTGGGAGGGGCGTCATCGCAGGGGTGGGCGAGAGGGGTGTCATTATGGGGTGGGTTTTGCGAAGGAGTAGCGTCTATGGGTGTAATGGAAGAAGGTCAGCCAACGATAAGACATTGGTTATGTTATATGTTGTTCTTCCGCATTTGGCTGTGCGTTAATTTCTCAAAAGAGCTCGTTGCTGGCCGATCGCAATTGTGGTGTTCAATTAATTCGTTAACTTCAATTATGGACAACGCTCGACCTTTTAGGCCTGGCTAGTCGTCCGAGGGTGATGTTGGTAACAGCAGGTCGTAAGCACACCCACAAGCCTAGTTCGTACCCGCTGGAGCTGGATTTCGAGCTAGACGTTTAAGATACGTCAGAAGTTCCACAGCACAAACCTACACCGCAGTCAGCGTCCCGCAGCCGTGGCATTCCCACCCCTGTCCACAGATCGTGGCTAAAGAGGTCCAGTCGATCACGTTCCCGCCGACCAAGGAGCCGACCGTGCTGCCGGCGGAGCCGGAGGGCAACATCGGCGAGGTCACGCCCGATCCGTTCGAGCAGTTCTACGAGGACTACGACACGGCTGACCTGCCACCGCTCGACCTTGACCTGCCGGCTCGGCCGAAGAGGCCGGACACGAGCATAAGCGCCGCCGAGAGAGGCCCGAACCGGAGGTGGGTCTTGAGAGCTTACTGCGCGTCACTGCTGGTCGCTGACGATCACTAAAGGTCAGTGATTACTACGTGTGAAGACCGATTTGGCCGCTGCTGCTGCCAACCGACATTAGGTTATCAATGAAGGTCGTTGTTGGTCATTAAGGGTTAATGTTACGTGACGGAATGGGCTCAACCGGGAAAGGTGCATTCTGAAGGAAGTTCACGGTGGTCCGCTGGGAGGTATGGAGGTCGCTGAAGGTCACATGGGGTTGTCTCTTGAAGGTCTTGGGGGGCATTAAAGGTAACTCGTCGAGCTCGGCGAAAATGCAGGTCGACATGGCGAAGGTGGTCAGACCGCACATGCCTGTGATAGGGGGAACACTGAGCACGACCATAGACCGCTGAGGGTTATTTTACGCCACTTAAAAAATCACCAGATGTCAGAGCTGGCATGTAAGTCGGTAGTGACCCCGGGCTGGTCAACGTCGTGCTGTGTAACAGAAATCACTGTGACAACAAGATTAAGAAGCAATCGCCAATGGCTAACGAACATTATGTACAGACTATGCAGATTGTGGCATTGGTTCGGACGGCACAGGCACCTTGTGCGCTTCAGAGGATGGAAGTGGCCGGCTTTGAAGGTCACGTGACCGATATAGAAAGATCATTTACTTTGGACTGAAACTCACGATCAGTTTTAGGAACGTGCTGCCCGGATCGCTACACATCAGTAGTTGTGTTGATGGGGGCAGTGGCGGAGCACACATCACCGCACATCTGAGCGGTGGATCACCTTCTGAAAGCTACAGATGGCCCTTGCGATAAGCACCGTGGGCTCACTTTAGTACGTGATTGCATCATTGTTGGTCTCCAGCTGATCAACAACAATTTGAACTCGTGGCTCCCGGTTTTGCAAGCCCCCATCTATTATACAAACAGATCAGTAAACTTCGGCAACTTTGGCACAAACTGGTGCTGGTGGAGAAAGAAGCAGGATGCATATCAAAGGGACCGGCTCGTTAGACAGAAATTAGTGGTTACGGGAAGGTGCCTAGTGATGCGAGCCAGTTCCGACGTCAGCGGAATATGGTAGAAATGATGTGGTACTCGCTTGTTTTCGAGGTCATTGGAGGAAACCATAAGCAGATAGTTAAAAGCGTGTTTTTGACACTATTACATTCTCCAGTCTGTTGTTTATTGTAGACGATAAGATGTAGGCAACTTGCAACAGCCGTTTTAAAGCGATCACCTTGAGCTAGGCGCCGTTTGAGATACGTATGCCGTAAAGCACTCGCTGGATGAAAGAATAACGATTTGGTTAGCGGGCAGGATATCGATGGCGTGGCTCGTGGGTTATTTTCCAACGCTTTTCCACCGAGCACTGCATATTGACAGCAGTTCTTCCGTGTGTCTTCCTACTCACTGCAACTCTTAATGTTGTTTGTGTAATTGACATACCTCTTTCGTGTCATTAATGCCGCTAACGTATTTCACGAATGCTTCAATTCGCATTCTGTGCGTTTCATACGTGGTACGACGCAGCCGCACACTCAAGCTTTCACAAAACTTAACGTTTCACTCAATGCCAGTGATTGGTTGAAATACACGGAAGTGCTGTCGGCGGTATATGTGGCTGTGTTGAACAGCATACCATATGCTGTTTGTGGCGATAGCGACCCGTGAGCTCTGAAGTAGGGATAAGCTCTCATCCAAGGTCAGAACGCAGGACAGACACACTTCGGCCTCCACGTTCTCGGCACAAGTCATCAGGCATGCATTCGCGTTCCCAGCGTATCCGTCAGATGCGATTTGTCCTATTGCCAGTGTTATCACGTACATGCCTGCGGGTGTAATAGTGCTTTTATGCCTTAAGGAGAATCATCCTTCTCGATACCCAAGATTGATGCACTGATAGGCCTTCAACATGACATACCGAAGGAGATAGAGTGTTTAGAAGCATAATGAATGCAAATATGCCCTCACATTCTGAGAACTATGTCTAGGTAGTCATGGCCTAAGAATGCCACCATAAATAAAACATGGTAATACATTAGCATGCACAATGCCCGACCGGTTATCGCCTTGAGTTATAAGTATTCATCTCCAGCTCGCAAGCGATATGATCTCAACTTCACCTCACAAAACGCCCGTAGTGGTAGCACTTGCCGGCGTCATGCTTGGTGCCAGGACAATGCCAAATGACGCTCAACTTCCGAGGACAGACGAGTGGCGCAGACGGACAAGTAACGCCGCCGTACTGGGCGGAGTAACACCGCCGTGTTGGACAAGTGACGCCGCCGTGTTGTCAAGCGACGCCGTCATACTGGGCGAGTAACACCGCCGTGTTGGACAAGTGACGCCGCCGTGTTGGACAAGTGACGTCGCCGTGTTGGATAAGTGACGCCGTACGGGCGAGCGACGCCGCCGCGACGGACGAGTGACGCCGCCGTGTGGACAAGTGTGACGCCGCCGTGGGACAAGTGACGCCGCCGTGTGGACAGGGTGCCGCCGTGTGGACAAGTGACGCCGCCGTGTTGGTCCAGTGACGCCGTCATACTGGGCGAGTAGTAACCCGCCGTGTTGGACAAGTGACCGTCGCCGTACTC
>NW_023596448.1:6835794-6843805 GCF_011947565.3 Pollicipes pollicipes
AGGGCTATAGTTTCAGCTATGTAGGCACCATCTTTGCCAACAAGTTTCACCGTAGGTACGCACAGGATTAGGTGATATAAAGCTTCCAGTTACCATAGATAATTCATCCACAGGTCACGGGCACTGGTCTTCAGCTTCATCCTGTCATAGATCATTACGTTAGAGTTAAATGGTTGACGCTGTGACGGGTGGCACCAATGTGTGCATCGTTGACATGTGCTTGCATTTCAAGCTCGAATTTTCTCCAATGAGCAATGTGCGCAGTGCAGTGTTCTCTTTTCACCAGCATCCAATACATTGTCTACCGACTAGAAGTATTGTCCCAACAGCTTGCTACTACCTGAATAGTTAACAGCCGGTTTTTGCGCGCTTCTCCAGCCATCGAGACGCACAGACCAACTTGTTCCAGCTGAAGAAACGGTGTTTGGATCGTAAATACTCGCTTGGAAGGTCCAATTGAAGTTCAAGCCAAAAGTAGTCATAACCACGGACATTCTATCACAAGTTGTCGGGCAATGAAGTGAAATATATTGCACGTCATAAAACGCCTTAATGGGCAGCACACGTCTATCAAACATACACTTTGCCTTATTATTTTCAGTTTGCTTCTTCGCACTGCCACAGGCGGTGTCCGTTATTGCACCGCTTCTTGTGTAGCTTTTATCGACACAGATCGGGACCATGAGCTGTCACTTCGACTAAAAGAGACTCCATGCTGCTCCCGCCTTGAGGCTTAAATACAGAACAGAACCGAAACAGAACCTTTCGCTAGACAGCCGTTCAGCTTCACATCAGCTCCATCGGCCGACAATCACAGGTCACATGCATTCCCAGGTCGACGGTATCAGGTGAGATGGAATGGACAAGCAACTTTCCCCGTGCCGTTGAACAGGACCCGACCAACACGGACAGGGTAAATCATGTTCTCATAGCAGGGACATAGCGAAACGTTTCCTTTATTTCCGGTGACAAACGTCAAAAAGCATCCGAAATTCTGCAAATTTGAACAAAATTCCCGCAAAATCGCCTAGTGGCTAATGTAGTTTTTAACATAAAATGTCAGCTGAGCACATCAATCCCGCGATTGAGTACCGCTCGGCATATAAAGTCATTTTGGATGAAGCAATCAGCATTATATTCACTTGCTAAAATCAGCGTCATCATGCAGTCAATCATGGTGTAAGATTTTCCTTTGATTTGAAATCATCAACCACCCATTGAAATCATGAGACGATCAACTAACTTAGGCCTCCCAGATAAACTGATTGGCATCAGGCTGAGCACAGTCTGTTAAGGCTATAGTCTAGGCCATTTGCGATCCGACTCAGAATTCCTAAATCCAGCACGGTCTAGCCACCACGGTATGCATTCTGTTTATAAAAAATACGCATAAGCATGCGCTCGCATCTCAGTCCGAGTCAACATAAAATGGCAGACGAAACATAAAAGGACGCGCTTAAGTTGACACATCCATGAAATTATATTCACAGAATGTACCCAGTTTCAAAGTTGAAGCCGTGGTTGCACTCAGCTTACGAGGCATACAACACATACCTATATGGCTCGGGGCTATTGCCAAGCAAGTCCATACTTCTCACTTAGATGCCCCATTCCTGTTTGCATGGTTTCCCATTTGGCGAATTAGCAAATTGAGAATGGTAGGAGGGTGTCTCAGTATATGTCTATGCAGTTTTGTCCGCCGCTAGGTGGTAGTGGCTGATGCTTGGCGTGTCGAAACTCATCTTTATTGCTTCTTAGCTTTGTTACTTTTGAGTAAACAACAAAATAATTCTCTAAATCTGCAGTTTGAACTAGTGCATCCAGTGCATGCATTGCCAATCAATTATGGTGGTTGAGATGTTGTGCTAATATATCAGCATAAGAGCTCGTGACTCATGATGCCGAAAATCAAGAGCTGAACTCCTTTCTTACTTTCATCATTGCGAGTAAGACCCACTGGCGGGTGCCTGGCTATTCACGCAATATTCAGCTTTGCACTACCGACCAACTCAGAGAAAAGATGCACCCAATGCGTATGGAGTAAATTATGAAACTATCAGTCTAGCAGCGAGCTCTCTCGACGGAATCGGCCCAGCGATGCGGGAGGAGCGACCTACGCGGCGCCTCTAGCCCGCCTCACGCTGTCACCGGGTGGAGTCGTGGCCTCGCGTTCAGGCCTGACTCCACTGGGGGCGATACCCTGGACATCTGTACGCGGCCGCATCATTTGCCGGACTGGAACGGGTGATGGATGTTGTCACGGTGGAAATGTAGAGGTTGTGTTTGGTGCTTACAGCTGTAATGCCGCCCAGAGGCGACAAAGCCGAGCATGAGGCATCGAAGTGGAGCTTTTCAGTGGTAAGCGATAGTGAAATGACCAATGAAGAACAGTATACTTTTTCACCAGAGCTATGGCTGCACAGAGCAATGCTCGGGGTTGTCTTGAACACGCTGTAGATTTGAACCTTAAAGAAGACACCGTCTTGATGTGCCACGCAAACGGTTGTTTTATCCCTTTTTGACAAGTCTGTCAGACGTTGCTTTTCTCCTGTTGCTGCCGCATACTGGGTGCGGCTCTGTTTTGTCCCGGCTCGAGAGGGCTATGATGACGCCGCCTCCCGGCCGGTAACTGGTGGATGGGGCTCAGGCCAGCCCCCGGACCAGACGGCTAGCAGACCAGACGGACCAAAGTCAGCTGCTGCCAGGTCGCGCAGCCGGCGCCAGCCAGCAGAGGGCCTACCAGATAGATCTGACGATCTAGCGACATCTAGCGACAGCAGTAACAAGCTCAGTTCACACCCGCGCCGTCAGTTAGCGCCACCATGCGCTCACTTCGGCTTGTTCTCGGTGGTTCGCAGCGGCTCTTCAAAGCACAACTCCAAAAGAATATCCAACGGGTTGTTGGATTCCAGTGAACCAATTCAACAGACGATTCCAAAATCCAGTTTTTTCTAGCGCGTCTTCCAGGCCCTGTTCATTCAAGTTTAAGCTTCATTATGTTCCGTAGGGGTGATTGGCGGTGTTGATTAATGAAAATAACACCTGGCTTCGGAAAATAAAAACGAATCCAGTTTGAACAGGTTATTTTCACTGCAATCACAGGAGATCTCGAGCCAAAATGCATTCCAAGTAACATGTATTGACATGGGAATCAATGTCAGCAGATGGGGAGTGAACTTATGCCAGCAGAGTAATTTGTCGTATGCCTACAAACTTTTGCTTTGACAAACTTTTTGAAGAGTAACTTCTACGAGACAAACTTTTGACGGTGAACGAATTTTTACGAAATGGCGTTCAATCAAATTATTTGTACCTTACAAACTATCGTGCAACGCGATTAACGCAACCGATTGCCAAAAATAGTCCTTGGAAACGTTGCCCACGGCGGCGCGCTGCCTATTCACACCAAGTGTTACTTTGAGTACCTGCATCAGTTCACAGGTGGCAGTACAAGTCAGTTCTCCGGCGTGGACGAAGCGCGAGTGTGGGAGGAAGGGAAGAGATTCAGTTGGCTGCGCGTCTTCTGGAGCTCAGGGGAGGTGTGTCGCTGGTCGTGTCAACCCGTCCGCCAGTGCCGCACCAGTACCGCGGGCCGGTTATCGTAGGGAACAACGTCTGGGAAGAAATGCATTGTGAACTGATTTCCCAGATCTCCAGAATCAAGTCTGGTTCGGTCCGTTATATTAGAGGCTTAATTCGAATTATTCATACTCATAGTTATGACATAAGTTATATATATATATATATATATATATATATATATATATATATATATGTGTGTGTGTGTGTGTGTGTGTGTGTGTGTGTGTGTGTGTGTGTGTGTGTGTGTGTGTGTGTGTGTGTGTGTGTGTGTGTGTGTGTGTGCGTGTGTGTGTGCCGGTATACCTTGGCAAAATATTTTCCTTTCCGTTACGCAAGTTTGATTAAAGGCTGGCCGCTGACTCCACATCAGCCAGCTTCCTGATGCGTTGTTCGAGGTTTCGGGCTTTCGACTTTTCGATTCAGCAGTATCATTGAGACAAAAGATTGTTGGTACAAAACCATTCATACAATCGTCGATATCTGCGTATCTAAACGTTTCGGAACTTATTTCATCGTCATATAAACATGAATGACACAAACAATCAGTTTTAAGTTTTTAAAGAAACAACTTGGGTGTTGCTATCTTAAGAACATGTTGAAGTACGGGAGAGACAGATATTCCTATCGTTACTTGGGTGCGTGCGAAATGTGCCCGAAATGAAGGACACAGACACATGGCTACGTGGCCACAAAAGCACATAGACATAATTATTTATGCAGTAGCTACGACCCACCTCCTGATGGTCCATGAGCCGTACAGAAATTTGTTGTTTGCTTAGGACTGGAGAGCACTCGTTTCGCTTTCCTATTTACCTATTTTCTTTCTATTTACCTTCCGTTTTACCTTCCTGTTACTTATTTGCATTTTTCAACTGAGACAGATGCCAGGAGGCCACGAAATATACAAGTCTGTTTGCATTCTGAATTTAAAAAATCTGAAGAAATTGGGCATTAAATGACTGCATGAAATAAGCCACCGACGCCATGCATTTCATAATGCTTCAGTGGACTCTTTTAAGCCATTGACACTCGGGCATTGCCGAAATTTTTGCCAGGTTGTAAAAGGACGGCGTGAAGGTAGACGATAGTGAACGCAGATGGTAGATCGACATGGGAACTAAAGTTTGCTTTGACATGGCCAGCCCATGTTCGTCTTGGGGTGTTCAACTTTCTCTCAAAATCAAGTGGTGGGAGAACTACTTGACGCAGTTCTGACGATGCCGCTCGGGAGTCTTGAAGCCGGACGCCCGGCGTTGTAGTCCCCATAGGCTGCGCGGCTTCATAGCTGTGGCTAACACTAGGCAGCAACCAACGGGCGGCCGAAACGATAGCATTCCTGAAGGGAGCATCTTTAAACGCTTTAGGATGTCAACTGATACGCTTAGGATCTGGTCAGAAAGTATGTTCCACCTGTGCAATTTTGTATTTAAAGTATGATCGGATTACCATTCATAGCATCACTAGCCGGGCAGGATTTGGTGGTGGAGCTAAACAAGTAAAGGTAGAATCTCTATTTCAGTTTTTCTGTGGTTATTAATCCGTTCAGAAGACTTCAACATTACACTGATGAAACGTATGCACCCCGTGATATTTGAACGATCGAATTGATTTTT
Organism: Pollicipes pollicipes; assembly: GCF_011947565.3. Classification (NCBI taxonomy): domain Eukaryota; kingdom Metazoa; phylum Arthropoda; class Thecostraca; order Pollicipedomorpha; family Pollicipedidae; genus Pollicipes; species Pollicipes pollicipes. Next base: position 6,840,990 of record NW_023596448.1, read on the forward strand.
AAAGGCTTTCCGAAGCATTATTTCACGACGGCTGGTCCCGCGCGCCAGGCGCCCACCGGCCGATATTAGCTGCCGCGGTCAGTGCCGCTCGGCTTGCTGGAGGCTGTCTTCCGGCCATCGGTGCTTTGCTCCTAAGATCGCGAGCACGCTAACCAAAAACTAGTTACGTGGGGTGGTTTTCGAGTCGATTCAGATCAAGGATGAACGTCCTCGTTTGCTTTGTTTTTTCATTTTTGGCTTCATGTACGTGGGCATTACTGAAGGCCATGAAGAAGACTCACCTTTGCCGGCCAGGAGCCCCCTGGGAACAACACTAGGTGCTAAATTTCCCTATTTACTTTTCCGTATTATTCTTTTTATTAGTTGTTATATTTCTATATCATTCTATTTCTATATTATCCATATTATTTCTATTCCCGGTCAGGGGCAAAAGGACCACTCCGCCCAAGCACGGCTGCCTGCCGGCTGCCACGCTGGCGACACGGGCGCGCAGTTCCCTGGTCGATACGGAAGCCCTTAGGGGGATTAATAATCCGTTGGTCGTCTGCCTGACGCCGGAGTCCCCTTGGTCCGGACATCTGGCCCCGGATCAACGCAGGGGCGCTCATTGGCGGGAAAAGGCCTTTTATTGCTGCGGGTGTGCAATCATTGGCACAGAGACTCCCGCTCGGTATATCAGACCCATGGTCGGTCGTAATGCACCCCTCGTGAAATGAAACGGAGCGGTCCCGTTCGGAACTTGAGCTCCTGACTGACACAGGGAACTTTCATTGTCTCCTTGTGAACTCTCATTGTGAGCTCTTATATACGTTTTCATTGTCGGAGGGCCCCGACCAACCCAAAAGGCCCTCTGACATTCGGGGTCTCGTCATCGTTCCTGTTCAGCATGTGTTGCCTTGGTCGACTCAGGGCCCCTTGACGAGACAGGACCCTCTGTAAAGCAATGCGGGCCCCTTACCGACACAGGGGCTCCCTTATTGTTGCGGGGGCTTCGACCAGTGCAGATCGCCGGTGCCAACACTGTCCCTGCTGGGGAAATAAGCCCCTCAGAGCGCAGACGTAAACCAAAGCGATTGTTCGGTGTTGGTGGCCTGTCTCCGAAAGATAAGCCCGCATTGTCCCAGAGTGTCCTTAATCGGTGAAAGAGGCCTTTTTGCTGACATTTGAGGGCTCGACCCCGCGGGCTGAGGTTCTTAATGTGACCTACAACCAGTCATTCGGGCCCTCCAACCGAGCGATTGATCGCCGGTCCTGAATGGCCCTTTGGGCCCCTCTTCAGGTCTTTTCAAACACCGTTCCTGGTTTACTTGGGACCCCTTGTTAGCATGGGACCCTAGTCAGGCACTGTGGGCCCCTGACCGAAGCAGGGAGACCCTCATTGACTCAGGGGTCCAACTTACGTAAATCGCGGGCCCCGCTTTAAAAAAAAAAACATCACCTGCCCTTGCTTGGGAAGTGGGTGCTCGGTCCCGGGCTTAATGCTAAAGTTTTCTGGTGGCGAATCCGTTGCATGCCACAGTCGTTAAGCCTGCACTACAGGGGTGCGTTTCACAAAACAGGGTGAGGACGGGGGGTGAGAGAGGAAAATCAAGCCCTAAACACACACAAAAAAACTGGTTTCTCCGCAAATTTCACCCACTTTCGTCTCAACGTTCAAGAGTTGGAGCTGCGCCAATGTGAACAGAAATCTACAGCCATCCTGTAAAACGTTTCGTCGCTCTGTTTCGACGGGAGATGTTGAACATTACTATCACTTTTGTTTGACGTTTATCGTCGTAACGAGGTTTCGGTGATCGACGCACGGTCGGTGATATAGGAACGCGCCCGAATTCGGGAGTGAACAGTACAGGTTGATACGCACGACTATTGAAGCCTGCCACGGAAACACCCCTGCCCGGTAGCTGCAAGGTGGGGTGCAGGCTGCGACGCAGCATTCCGTTGGTCATGTTCGACACGGCTAGCGCTGTTTTGACGATCATTGTCGAATGATCACCGTTATCAGTTAAGCAGGCTGGCATCGATCGCCAGGTTTCCACAGCTGTTCCATCGAGTATTGACGTGGAGGTGGGTGTAGGCGCATCTCGAATGTTCATCCGAACGTCGGAGATTAAAAACTTCATCACATTTTATAACTAGCATTCGAGTGGTTTGTTTTCAGTTCCGATGAGATGTGTCAAAATAACGGAGCTTGCTGCAGTCAGCCAATTCGCCTCTGCAAACAAGACTACGGTACCTGCAAACAGGGTTTATGAATTGGGTAATTGAAAGCACGCGGCATGCAGGAAAAACACGAAAGATGAAATGCACAAAACACGAAATACATGGTACAAACGCGCAGCTTTAAAAATAGGAACAACTCAGCTAGCTGCACTTACCTGAATATGGCATCACAATTTTACATTTCTTTGCATTTTGCCCGTCAAAGAAATATTAAACTTTTTTAAAGGTTGATACCATTTTGAGTTACAATCTGTACCGTCTTGAATGTGTTTCGGCACCAAAAGGTTGTGTGGAGGACATCTCACTGTTTGGGAGTCGGAGATAAGGGGGTGGGGGCGGGAGTGGTCTACCCAAAAACCAATCGACACCCATGTCCTGTTTGCTTTGTTCTAGCCTTGTTACATCATAAATATCAAACTAATTTTGTAATCGCCTTCTTTAGACATTGCTTAAGCCATGACAACATCTACATCATTAAAAACAAAAGCATTTAAAGCTCACACAGAAAAGGTCCATGATGGGTTCCCGTACCGCCGAAAAGATAGCACGCAAGTATCTGCTGTGCAGTAATCAACACGCACTCGGGTGGGGTTAAA
>NW_023596448.1:6844805-6854805 GCF_011947565.3 Pollicipes pollicipes
TGCCCGGCTAGTGATGCTATGAATGGTAATCCGATCATACTCTAAATACAAAATTGCACAGGTGGAACATACTTTCTGACCAGATCCTAAGCGTATCAGTTGACATCCTAAAGCGTTTAAAGATGCTCCCTTCAGGAATGCTATCGTTTCGGCCGCCCGTTGGTTGCTGCCTAGTGCTAGCCACAGCTATGAAGCCGCGCAGCCTACGGGGACTACAACGCCGGGCGTCCGGCTTCAAGACTCCCGAGCGGCATCGTCAGAACTGCGTCAAGTAGTTCTCCCACCACTTGATTTTGAGAGAAAGTTGAACACCCCAAGACGAACATGGGCTGGCCATGTCAAAGCAAACTTTAGTTCCCATGTCGATCTACCATCTGCGTTCACTATCGTCTACCTTCACGCCGTCCTTTTACAACCTGGCAAAAATTTCGGCAATGCCCGAGTGTCAATGGCTTAAAAGAGTCCACTGAAGCATTATGAAATGCATGGCGTCGGTGGCTTATTTCATGCAGTCATTTAATGCCCAATTTCTTCAGATTTTTTAAATTCAGAGTGCAAACAGACTTGTATATTTCGTGGCCTCCCGGCATCTGTCTCAGTTGAAAAATGCAAATAAGTAACAGGAAGGTAAAACGGAAGGTAAATAGAAAGAAAATAGGTAAATAGGAAAGCGAAACAAGTGCTCTCCAGTCCTAAGCAAACAACAAATTTCTGTACGGCTCATGGACTATCAGGAGGTGGGTCGTAGCTACTGCATAAATAATTATGTCTATGTGCTTTTGTGGCCATGTAGCCATGTGTCTGTGTCCTTCATTTCGGGTACATTTCGCACGCACCCAAGTAACGATAGGAATATCTGTCTCTCCCGTACTTCAACATGTTCTTAAGATAGCAACACCCAAGTTGTTTCTTTAAAATCTTAAAACTGATTGTTTGTGTCATTCATGTTTATATGACGATGAAATAAGTTCCGAAACGTTTAGATACGCAGATATCGACGATTGTATGAATGGTTTTGTACCAACAATCTTTTGTCTCAATGATACTGCTGAATCGAAAAGTCGAAAGCCCGAAACCTCGAACAACGCATCAGGAAGCTGGCTGATGCGGAGTCAGCGGCCAGCCTTTAATCAAACTTGCGTAACGGAAAGGAAAATATTTTGCCAAGGTATACCGGCACACACACACGCACACACACACACACACACACACACACACACACACACACACACACACACACACACACACACACACACACACACACACACACATATATATATATATATATATATATATATATATATATATATATATAACTTATGTCATAACTATAAGTATGAATAATTATAATTAAGCCTCTAATATAACGGACCGAACCAGACTTGATTCTGGAGATCTGGGAATTCAGTTCACAATGCATTTCTTCCCAGACGTTGTTCCCTACGATAACCGGCCCGCGGTACTGGTGCGGCACTGGCGGACGGGTTGACACGACCAGCGACACACCTCCCCTAAGCTCCAGAAGACGCGTAGCCAACTGAATCTCTTCCCTTCCTTCCACACTCGCGCTTCGTCCACGCCGGAGAACTGACTTGTACTGCCACCTGTGAACTGATGCAGGTACTCAAAGTAGCACTTGGTGTGAATAGGCGGCGCGCCGCCGTGGGCAACGTTTCCAAGGACTATTTTTGGCAATCGGTTGCGTTAATCGCGTTGCACGATAGTTTGTAAGGTACTAATAAATGATTGAACGCCATTTCGTAAAAATTCGTTCACCGTCAAAAGTTTGTCTCGTAGAAGTTACTCTTCAAAAAGTTTGTCAAAGCAAAAGTTTGTAGGCATACGACAAATTACTCTGCTGGCATAAGTTCACTCCCCATCTGCTGACATTGATTCCCATGTCAATACATGCTACTTGGAATGCATTTTAGCTCGAGATCTCCTATGATTGTAGTGAAAATAACCTGTTCAAACTGGATTCGTTTTTATTTTCCGAAGCCAGGTGTTATTTTCATTAATCAACACCGCCAATCACCCCTACGGAACATAATGAAGCTTAAACTTGAATGAACAGGGCCTGGAAGACGCGCTAGAAAAAACTGGATTTTGGAATCGTCTGTTGAATTGGTTCACTGGAATCCAACAACCCGTTGGATATTCTTTTGGAGTTGTGCTTTGAAGAGCCGCTGCGAACCACCGAGAACAAGCCGAAGTGAGCGCATGGTGGCGCTAACTGACGGCGCGGGTGTGAGCTGAGCTTGTTACTGCTGTCGCTAGATGTCGCTAGATCGTCAGATCTATCTGGTAGGCCCTCTGCTGGCTGGCGCCGGCTGCGCGACCTGGCAGCAGCTGACTTTGGTCCGTCTGGTCTGCTAGCCGTCTGGTCCGGGGGCTGGCCTGAGCCCCATCCACCAGTTACCGGCCGGGAGGCGGCGTCATCATAGCCCTCTCGAGCCGGGACAAAACAGAGCCGCACCCAGTATGCGGCAGCAACAGGAGAAAAGCAACGTCTGACAGACTTGTCAAAAAGGGATAAAACAACCGTTTGCGTGGCACATCAAGACGGTGTCTTCTTTAAGGTTCAAATCTACAGCGTGTTCAAGACAACCCCGAGCATTGCTCTGTGCAGCCATAGCTCTAGTGAAAAAGTATACTGTTCTTCATTGGTCATTTTACTATCGCTTACCACTGAAAAGCTCCACTTCGATGACTCATGCTCGGCTTTGTCGCCTCTGGGCGGCATTACAGCTGTAAGCACCAAACACAACCTCTACATTTCCACCGTGACAACATCCATCACCCGTTCCAGTCCGGCCAATGATGCGGCCGCGTACAGACGTCCAGGGTATCGCCCCCAGTGGAGTCAGGCCTGAACGCGAGGCCACGACTCCACCCGGTGACAGCGTGAGGCGGGCTAGAGGCGCCGCGTAGGTCGCTCCTCCCGCATCGCTGGGCCGATTCCGTCGAGAGAGCTCGCTGCTAGACTGATAGTTTCATGATTTACTCCATACGCATTGGGTGCATCTTTTCTCTAAGTTGGTCGGTAGTGCAAAGCTGAATATTGCGTGAATAGGCAGGCACCCGCCAGTGGGTCTTACTCGCAATGATGAAAGTAAGAAAGGAGTTCAGCTCTTGATTTTCGGCATCATGAGTCACGAGCTCTTATGCTGATATATTAGCACAACAGCTCAACCACCATAATGGATTGGCAATGCATGCACTGGATGCACTAGTTCAAACTGCAGATTTAGAGAATTATTTTGTTGTTTACTCAAAAGTAACAAAGCTAAGAAGCAATAAAGATGAGTTTCGACACGCCAAGCATCAACCACTACCACCTAGCGGCGGACGAAACTGCATAGACATATACTGAGACACCCTCCTACCATTCTCAATTTGCTAATTCGCCAAATGGGAAACCATGCAAACAGGAATGGGGCATCTAAGTGAGAAGTATGGACTTGCTTGGCAATAGCCCCGAGCCATATAGGTAAGTGTTGTATGCCTCGTAAGCTGAGTGCAACCACGGCTTCAACTTTGAAACTGGGTACATTCTGTGAATATAATTTCATGGATGTGTCAACTTAAGCGCGTCCTTTTATGTTTCGTCTGCCATTTTATGTTGACTTGGACTGAGATGCGAGCGCATGCTTATGCGTATTTTTTATAAACAGAATGCATGCCGTGGTGGCTAGACCGTGCTGGACTTAGGAATTCTGAGTCGGATCGCAAATGGCCTAGACTGTAGCCTTAACAGACTGTGCTCAGCCTGATACCAATCAGTTTATCTGGGAGGCCTAAGTTAGTTGATCGTCTCATGATTTCAATGGGTGGTTGATGATTTCAAATCAAAGGAAAATCTTACACCATGATTGACTGCATGATGACGCTGATTTTAGCAAGTGAATATAATGCTGATTGCTTCATCCAAAATGACTTTATATGCCGAGCGGTACTCAATCGCGGGATTGATGTGTTCAGCTGACATTTTATGTTGAAAACTACATTAGCCACTAGGCGATTTTGCGGGAATTTTGTTCAAATTTGCAGAATTTCGGATGCTTTTTGACGTTTGTCACCGGAAATAAAGGAAACGTTTCGCTATGTCCCTGCTATGAGAACATGATTTACCCTGTCCGTGTTGGTCGGGTCCTGTTCAACGGCACGGGGAAAGTTGCTTGTCCATTCCATCTCACCTGATACCGTCGACCTGGGAATGCATGTGACCTGTGATTGTCGGCCGATGGAGCTGATGTGAAGCTGAACGGCTGTCTAGCGAAAGGTTCTGTTTCGGTTCTGTTCTGTATTTAAGCCTCAAGCCGGGAGCAGCATGGAGTCTCTTTTAGTCGAAGTGACAGCACATGGTCCCGATCTGAGTCGATAAAAGCTACACAAGAAGCGGTGCAATAACGGACACCGCCTGTGGCAGTGCGAAGAAGCAAACTGAAAATAATAAGGCAAAGTGTATGTTTGATAGACGTGTACTGCCCATTAAGGCGTTTTATGACGTGCAATATATTTCACTTCATTGCCCGGCAACTTGTGCTAGAATGTCCGTGGTTATGACTACTTTTGGCTTGAACTTCAACTGGACCTTCCAAGCGAGTATTTACGATCCAAACACCGTTTCTTCAGCTGGAACAAGTTGGTCTGTGCGTCTCGATGGCTGGAGAAGCGCGCAAAAACCGGCTGTTAACTATTCAGGTAGTAGCAAGCTGTTGGGACAATACTTCTAGTCGGTAGACAATGTATTGGATGCTGGTGAAAAGAGAACACTGCACTGCGCACATTGCTCATTGGAGAAAATTCGAGCTTGAAATGCAAGCACATGTCAACGATGCACACATTGGTGCCACCCGTCACAGCGTCAACCATTTAACTCTAACGTAATGATCTATGACAGGATGAAGCTGAAGACCAGTGCCCGTGACCTGTGGATGAATTATCTATGGTAACTGGAAGCTTTATATCACCTAATCCTGTGCGTACCTACGGTGAACTTGTTGGCAAGATGGTGCCTACATAGCTGAAACTATAGCCCTCGCATCTAACCTCTGCCCCTATGCAGTAGATCTCCGCTACCATCCGATCTATTAACTGCCCTTGCGATGCCCTACGTCAACTCAGGCCTCACCTCACAAGGCTGAAGATACGGGTAGCCTGACCAGCCCATCGTGTCGTCCACTGACCGGCTACTGGCCGCTGCTGGCGGCTATCGCGTCACGTCTGTCAATCGCTGGCGGCTATCGCATCACGTCTGTCAACCGCTGGCTGCTACCGCGTCACGTCTGTCAACCGCTGGCTGCTACCGCGTCGCGTCTGTCCACGGCCATCGTTTGTAGCGTCCAGCTCTGGAAACAGGTCCTTCAGGGTCTCGGTCACAATGGTCTCGACAACACGCTGTGGTGGCAGGGAGGACGCGGTCCTCTTCGGCAAGACCAGGTGGGACGGCCAGACCAGCCCGCCTGGTGTCAGCCTTCTGAAGAGGCACGGATGGGCTAGGCCCTGACGGCACTGGAGGGCTGACAGCACGTGGTGGTGGAGGAGAAGGGCTGAAGGCGGAAGAGGAAGGCGGTAGCGATGGTGGAGGTAGAAGGGAAGAAGGAGGTGACGGCTGTACGTGTCCGCGGACTTCGGGGGACCGTGCCAGAGGTTGCAGAACTTCCTCTGGTGATGGTGACGATGCCAAGCGAGTACACAGCTGCAGACCCCTGTAAACCTCGAGGCTCATTGCCCAGACCCGACACATCAGGAGAGGAGGTGTCACGCGATGACCCTTGTACCACGCCGTCTTGCAGAGAAGGCGGCAGCCGTGGGGAGTTGGCGGGAGCGGGAATACTCGCTCCGTTGACGAGCCGAACCTGCTCTTCGTTTGGCCGTGCCTGCACCACCAGTCGTCTGCTTCCGTCCGGACCACTGATGACCCGACCGCGACCTACGACCTGGGGTCGCCGGCCGGGCCGCCGCCGCACGAACAGCGCCACCCTCGGGCGCGCCTCGTTCTGCTTCTGCCGCAGGCGCTTCCGAGCCAAGCTCGCCAGTTGGGGGTCAAGCCCGGCCAGGAACTGGGCCAGGGCAGGGCCACCCAATCCAGAAATGGTTTCAGCACAGGTCGTCTTCTGCGGTGTTCGCTGCTCTCGAGTTGGCGGCTGAAAGGGCGATGTCTGTGGAGGTTTGGAAATGATCTGGCTGGGGCGAGTCATCGTCAGGGTTAGCTGCTCTCGGTCCCGTCTCTCCCACCGTGTTCATATCTCCCTCAAACGACGCGTCTGCACCTGACGCGATCCGTTCTGGTGCCTTCTGCGCATCCGTGTGCGCCGGCCACTTGACTCCAGATAGCGGCGTCCTGCGACTTACAGCAGCACTGGGAGCTCTCTTCGCATCGTCTCTTGTCCTCGGCGTCACCTGGGCGACCGCGGGCGGGTCTGAGAACGACCCTGTCCGTTCCCTCGAGGCGGGACGATCAAAGCGGGGGTCAGACGCTCCCACCACGGCCTTCGACCCGCTGACAGCGCCTCCACGCGGCGCGGAGACGTGAGAAGCTCGACGTCGGCCGGGGTGGTTCACGCGGCGACGGAGACCGACCGGGATCAGCTGCTTGCCGGAGGAGTGAGAGATGTCGCTGCCAGAGCTGTCATGAAGTGTTGGCGTACCTGGTCTCACGTTGCGAGCAGGTGTCACACCTCCTGCTGCCTGTGCACCTTGTCGCGTGCTCTGGTTTTGCTCGCTCTGCCGAGGTGGTGTTCTTCTCTTGGGTGATAGACGTGAGCGTAACCTATTCTTGCGGTCGTTGTCAGAGCGGAACCTGCTGCTGTCTCCCTGCGCTGGAACAGCAGTCTCTCCTTGGTTATCCGTGTCAGCAGACCCTGCGTTCCTCAGGCTAGGTATGAACGCTGTCTGATCCTGACCGGACTGAGTGAAGCCAGCCGGGGGCGACGCACCTTCCGAGTTCGGTTGTTGCGCCACTGCCGCGGGTCGTTGACCCCCGCGTCCCTTTGAAGATTGCGGACGGCGACGACGGAACTTCCGCCGGATCACGCGAGAAACGGGGTTAAGCCTAGCGTTGTGGCTTTTTGCCTCAACCGATGCATCTTGTGCTTCTGTTGTGACATCATGGGCTGGCTCTTCTGGCCCGTCGCCTGCTGGTGTTCGCTGAGTGGCAAACTTTCGCGAAGGGCCCTCGGTCTCCGTCTCCGTCCGAGGGCTGGGCGTCTCCAGTGCAGTGGAGGACGTTTTCACCGCAGCGGACATCACCGGTTCAGGAGACACGTCACCTTGACCAACGGCTGGCCGGGGCTCCCCATAGGATGGGGTATCTTGTCTAGCAGACCCGACAGAGTGTGGTCCGTGACCGTTGGCGTTCCTGTAACGACTGAAGGCCGCCGCCAGGGCGTCCGCCACCGCCTGGGGTGAGAACCCGGAAGTCTCTGCAAGGGGTTCCCGTCCATTGATGCGAGCAGAGTCCTTACTTTGAGGTCTGCCGTCAAGGTCCCCCGTGGGCATGACTCGTGCTTGGGAATTCGCCACGTTTTCCGCTGCGTCATTTCTTACGGGCTTTGAGCCCGAGGGGAAAACTGCCGTCTCATGCCTAATGGAGCTCGTGCCGAGTGCGGTCGGGGCTCTATCCTGTCTAGTACCTCCTTGGACGTCCGGTGCTTGCTGGGCTGGCTCTGATTTCCTGTCTCAAATTTTCCAGGTCTATCTCCGAAACTTGCTCAACTGTGCCGTCGGCGTACTCGATTTCATACTCGTAAATGAAGCGGTGTGGTTTAGCACGCGTGGCGACTCCTCCGAAGTGCTGTCCTCTACGATAGCCGGTCCCGCGGTACTGGTGCGGCAATGTTGGGTGGGTAGGACACGGCCAGCAACACACCTCCCCTGAGCTCCAGCAGGCGCGTGGCCAACTCAATCTCCTCCTGCAGTAATTCCACGTCCGCGTCCGGGATCTCGCTTGTGCTGCCATCTGGCTGCTGGTAGGAATACTCGAAGTAATAATCGCTACCGTCATGCAGTGGGCTGTCACTGGCAGGACCATTCAGACCGGGCAGATCCTCGCGGCTTCTGAATGTTGGCCGTCCCGCGCGAACAGATGGCGCCACCAAGTCGGGGTTGGCTCTGGCTATTCGGGCGCCGTAGGATGTCGCCGGTCCTGCGTCTTCAAGCCAAGTGAGCGTCGTTGGTACGATGTCATCACTCGTGGCGGGCCCCACCGGCGTGACGTCACCGTAAGACTGCTGCCACCGCGACGGTGGCTTGGGTAGAAGGCGCCCTCGCATTAGCACACCCTGCAATCACAGGCGCTGAGTTAGTGCAGTATGTCGCAATGATGTCCTCCGTCTTGTCATACGTTATCACCACCGCCGTTTTGCATGATGCAAGCCTGCTCTAAACAAAATGTTTTCCACCTGTGCGAGGTTTTCAACTGAGACAGACGATTTTTAGTTAGCATGGACATTCAAATCTATGGCTTGGCTGAGGCCCAGCGTGTTAATTGCTAAGCTTCGATGCAATAAACCGCCGAGTTCTTTCATTTCACGTTGCCGTGACGTAACGTGGGTACCTTCGCGGCACCAGAAATGACGTCACCAATGCTCGACTGCCATGCGCCCCTGCAGGCTGGAGATTGGTTGATGTGACGCCGCGTGCAGTATGACGTAATGGGCGGAATTCATTTCTCTGATCAGGCACGACCATTCCTGCACTGTTGACAACACAGCCAGCACGGCCATGTCGGGTCAATTCCGTTTAGTAGTGCTTTGGTGTTTTCCGATAAGCTTTTATGCTTCTTTTTCATTTGTTTATACTGAAGCATTTTGCACAGTTGGTTTCAATAAAGAGTTCACACATAGAGTACTCAAAACAATAGCACAGATCGTTTCGTTTCCCGGAGCATTGTACGTGCCGCACTGCCGGGCCTGGGTTGCCTGTCGTTGGTCATTTGACAACTGGGATTTTCATGTCAGTGGGACCAAACAACACGCGCTCGTTTTTGGACTCGTGCTTAGCGCCGCTGTGTGGCGGATCCAGCATCTTTTCTTCAGAGTGCCGTGGCAGTTCCACGTTTAAAATCGAAGATGGAGTTGGAATGTATGGATATTGGTCCTGATACTCTGGAGCGTTTGTTGACGATGTTCATTATACGGGACATAAAGGAATGTTTCGTGCTAGTGACCATGTTTTAAATGACTTCCCTCGTATACTTTGCCTGAGCGATGCACGCACTGTCCGTACCATGCATTTCAACAATAGCACACGAACAAAGTAATAACCGAGGCTAACGGAAAGAACATCCAACGGCTTACAGTCGTGATCAGGGGTGCGGTTACCAATTCAGTTCGGATGAAATAATCCCTCCTCCTAACTTTGAGATAGAAATGGATCAAGTCAAGTGGGAGTCCAGCCTCTTAGAGCGTTTTTGGAATAGGTTCAGCCATATTTCTCTGTTCTACCCTCCTCTCGTAAACTTCTTACCGAAACCGCATTCAGGGATGTGACGTTAGTGACCAAAAAATGGAAGTGTGATAGCAAATACCAATGCATTCCGTTCTCATGAGCAAGGAGCCCTTGGGCGATAACAAGGGCCCAACACAAGGTACTGCAGATGCTTCGTCACGCCGCTCTTCCTTGCTCACGACCCAGGCCAGGACCGTGTGCTCATGGCTGATGACTCCCCCTGCTGCTGAAGACTCCCCCTGCTGCTGATGACTCCCCCTGCTGCTGATGACTCCCCTGCTGCTGATGATTCTGCTCTCGAATGCGACCCATCTGTGACCCATGACCCATGCGACCCATCCCACCCATGACCCACACCGTACGTGTGCGGCTGTGACCCAGGTGCGCGTCCCCTTCCATTCACCTCACGAGCGGATCCTGACCTCGCAGCGTTTGTTGCAACGCGGTGAGTTTAGGCCAGCGCTGAACTGGAAAAGTCCCTGCGCTGGTGCAGCGGCTAAAGCGACGGAGGGACGTGGTCATCTTCTCCACGTTCAAGGTAGTTCGA
>NW_023596448.1:6859805-6890216 GCF_011947565.3 Pollicipes pollicipes
CGATCGCCGGCCGTGACGTGGTCTCGCCCGGCCAGTCGAATCGGAAGAGGCGTGGGTCGCGGTGCCAGCTCGGCGTCTCCGCCTGCGTCGCCGCCTGCCCCGACTGCACGGTGGGCGTCGCAGACGGGTCCGCGGTGGTCAGGTCCCCGTCGTCGTTTGTGCCATCAGTGGTGATGAGCACTTCTCCGTTCGTTGAAATGGTAATGAGGCCGGCCACCGGTGCAGATGTTGTTGTTTGGATTGTATCCAACGGTGTAGAGGCTTCCGTTTCACTCCCACTTTCCGTAGAGGTCGTCGTGGTCTCACCGCCACTGGACACCGTGGGGGCTGCAGTTTCGTTTCCGGCTTCTGTTGAGGGAGGCGAAGTTTCCGATGCCCCTTCAGCTGTGGTGATTTCCTGTCCTTCTAGGACCCGGGTGGTTGTAAAGACACTTGGTTCTGTGGTTTCGCCGCCCAGTTGTGCTGTCGTCGATGCAGTTGTGCGATGGTCAGTCGTTTGTGTTGTCTCGGAATCAGCATCAATAGCGCTTTCCGTGGTCGCGGGCGATGCGTACACTACAGCCTCATCTAGGAAAGCATCATTATCTGCGAAGCTCTTGAAACTCGTAGACTCAGTGTTACGCTCCACGGAGAACACGGCACCCTCAATCGCGGATGCTGGCACGCTTGAGAAGTCATGCGCTGGCTTTTCGTCAGAGTTGGCCGCCACTGCATACACAACGCCCTCTTCGATCCTCGCTTCTGTTGTAGTGTATTGCTCCTCCAACGAGGCCTCGGTCACGGGACTTGTAGCAAAGCCAAAGGCACTGAATGATGTTTCGGTAGTTGCTTCGCTGGTTGGCACCTCAGTACCGATAGTCTCAAGCCCAGGGTGTCTGGTCTCAGCGGAGACTGGACTAACTGTGCTAGGAGCTGTGAAAGGGTTCACACCAAGGCTATCCGCGGTCGGAGGGACCGTTGTCTGACTCAGCTCATCTTCGATGACTTCGATACTGCTCTCTGTAGTTGTCTCTGAAGTGTCCGTGGCTTCTGTGGGAGCTTCGCTAGCGAGCTCTGTTTCGCCGGGGCCGGCCTCAGTGACAGCCTCTTCAGTGTATACCGCTTCGGTTGTGCTGCTAGACGACTTCTCCTCCTCCTGGACCGTCTCCTGCTTACCCCCACTGCCGTATAGGGAGGAGCGCAGCTGCTCCACCAGGCTTTTCACGCTGGTCTTCTTTTGTTGCTGCCTCTGTCGCAGCTGCTCCACCAGGCTGAGCCGAGCACGCGCGGTTGTCTGGATCGGGGTAGCTGTCGTGGTTGCCTCCGCCTCTGGCGCGTTGGTTCCAGCTGGTTCGAGGGGGTTGTCGGTCTCTTCGGTCGGATTCTGCCTGTCGACCAGACTTGGCGTCAACTCCGTTGAAGATAAAACAGACTCTTCTGTTGATTCGTTGAGCGATGGCTTCTGCTGTTCTCGTTCTGATTCACTGAGACTGCCGCGATTGCCGAACAGCGGAGATGACGGACGTTCAGAGGGTGTGCTGATGTCAACTTCCTTCGCTTCGGTGGCTTCGGTGGTAGCTTCCACGTCACCGGACACACTTTGCGCCGCTTGCTGCGACAGAATGGTGGCTGTGCTGGTGTCAGCAGTGGCGGCGAGACGGTCTCTCAGCCTACTTCTGAGGCTGCCTTGCGGGCGTTTACGATTCGTTTGCAGTAGCTGTGAAGTCAGAGCCTCAATCGCCTTCTGCGCATCCACGGAACCGGGCACTTCAGCACCCTCCGCCGGCTCGGCCTCCTGGTCGCGGTCGCTAAACCGCAGCAGGGATGGACGCCGGGTTGGGATGGCAATATCTGAGGCCCTGTCAGAGGTTGCCTCCACGTTCACAGCCTCGCTGGCCTCCTCCTCTGCCGACCCGGAGGCAGACAATCTGTCATTTAAGTTGCCGCCGCTCGCCAGACGGTCCCTAAGCCGGCTTCCAAGGCTGTTACGCAACACTGGCCGTCTCGATAGCCGGAACAAACTTGAAGTCGGCTGTTCTGTAGTTGCATCCTCATTTGGGGAGTCCACAGGCGAGTCTTCCTGTTCCTTGCTGGGTGTTTCTTGAGCCTGTCTGAGACCGGCAAAAAGAGAGGATACGCGCTCCCGAGAACTCGTAGCAGGCGAGTCCCCAGGCGAGTCTTCCTGTTCCTTGCTGGGTGTTTCTTCAGCCCGTCTGAGACCGGCGAAAAGAGCGGATATGCGCTCCCGAGAACTCGTTGTAGGCGAGTCCCCAGGTGAGTCTTCCTGGTCCTTGCTGGGCGTTTCTTGAGCCTCCCTGAGACCGGCTAAAAGAGTGGGTATGCGCTTCCGAGGGCTCGTAGTAGGCGAAGCTTTAATAGCAGGGATGTCATCGTCATTCTTAGATCCCTCATCCAGTACTTCCTGCGCTGACGGACTAGAAGTGGATCTGCCGCGACCACCCAGGCTGGCAAGTCTATCTCTCAGGCGACTGCCAAGGCTTCCGCCGACAGCCGGCCTGCGAGACCGCTGAAACAGGCCGGATAACGACGACACTGTCGTCGCTTCACTGTCTTGGGAGGGTTCGGTATTGTCCTCAGCTGCTTCTGCAGTGGTGGAGTCCCGCTCGCGATTACGGAACAGCAGAGAAGGTGGACGACGGGATCTTGGTGTCACGCTTCTCTCTGTGGTGGTGGTGTCACTTGACGTTGATTCCGTACCGTCAGCAGAGGCATCCTCGACCGTGTCCGAGACCCGCCCTGGTCTGTTAAGTCTGTCTCTGAGACGACTGCCCAGACCTCCTCGAGGTGGTGGTCTCCTGGATGGCTGGAACAGCGATCGTCTTGGAGGTGCCGCCACCACGTCTCCGCCAACGGGAGTATCATCATTCGTCTCCTCACTAGCACCCGTCGCATCAGAACCACCTCGACCAGGGAACAGAAGAGAGGAAGGTCGGCGAGTCCTAGGCGTTGGCGACCTCTCCGTCGTCTCAGCGTCCGTCGAAGTCTGCTCTTCGGCAGCATTGACTTTAGGCTCCTCATCATTCACCGGTGAGTCGGAGGTGGTCGACCCAGACAGACTAGCAGTGACCGACAGACGATCCCGAAGTCGGCTTCCGAGGGAATTCCGACGGCTGGATGAGGGTCGGAAGGGGAAGGGACGTTTGCGGGGGGAACCAAGCTGCTGAAGGAAGCGAAGTCTCGGCTGCGCAGCGTCACCATTCGTCTCCTGTTGAGAAGGTTCGTCGGTAGCGTTCTCTTCTGCTGGCGTCGCTGCCTCGGTGGTGGCAAGAGAGGACGGATCTGTCGAATGCACTGATGTCTCTGTTTTGGCCTCTTGGACGCCGTCAGCCGTTCCGGCTTCCGACGTGGTACGCGGAGATGTCCCAATGGAAGGAGCATTTGTGGTCGATTCGGCAATCTCAGTGGAATTGTCGAGTTCACCTGCGGGCGAATCTGCTTTTACGTCTGATGGTCGCACCAGGGGGCGGCGGCCCAGCGTGAGCGGACTGGGACGACGTCTACCGGAGGCCAAGGGATCGGGTCGATCGCGTATGCGGCCAAGAAGGCCCTGTCGCAGGCGTCGTAGCGGTGCATCGGCTGTGGATTCGCTTTCGTCCCCAGTAGTGGGCTCTTCGTCACTCGGTGCCTTGACAGTCGGCCTCCTCAGGGTGGCTCTCAGGCGCGCTAGTCTGTCGCTGCTTGCCGTCAGGGCTCCGTTTTCAGACGCCGAAGGTTCGCTTCGTCTTAAGCCAGGTCGACTGAAGAGGCCCCGGCTTGTTGAAGCAGGGTCAGTTTCCACCGCCTCTGTAGTAGCTGCGTTGGGCACCCCTTCTGTCGTTGGGACGTCAGTGTTTGCCTCCGTAGGATTATCTGTGACTTCCGGGTTTCCGGGCGTAGTGTTCTCAAGTTCTGAGGCCTCAGTTGTGTCCTGAGATCTGACGGTGGTGCTCACGTCATCGACCGTATCAGTGGTCTCTTCCAGGGCAGACGATTCGGTAACGACCTCACCACTCGCAGGAGTACCTGTCGCTTCCACGTTTCCAACGGAGTCAACCTTTTGTCTAACAGCTCCGTTGGCGAACACACTCTGGAAAAGCTCGTCTATGGATGGTTTCTGGTCTGCGTCAGCGGTTTCAGAACGGTCCCCAAGAACGGCTGAGGGTCGGCGCCGCTGGAAGAGTCCGCCTCGCACGCGCGAGGGCTTCTTCTCCCCCGAGACGGTCTCCTGCTCCCTGGCTGCTTCCTGGCCGCCTGCTGGGCGCAGGCGGCGGAACAAACCCTCCCTGGCTGGAGTCTTGTCCTCCAGTTCACTCTCTGGCTCAGCAGCGACCTCATCCTGCGGACTGGGCCGCACTCGACTCAATCGTCCGGCCCTGAGGGCAGCCAGGCGATCCCGCACTGGTAAGTTCTCCTCGTCTGTGGACGATGTGCCCGCGTCTGCACGCAGTCGAGAGCGAAGGCCTTGTCGCAGAGATGGGCGGGCCACACTGGGAACATCGTCCGTCTCGCCTGTGGTGGAGGCGGGGACAGACGTGGGACGCTGCAGACGGAAGAGCCCTCTTGGCGGTGGTCTTCTGCCCGGTCTAGCATCCGGTTCTGTCGGAGTGGTGTCAGGCGCTTCATTTGCGAACACTTGGCGGAAAATGTCGTTGACGGCGGCCGATCGTGGTGTGGTGCTGAATGCGCCCGCTTCTTCTCCGGAGGGATTCACATTGCCAAACACATTGCGGAAAAGATCCTCGACGGACGCCTGAGGCGTAGTATTGGTCCCGTTACGTGCACCGTCAGTTCCAGCGTTCTCTTCGACACTTCCGCGATCAGCCTTGCCATCCAAGCCCAGGCTTCCGAAAATGTCCAACGGAGAAGGATCGTCTTGTGGTTGCTCGGTGGTAGTGGCATCGAGTTCGACTGGAGTCGTGAAGGAATCCTCTGTGGTGATGTCTTCAGTGCTGGCGGTGGTGTCTTCCACCAGAGAAACGACAGTCGTGGTTTCCCCCTCGTCAGCTAAGGACGGGAATTCAGTTGTAGACGCGTACTCATCTGGTCCAGCTGTTGCGCCCTGTTGCGTGGTTTCCTCAGGGAACAGACCCAGGGTCGACTCTGTGGTGTTCGCCACCTCGTCTGCAGTCTGAAGCGTGGGAGAAGGTGCCTCGGTCGTAGCGGTGACCTCCTGGACGGGTCGCCCACGACGGAGGAGCGGTGGTCGGCGGCCTGGACGCCTCAAGCGGAGAACGTTCCGGTCGCCGACAGGTCGCAGACGCCGGAACTGTCTTTCGCGATCATCCTCCTCAACATCAGAGCCATCGGCTGCCGTGCCCAAGGTAGTTTCAGTCTCCACCGGGCGCACACGTCGGAAAAGGCCCCTTCGGCCGGGCCGCTCGACTGCCTTTGCAGCTTCCTCTTTCTCTGCAGGCAGAGGATCCTCCTGGAGGACCTGGCTACGAATCGGAGAGCCGTCTGTGTCAGGAGCCTGTTCTGTCGTTGACACTTCGCCGAGATCGGACGGAGCAGTTGTTGTCTCGAGTAGATCTGTCGTCGTTTCCAGCAAATCTGAAGGCGTTGTAGCGACCGTTGGGGGCAGTTCCGTGGCGGGCTCACTCGGACGGCCTGGACGTCTCAAGCGGAGAACGTTCCGGCCGCCGACGGGGCGCAGCCGCCGGAACTGTCTTTCGCGACCGTCCTCCTCGACATCAGAGCCATCGACTGCCGTGTCTAAGGCAATGTCGGCTTCCGCCGGACGTACACGCCGGAACAGACCCCTTCGGCCGGGCGGTCTGGCTGGCTTTGCAGTCTCCTCCTCTTCTGGCAGGGGATCCTCCTCGGGGTCTTGCTGGAGGACCTGGCCACGAACCGTAGAGCTGTCTGTATCAGGGGTCTGTTCTGTCGTCGGCACCTCGTCAAGATCGGGCAGAGCGGTTGTGCTTTCGAGTCCAATTGTCGTTGTCTCTTGGAGTTCTGAAGAGACTGTTGTGGCGACCGTAGTGGGTAGCTCCGTAACAGGCTCACTCGGACGGCCTGGACGCCTTAAGCGGAGAACGTTCCGGCCGCCGACAGGTCGCAGTCGCCGGAACTGTCTTTCACGACCGTCTTCCTCGACATCAGAGCCATCGGCTGCTGTGCCCAGGGCAGTTTCTGTCTCCGCCGGACGCAGACGCCGGAATAGGCCCCTCCGACCAGGCCGCTGGACTGCCTTTGCGGCATCCTCCTCCTCTACTGGCAGCGGTTCCTCTTGGAGGTCTTCCTGGAGGACCTGGCTAGGAACGGGAGGGCTGTCCGTGTCAGGAACCTGTTCTGTCGTCGACAATTCGCCGAGATCTGGCAGAATGGTCGTGCTCTCGATCACGAGTCCGTCAGTCGTTGTCTCTAGCGATTCGGCAGAGGCTGTTGTGGCGACTGTAGGAGGCAGTTCCGTGACGGGCTCACTCGGACGGCCTGGACGCCTCAAGCGGAGAACGTTCCGGCCGCCGACAGGGCGCAGACGCCGGAATTGTCTTTCGCGACCGTCCTCCTCGACATCAGAGCCATCGGCTGCCGTGCCCAAGGCAGTTTCAGTCTCCACCGGGCGCACACGTCGGAAAAGGCCCCTTCGGCCGGGCCGCTCGACTGCCTCTGCAGCTTCCTCTTTCTCTTCCGGAAGGGGGTCCTCCTGGAGGATCTGGCTGCGAATTGGAGAGCTATCTGCGTCAGGAGTCGCTTCTGTCGTTGATACTTCGCCGAGATCGGGCAGAGCGGTTGTTGTCTCGAGCCCGTCCGTCGTTGTCTCTAGCAACTCTGAAGACGCTGTTGTGGTGGCCGAAACTGGTAGCTCCGTGACGGGTGCGCTGCCCAAGATAGCCGCAATTCCTGCAGGGTCTTCAGTGACCTCCTCAGGCACACTCTCCGTCGCCTCAGCTTCCACATCAGTGACGGCGTCCGCAGTAAACTCGGGCGATTCTGTGGCCGACTCCGACACCAGCTCGGCCAGCCGTCTCCGGCCACCGTCCCTGGATCTTCCCCGCAGCGCCGACAGCCTGTCGCGGCCCCGAAGCGCAATCCTGCGCAGGCCGCGCTGCGTCGTCGTCTCCTCGAGCGCAGACTCCGTGGTCACATCCAGCGGCTCCTCGACCGCCTCCCGCGCTTCATCAGGAGCGGGCTCCTCGCCCTGGCGCCGCAGACCGCTCCTGACTCGGCTGCGCAGCGATCCGCCGAGCTCCGGCCGCTCATCCGTGGTCTCCTGTCCAGTCCGCCGCCGCGAGCTGTCCAGTCGCCTCAGCGTGTTCCTCAGTCTGAAGTCGGACCCTCCACGGCGTAGGGGGGCGCGACGGCCAGTCGCCGCCGGCCCGCGCGCACTCACCGCCTGAGGCAGATCGTTGTCGAACAGCGCCGACGTCCTGACGCTCGACTCGATTCTTCGCCGGTCGGTCTCGATGGCGTCCACGGCTTGCTTGGGCGCGGCCGTGGGCTCCCCCTCGCGCGCCCCCTGCAGGGCTGACTCAAACAGCGGCGTGCGGACTGTGGTGAGGACTCCATACCCGGCAGGCTCGGCCTCGCTGGTCTGCTCCAGGTTGTCAATTGTGACCTCGTTGTCGCGCAGCTCCGGCGGGGGTGTGGGGGAGCTCTCGGACTCGCCTGAGCTGCGGTCCGACCCAGCGCGGTCGCGCGGACGCTTCAGACGGATCACGCGGATCTTCCGCTCATCCTGCCGACGCGAGGGCCTATCTTGTCCCGCTTCGGACGCGGTCAGCCCTTCCTCGGGTCCTTCGGTGGGTTCTTCTGTCGGTCGCTCCGTAGGTTCTTCCGTGGGGCCCGCTGAAGAGCGGTCAAACGGTCGGCGCAGACGAATGCGGACCCGGCGTTTGGGTTCGGGTTCCAGGCTGTTGGCAGCCTCGTCTGTAAGGTCAAGCAGCGACTCGAACCCAGCTGGGTCATTGGTTAATTTGCTGGAGGCCTCGCTAGCGGCGTTAGGGGAGTCGCGCCCGGCGCCGGCCGAGGCCTCGTTCTGCTCGGGCAGACCCGCGCCGTCAGGTCCCGTGCTGACCTGAAACCGAGCACCGCGTATCAGAGCGGTGCCGCGTTAGGGCAGCCACTAGGGCAGCGGGGCGGGTCGCTAGGGCAGCGCTCCCGGCTAGGACAGCTACGGAGGGAGCCTGCAGTAGCAGGACGTCCACTCAGCTAAGACAGCAATGTTCAGCTGGTTGACTGATGGCCGCTTTTCGAACAGCTTTCTATCAACTACTGGCAGAGCCAAAACACGTTGCTCTAGGAACACTTAAAGCGTTAGTAACACGACTGGATGTAGACCCATGCGCGCGTTCAAACATCACACAACAAACGCCAGAGCACACACGTAAAACATGCCATTCCACATGTTATCGCTTTCTCGCAGCTGGTCGGCCCTATCCTCCCGTTTCTAACATGAGCTAGCTGTTATATACAAACGCTGCTTTTGCCTAACGTCTAGAAAGCACGGCCGACCAGGACACACACTGACCTCCGAGGGGCTCCCTGTCGGATCAGACTGGTCCTCGGAGTCAGGCTCCGGTTTGGTGGGAGGCGTCGGACGAGACCGATTGAGCGTGACATATCTGAAACAACCGTCACAACTGTCACACGCCTGACACTTGGCCCCGACACAACACATTGCTGGAGGAGCACGCCAATGAGATTCGTGGTAGGATAGCGGTCTGTCCTAGTGGCGCTTAGCTGCCTGACGGATCGTAAAAAGGACAGGTAGCGAACCTGGTCAGACTGCAGCAGCCAAAGGCCTCCGGGTTACGATGTACAGAATTAAATGCCGACGCTCAGGCTTCCAGCCAAAGGTTTCGTCACACCATGCCACCACACACTTCGAGGCATGGCGATATCGGCCCGCGGGCGCCTTGTGTTTTGGCCACCACGCCGCATCTCCGCAGCCTCACCTTCTGCCGCCGAAGTCAGCGTCCGCGGTCTGCCCGTCCTCATCAGCCGTCGCCGAGGGCCGCCCACGCCGCAGCGTGACGTACTGCCGCCGCCCCTTGCCGGATGACGTCACATCGCCACTGTCGTCAGCTGGCGTTGTCTGCGGTTGCCTGAGGGGGGGGGGGGGGGGGGGCGATCGGGGTCAGGACGCTGTGGTTGTGATGGGTGGATGTGCTCTCTCATGGCATAGTTCGGTGCTGTCTCCGTTTCCAAGAAATGTTTGCCTAGTTTCCCACTCACCCACTTAATTTTTTCGTTGTCTCCCTATATTAAAGGAACGGTTCTTCCCGTTTTAATTTTTTGAACTGGAGGAAGAGCGCTTCAGCTTATAAGGATACCCTACAAGATACCACCGTTTCCAACCCAGATCAAGAGAACAGCATCCAAGTTCAGCATTACAAGAGCCGTCCTCACTACAGCGTTGATAAGACAGTAGCATGAGCCTTATTCCTCGGAGAAAACCAGGAGAATTAGAGAGTAGAGGAGAGAACAATGACATAAGTGAATTCCTTTTGCTATTGTTTCGATATATTGCAAAAATATCAACCCAACTACATCTTCATTCTCCTGGTTTTCTCCGAGGAATAACGCTATACTTCTGTCTCATTTATGTGAATAATGTTCCTCGCTAATGCACTGAACAACTCACTGCAGCGTTTATCCATCGCAGTGCACAACCAGCGCAGAAGCACGATGCTACCAAATATATGTATAGCCGTGGAGAGGACTGCACTGGGGACTATCGGCTGATCTATTCGAGATCCGTATCAGCTGATACACATTGTTAGCGCGGACTTGAAGTGAACGAGTGCCTTCACAAGCATGCCACATGTGAATAGGATTAAACTGCCTGTCAAGTGATGGCTTGTCCGGACGAGATGATGTGTTGTGTGCATTCGGTCCATCAGAGTTCGACATTCAGCCAGATCTTATCAGTCAATGCTGACGTTGAAAATTAGATGCAGAAATTCGTTGAGCTCGTCAGCTTCAGTCGACGTATTCAGCCTTGTGGCTTTAAGTCACAACGTCCGCAGACATGCAGCTCAAAAAGATGTGGAATCTTGCGAGATACTGCTTGTGACAGACTCGGTATTTTTCTTTTTCACGGCGTGCGCCACACGAACCCTAAAAACACCAGCACAGCGACCAAAGTTTGCTGTAAAGGCCCCACGGCGAAGCCACAAGCCTAACGCTGTACGCGATACAACCATCAACATCCTAGCACTCAGCGCCTGACCGCGCTGCCCCACAGAAACCAACCCACCTGTTCCTCTGGATGCTGCTGTACTGGGGCCGACGGCGGGTGTTGCTGACGGCCTCTGACCCAGTGCCCTCGGGTCCGTCTTGCGTGACCTCTGGCCGCGGGCGGCGCGACAGGGACAGTCGGGGGCGGCTGTTCTCAGGCTCAGCCTCCGCCTCGTCCGAGGACGACGGTCCGGGCGTTGTCCCATCGGAGGGCTGCTCGCGAGCGATCGCAGAGTAGCTGAAAACGGAGCGTCTCGGCGTCAGTACCACCCGGGAAATGAGTTATATCACCAGGCAATCTGCAAACCAACAAACAACACAAGAATCCAGGTGTGACAGTTCACCAGCGCTGCCTCCTGCAATGCAAAACATGCACGATCGCAGTCCATATCAACTCACCCGGTGATCATTAAACGATGGCCCTTCCTCCTGCCCAGAAAACTAGCGCTCGTGACGTCAGTACTCACCGTGGCCGGGCGGTGGTGGTGGTCTGACCACCGATAACCTTAACCAGCGTCTGGCGGTCCTTCGCCGACAGCAGCCCTGGGCCCACCGCGTCAGCCCCGCCCCCGTCTAGCAGCTTCTGCACGGCGTCCAGGCCGCCTGCCGACAATGAGTGATGATGTCAGCAAAGGACGCAGGGAACATGCACGTCCAGGGGTGTGTCGTCACCCAAAGGGACATTTCATAGCGTTGGCGGCGAAAATGTTGAATGTGAGCTCAGCAATCACATCTGATATCCGCAGAGTTCGCGGTTTGTCCGCACAGCGAAGCGTCGCAGCGCCAGCGTGTCTGCGCTACGGCGGTCAATAGGCTGGAGTTTATATGCAGGGTAGCACAAGACATTCCATATCGCAAGTTCCCCTGGGTGGTGGATTTGGACTAAACCATGGATTTCTATATAAATAAGCCATGGATTTCTTCGGATTTCGGGACTGAACTATGTCCATAACTTATATTTGTGGCCCTTGTGCTCAATGTGCGAAATCTGATAAGCCGACCGCAAATGACATTCCAACATACCGCTATTCAAGACGCTTAGAACTTCACTGACTGGCGTCGTTTTTTCATGCATCTAATTAAATTTCCCGAAGGAGTGATTTTTGGAATTGTCGTACTAAATAAACAAATCATGCGCAGGGAAAATTCCCCACCATCCCGAAAAGTAATTACAGTATAGCGCACAGTTTCTCTTTTGATCTTTCCTCCAAGTGATAACGATCTCACACTCGCCCTGATACGGGAGCATACTTCACCTGTCCCCCCCCCCCGTCCCTAAGGTAGTTTGTGGAGACCTTACCGTCTGAAAAGGTGTAATTTTCTGGAAGATTTGAACTTTGACATGACATAATTGGGATAATTGTTAACCCAGCAATATAAAAACTAGAACCAATCGCTAGAGCTCATTGAAAACAATCTACTGGTGTTTTACACTAATCTTTATCTTCACTAGTGCGGAAACGCCAGGGGCCAGGGCCGCATCGCCCCTACTCCCTTTTATCAGTCCGCGCTAAGGAAAACTCCGCATCAGGGCGAGGGTTAACGTAGCATGCATCGCCGCGACCTTGCCGCGCTTCCTAGCCTGACCAATGTTTTGCCGATCAGCATTCGACCGCGATTACACGTCAGACAAGCGCTACTTGTGAGACAAGACATCGCACGTTTGCGATAAATCGTGGTCACACTTCGAACCGGGCGTCTACAAAAATCGCAGTGAGAAATGACTCCAAGCGACGCATTCCCATGTCTCGCGCCCGTGGCACAGGCTTAACTCAGCGAGGCCGTCGCCCGCTGCTGGACTGACCGAGCTGTTGAATGAGCGCCAGCAGCCTGCTTAAGCTCCTCTGGGTTCCGACTCGTCCGGCTTCGGCAGGCGGCGAAGGCGGCTCGGTTCTTGCTTGCGCGCCTGCGCACCAGGAGCCGCCGAGAACCTGCACGCGAGGGGCGGATCAGCGTGTGCAGAAGGCGTCGGCTCTGTCAGCGTAGTCTCACGCGGCGGCGTCACCGTCTGTCACTCGTCAGTCACGGCGGCGCGCCGCCGTACGGCGCGGTCAGGCGTGTACTCGCCCAGTAGGCGCGTCACTGCGTCTCCGGCGGCGTCGTCGCCCACGGCGACGTCACTCGTCCGTCGCGGCGGCGTCGCTCGCCCAGTACGGCGACGTCACTTGTCCAACACGGCGGGTTACTCCGATCGCGGACGGCGGCGTCACTCGTCCGTCGCGGCGGCCTCGCCGCGAGTACGGCGACGTCACTTGTCCAACACGGCGGGTGTTACACTCGCCCAGTATGACGGCGTCACTGGACCAACACGGCGGCGTCACTTGTCCAACACGGCGGCACCACTTGTCCAACACGGCGGCGTCACTTGTCCAACACGGCGGCGTCACTTGTCCAACACGGCGGCGTCACTCGTCCGTCGCGGCGGCGTCGCTCGCCCGGTACGGCGGCGTCACTTATCCAACACGGCGACGTCACTTGTCCAACACGGCGGCGTCACTTGTCCAACACGGCGGTGCTACTCGCCCAGTATGACGGCGTCGCTTGACCAACACGGCGGCGTCACTTGTCCAACACGGCGGTGTTACTCGCCCAGTACGGCGGCGTTACTTGTCCGTCTGCGCCACTCGTCTGTCCGCTCGGAAGTTGAGCGTCATTTGGCATTGTCCTGGCACCAAGCATGACGCCGGCAAGTGCTACCACTACGGGCGTTTTGTGAGGTGAAGTTGAGATCATATCGCTTGCGAGCTGGAGATGAATACTTATAACTCAAGGCGATAACCGGTCGGGCATTGTGCATGCTAATGTATTACCATGTTTTATTTATGGTGGCATTCTTAGGCCATGACTACCTAGACATAGTTCTCAGGATGTGAGGGCATATTTGCATTCATTATGCTTCTAAACACTCTATCTCCTTCGGTATGTCATGTTGAAGGCCTATCAGTGCATCAATCTTGGGTATCGAGAAGGATGATTCTCCTTAAGGCATAAAAAGCACTATTACACCCGCAGGCATGTACGTGATAACACTGGCAATAGGACAAATCGCATCTGACGGATACGCTGGGAACGCGAATGCATGCCTGATGACTTGTGCCGAGAACGTGGAGGCCGAAGTGTGTCTGTCCTGCGTTCTGACCTTGGATGAGAGCTTATCCCTACTTCAGAGCTCACGGGTCGCTATCGCCACAAACAGCATATGGTATGCTGTTCAACACAGCCACATATACCGCCGACAGCACTTCCGTGTATTTCAACCAATCACTGGCATTGAGTGAAACGTTAAGTTTTTGTGAAAGCTTGAGTGTGCGGCTGCGTCGTACCACGTATGAAACGCACAGAATGCGAATTGAAGCATTCGTGAAATACGTTAGCGGCATTAATGACACGAAAGAGGTATGTCAATTACACAAACAACATTAAGAGTTGCAGGTGAGTAGGAAGACACACGGTAAGAACTGCTGTCAATATGCAGTGCTCGGTGGAAAAGCGTTGGAAAATAACCCACGAGCCACGCCATCGATATCCTGCCGCTACACCAAATCGTTATTCTTTCATCCAGCGAGTGCTTTACGGCATACGTATCTCAAACGGCGCCTAGCCTCAAGGTGATCGCTTTAAAACGGCTGTTGCAAGTTGCCTACATCTTATCGTCTACAATAAACAACAGACTGGAGAATGTAATAGTGTCAAAAACATGCTTTTAACTATCTGCTTATGGTTTCCTCCAATGACCTCGAAAACAAGCGAGTACCACATCACTTTCTACCATATTCCGCTGACATCGGGAACTGGCTCGCATCACTAGGCACCTTCCCGTAACCACTAATTTCTGTCTAACGAGCCGGTCCCCTTTGATATGCATCCTGCTTCTTTCTCCACCAGCACCAGTTTGTGCCAAAGCTGCCGAAGTTTACTGATCTATTTGTATAATAGATGGGGGCTTGCAAAACCGGGAGCCACATGAGTTCAAATTGTTGTTGATCAGCTGGAGACCAACAATGATGCAATCACGTACTAAAGTGAGCCCACGGTGCTTATCGCAAGGGCCATCTGTAGCTTTCAGAAGGTGATCCACCGCTCAGATGTGCGGTGATGTGTGCTCCGCCACTGCCCCCATCAACACAACTACTGATGTGTAGCGATCCGGGCAGCACGTTCTCCTAAAACTGATCGTGCGTTTCAGTCCAAAGTAAATGATCTTTCTATATCGGTCACGTGACCTTCAAAGCCGGCCACTTCCATCCTCTGAAGCGCACAAGGTGCCTGTGCCGTCCGAACCAATGCCACAATCTGCGTAGTCTGTACATAATTTTCGTTAGCCATTGGCGATTGCTTCTTAATCTTGTTATCACTCAGTGATTTCTGTTACACAGCACGACGTTGACCAGCCCGGGGTCACTACCGACTTTACATGCCAGCTTTCTGACATCTGGTAATCTTTTAAGTGGCGTAAAATAACCCTCAGCGGTCTATGGTCGTGCTCAGTGTTCCCCTATCACAGGCATGTGCGGTCTGACCACCTTCGCCATGTTCGACCTGCATTTTCGCCGAGCTCGACGAGTTACCTTTAATGCCCCCCAAGACCTTCAAGAGACAACCCCATGTGACCTTCAGCGACCTCCATACCTCCCAGCGGACCACCGTGAACTTCCTTCAGAATGCACCTTTCCCGGTTGAGCCCATTCCGTCACGTAACATTAACCCTTAATGACCAACAACGACCTTCATTGATAACCTAATGTCGGTTGGCAGCAGCAGCGGCCAAATCGGTCTTAACACGTAGTAATCACTGACCTTTAGTGATCGTCAGCGACCAGCAGTGACGCGCAGTAAGCTCTCAAGACCCACCTCCGGTTCGGGCCTCTCCTCGGCGGCGCTTATGCTCGTGTCCGGCCTCTTCGGCCGAGCCGGCAGGTCAAGGTCGAGCGGTGGCAGGTCAGCCGTGTCGTAGTCCTCATAGAACTGCTCGAACGGATCGGGCGTGACCTCGCCGATGTTGCCCTCCGGCTCCGCCGGCAGCACGGTCGGCTCCTTGGTCGGCGGGAACGTGATCGACTGGACCTCTTTAGCCACGATCTGTGGACAGGGGTGGGAATGCCACGGCTGCGGGACGCTGACTGCGGTGTAGGTTTGTGCTGTGGAACTTCTGACGTACCTTAAACGTCTAGCTCGAAATCCAGCTCCAGCGGGTACGAACTAGGCTTGTGGGTGTGCTTACGACCTGCTGTTACCAACATCACCCTCGGACGACTAGCCAGGCCTAAAAGGTCGAGCGTTGTCCATAATTGAAGTTAACGAATTAATTGAACACCACAATTGCGATCGGCCAGCAACAAGCTCTTTTGAGAAATTAACGCACAGCCAAATGCGGAAGAACAACATATAACATAACCAATGTCTTTATCGTTGGCTGACCTTCTTCCATTACACCCATAGACGCTACTCCTTCGCAAAACCCACCCCATAATGACACCCCTCTCGCCCACCCCTGCGATGACGCCCCTCCCAACCGTCCCCATGATGACGCCCTCTCACCCGCCCCCTTGGTGACGCCCTTGCCACCGGTGCCTGCAACCCAACTGCGGCACAGACCTTGCACTTGACGTTCCTGGGGAAGTCACAGGAGTCGGTCTGCCTGTTGAAGAGCAGGCCGGACGGGCAGGTGAAGCTGTGCGGCACGATGCCAAGGGGGCCGCCGGCCAGACACCAGAAGTACTTGTTACACTCCTCCGGGTGGGCGAAGAAGCCCTCCCGCTTGCAGTTGAAGCCTGCCGGGGCGTAAGGCACGGCTCGGTCAAATCAAGACCGAGAAATGCTGTGGGTGGCGTCCGACGAGATTATTCTGACCCAGCGGCGGCATATCTGACGTGGGGTGTGTTTAATATTATTCCTATCATGCAGCAATAATTGAGACGATTTTAGGACGAAAGTGACTTTCACGGTTGCTGGTTTCGTGGGTATGCCCGTCGTTAAGAGCGAGGAAACACAAACCATCTGTCCGGGCGTCTTGCCCGGCTAATGTGTTGACGCCATGGCCACGACTGTTTTGCGTCATGACGTCACAAGCTACCGTTCGGCGAGCCAATGGCAGCGCTAGAAACGCAGTGCGTTCGTCACCTGCTCCGGGGTCCGGCGTCGCCGGCGGGGGAGGCGTCGGTCCCTTCGCTTGCTTCGGCAGGTCCCTACAACGACAGGGTACTCAGGTCAGTCTACGGACACTTCAGCAGGTCACTGTGCACCTCACGCGAAGAAGAAAAAACTCGCGGGCTGACTTCACCAAAATGCTATCGTTCATGCCGTGCGTCAGGTTTGGCTGCATGTCTGTCGTGCGTGACAAGTATCATGTTTGGCATCATGAGTGACAAATGTTCGTGACCCTGGAACAACCACTAAGCACAAAAACATACATCGGCATGCAAAGATTTGACCAATGCCACACACGGACACTGGTACTAAAATCGCAAACGGAGACCCAATAGGAGCTTGCTGGTGGCTTGAGTTAAAACAGCACGTGTTGGACTGTAAAAAAGATAGCATTGCAATTGCCCCACCATCAGGACAGTCCTACACGCGTTGCGTCTTCTGTGTTCAATGCTCAAACTTCTGAACAAGGCAACCGTGACATTTAATATGTGTGGTCGGACTGTGAGCTTCCTCCAAAACCATGCGATGCTTTTGGATGAGAATGCTTTGAATCTTCATTTGTGACTTAAGGGGTTTCATTCCTAAGCGCCATGCCTAAGAAGTCAGGTGATTCCCTGCAGCCAGATGACTGTGTCAGAAGAATTCAGATGCCCCGGTGCCACTGCGTCCGTATGGAAGTCAGATGCCCCGGTCCCACTGCGTCCGTACGGAAGTCAGATGCCCCGGGCCCACTGCGTCCGTATGGAAGCCACGTGCCCCGGTCCCACTGCGTCCCTATGGAGGTCAGATGCCCCGGGCCCACTGCGTCCATACACTTGGGTTTACGTCCGCAGAAGGACAGCGCAGAGCAATCACTGGCGACGGAGGGAAGTCTATGCGCATCCGGCCATGCCCTTCCTAATTCCGATCACTCGCTGTCGAAGACCACCATCAATAAGAAAACATTTACGGATGGGGTCGGGAAAAACATGAAGCTAAGCGCATTTGGCGGAATGTTAAAGTCGTATGTTCGCTGTTATAATGCTAAGTTAACAGCACAATATACTCGTGCATCGAATCGCTGACCACTGAACCATTACAAAAAGACCGAGGTGTTTCCTGAAGGAACGGAGACCAAGTAACGAGTACTTTTCTGTCAAGATTGCAGCTTCACTGCATATAATATTTTAAAAAAACACTCTTAATCAACCTACCGGACTTATATGTAGGCGTTAATAGTCAGCGCATAAGCCAAGTAGCAATCAAAACCAGCTTTAATTGCCGCCAGTGAAATTCGGGCCCTTTTGATCCGGATTGTACGGGTGGATACGCGGGAGTGCTTACCCTGGAGCCGGGGCTAGGAACGCCTCCTTAGCCGCCTCGATGAGGGGGTACGGCTTGCCAGAGCAGCGGCCGCGGAAGTCGTCGTTGTCGATCGACCAGAACATGATGCCGCCCAGACGGTTGTCACGCACATATTCTGCCTGAGGACGACCAAGGGTGTGGTGTCGGAACACAGGTGGGGATGGAACCTGTTGTCAGGATGATTATCTTACACGTGTTTTGTCTGTGGGACGCCAAAGATGGTCAGATAGGCAGGGAAAGAACATGGTGCTGCCGAGATGACTATGTTCCGTCAGTGGAACGTACGAGGCTCAAGATGGGATGCCAAAAGATGGTATTTTTCAGTACCTTCAGCCAGAAAAATCACTTAGGTCGGCCAAGCAAGGAGACTCAAGTTTGAAATAGGTTCGACGACACCAAAACGGTATCTCTCATGCCAACTCTTTTTTTGGGTAGTGGACTTATTAGCTTACCAAAGTTTACTAATAACTCAACATCACACCCGATAACAGCCCTTTTAACAGTGAGCATAGCACTGGACCTCATG
The DNA here is from genome assembly GCF_011947565.3 of Pollicipes pollicipes. Classification (NCBI taxonomy): domain Eukaryota; kingdom Metazoa; phylum Arthropoda; class Thecostraca; order Pollicipedomorpha; family Pollicipedidae; genus Pollicipes; species Pollicipes pollicipes. The sequence goes on from NW_023596448.1 coordinate 6,877,984, forward strand.
CCTTGCCACACTTCAAACCCACTGCTGACATCGTTCATTATTAAAACAAACGTCTTACTTTTTATGGCTAATTCGCCACCCCATCCGTGGATTTACATCCTTTTTGTGTTGAATTAGTCATCGCAGTATTGTAGTTACCTCACTTTTCTCGATAGATAAGTCACCGCACCAGCGACTCACCTTCTTCCTGGCGATGAACTCGTCGTCGTAGCCAACCCACTGCTTGCCGCTGGTGGCGTACGGGCCCATGGCGTCGGGGTAGGGCCGGAACACCTTCCACTCATCCACCGCCACGTGCTCACAGATCTGCACAACCACCAGACGCCAGCGTTATTCATTTGTGTATGCGTGCGCTCCATACCGCACAGGTCCGCATGCTCGTCTCAGCGTCAACGCACTTCGGGTACAATTTGAAATACGTGTGGGGGTGGGTGAGGGGGGGGGGGGGACATGCGGCAGCATTGTGCAGAGCGTAAAACAATCCACAATTCCATCCGACGAAAGGGCGGAGGTAGAATAATCCGGTGAACTGGACGACACAGCTTGGTGGTGGGTTCTGGATAAACGCGGCGGGCCATGTCTGACAGGTGCTCTGCGCCTGAAGTCACTCATGCAAACCATGCGGAGTATTTGTTATATCTCGATTTCCCTTCTTTCTCCCAGGAATAAGGCCATTACAACTGTCTCATCTACGGGAATATTTGTTTCTTTAAATATCGTGGATAGTTAAATAACGCGTGGTGATTTGTCATAATTTCTATCAAAGCGCTCCTTTATAGGACTTGTCGACTACGCATGCATGCCTACGATTAAGTTTATAGGACTATCATCTGTCTGACATGAGCTTGTTCGGCGTTTGTCAGGTAGACGCAGTGCGCAGGAATGAACGTTAATGCCGAACACACAAACATACACAAATGCTGTTAAAAATAAAAGTGAAATGAAAAACGACAATATCGTCAACACATTACCCATCGTAATGCACACGCAAGAGAATACGTGCCACGTTTTGTTCTTCGGTCATGCATGGCTCGGTGCGACTCAGGGAACACTGGCAGTGAAACAAAGCTTTTCCACCACAGTCTTAGCCACATGTTTATAGCGCATGTAAGCCAGCCCTCCGCGGCCAGAGGGATGGCCGCGCTCAGAGCACTTGGGACGCTCCCCACCTGCCGCAGTGCCTCACCTCGTAGAAGCTGAGGTAGCCGTCCTCCTTGGTGCTCTTGCCCTTGGTGCCGGCCTTCTCGGCGGCCGCCTGCAGACCGCTGAAGTTCTCGTCCAGCAGGGTGTAGGACCTGCCGTAGGTGGGGATGCCCACCACAAGCTTGCGCCGATCGGCCCCCGACTTCAGGTAGAACCGCACCGTGTAGTCCTGAGAACGGACGTCTGCTTAGCACCCTGATACCCGCATACGCATGCCACGGAACGCAGTCCTGCGCGTGCTTGGTGATGTGATGTGGAAGTATGCAAGAGAAGATACGATTAGTTCTTGCCGACGCGGCGTCGTTTTTATCGAACGGCCTACGCGGCGTAAAGGTCACTGCTTGCCGGACATCCTGCCGGTTGATCTGATCAGAATAAAAACAGCTGACCACTGGCAGAATACAGAAGTGATCGCAATCTCTGAAGTTTATTTAGGGAGAACATAGGGTTGAGCTAGTATTATGTTCCGGTTTTGGAGTTGTCCGTAAAGCTAGAATAAAGTATAGGCCAAGATAAAACATGTTCTAGTATTAGAACTCCTGTGCAGGTTTCAACGACACTGTGAGTGTCAGTCAGAGTGCCAGCGAATAATTTCTGACACGTCATTAGCTGGAGTTTCGTATTTCCCCTTCGACCATGTAAGCTCGGAATGGCTATTTGCGATCTACTTACGGACGGCGCTCCATACCTTCGGCGCAATAAAAAGGCTGTTACGATAAGCCGCAACAACGTACGCATTCGATTGCCTTTTATTTGCGATTCCCCGACACTACAGGCTGTAATGTAACCGTAAAATCGGCTATGTAGAATGCAACACAAGAATCAGGTCTTCAAGGCTCACCACTGGTTCAGGCTCGGATTTCCTTTCACCAGCAATGCGTGAAACGCGGCGGCGCCACTGACCGCTGGCAGTGTGCCTCACTCCGGATTCTCAGATGAGCACACTCACCACGTTCAGCTCGCTGCGGTAGTCGAACTCGGAGGTGCCCGGGGCGGCCAAGAGTGGTGCGTGGTGATCCGTCAGAGCCTCGGTCGAGGCGTGGTAGTCGTACGCCAGGATGTTGAAGAAGTCCACCACACTGGAGCACAGAATGGCGTTGCAGTGAAGTGCTTAGAAAACAATAGCGCATGATTAAGGCAATAACAAGGACGGGCGAAGTTGCGCTCAAATGCAGGTGTTACCATGTCGAAGTTAACAACAGCTAAGTGGCCCACTGGGCTGCGTGTTTTACCAAAGATGAGCATGCTTTCATGACATTCTTGCAACAATCTCGACCCGATGTCGATTAAATAAGACGCAGCGAGAACATCAAGTCGCGGCTTGCTTTTCCGTTTTGGTAGACGCAGTCTCGAATGAGCCAGACACGCAGCTTTTAATAATTCATTAAAACCTTTGTAAAAGAAACGGCTCGATAAATATGCACACTTGTCTGGAACCCACACATCATCACCGGCATGACATCATCGCTGGAGCAGGCCATGCAGTCGTGGATTTTGTGGAATTATTTTCGGTCCGAAGATTACAAGGGAATTTCCAAAAGATCGCAACATATGGCATGCACGATAAACGAGGACATAAGCGAATTCGCGGTCCAAATTTCAGCAGAAGTGCCCGTCAAGATTATCACGTTTGCAACGAGAAGTCATTCAGATTTCAGGTCTGGGGAAGAGAAGCCCTGGCCGTTTTGGGCATTTTACGTCACCATCATCGTTTTGCGTCACTCAGTCAGTGCTTATCCCTTGTGGAATCGGCCAATCCGGGCCCGATTCACACCGCAACGCCAAATGCCCGATTCGCCCGACATGCGAACGCCAACCGGGAGTTATGCCTATTGCCAACACTCGAAGAAGCGTTGGCCACTAGCTCTCGCTAGCACCAGCTCTCTCCAGCATAGGCTTCATTGATAAGCTTAGCTTACGTGTATTTATCTGCAATGAATTACACCATTTGCGTTTTAACGCACGCTGGCGCAATGTCGATCATACTTTCTCCGTGTGCCCAAGTCGACCTTCACGGCATGGTTCATTGCGGCAGGGATGAGTAAGACGTAACCGCAAAGATGACTTGTGAGTTGCGTTTCCCAACAGCGTGCGGAACCGCAGAGAATCCCGGGCATAGCTCGGTGTGAGGTGTGGAGAGAACGTCAGTCAGTACGTTTGACTGGCTCTATTTTCTGAAGGCGGAGGCGGTGGCTCGCCCCGTAGTAAGAGCCACTGAGTCAGCCACCACCTGTCTGTATCCGGCCCTAGCCAGCAGCCGCTCCGTGCTGGATCAGCTTAGGCCGCCAGTCATAATCCCAGCGGCATTTATAATTGAAATTCCTCAGGGGGAATCTTTGTAACCAGCTGAGAAGCAAGGCAGCTGCGAAGACGAAAGATTCCTGCCCATGTGTAGCGTCCTTTGTTCGCGATGGTGGCAGCATGGTCTGTTGCAACGAGGCGCGGTGCCACTGATGCGCTAACAAAGGAAACTGCTTGCGCAATTAGCTGGTCTTCCCTCAGCAGACCACTCATGATCAGATAACCAGACGTCGGAGGACGTGTCAGCATTTTTGGGTGACACGCAGACGTTGAGCACGACCGAGAGACAGGAGAGACTTCCCATTCAGATGGGCTCCCACGCGTTGATACCCCCGCGCCAGCGCGTCACGCATGCGTGCCGGTCCGCTCAGAGGCGCGGGTAATTCGCACCGAGGAAGAGTCACGAACACTCACGCTTTGGGAAGATCACATGTCGCTAAAATTACTCAACACGCATTTATGGAAAAGTGTGAGCAAAAACAAAGTGATGGTGCAAACTACTGGAAGCATAGCGGGACAACCATAGCCAGGCAAGTATTTTTTGTGCACCAGATGACACCAGATGAATCACCGGAGGTCATCATGAGATGAGACCAGAGGGAATCACAGATGGTAATTTTAACGATTGGGCCTGCTAAAGATTTCTTTATCTCTGGTTTTCCAAAACACAGATTCTGATTTCATAAAGTACTATTTCTAGTTCAAGGCATCACAAGCATGACAAAGTTCGCCGCCCCGACGCCCTGTCCTCCGTCGTGAGGCTAGTAATTATGAGTTCAGAGCTTTAATGCCTGCAATTAGCGACCTTCAGTATACCATGAGGCACTACTGGTTTAGTGACGCTTCAAGAAACAATGGAAAACACACAAAACACTGGCAATGCCCGCAGATTCAAGCTGTACATCACATCACATCATCACATCACCACAGGTGAGATAAAGCGATCGAAGGGAAGTGAAGTGAACCAAGTGAAGTGTGGTCACTCGTGGTCATCAGCGTCGTGTAATGAGCGTCTTGATGCGTCGTGTATTCACAATGCACACAATGTTTGTCTGATGTCGTTTGGCCAGTCCACATGGTATGATGAGAGCAGACAACTGTCAGCATAAGAACTGTCGAAAAACCCGGGCTCAAGCCTGTCCTGCTTATATCAGCCATGGGTTCTGTCGTAGTCAAGACTCTCCCATGCAGTCATCTCCTAATGGACCAATCGAAATGGCAAAACAACTTTACAGAATCGCTATGATGCAAAGTGATGCTCCTGGCAAGACGAGCCGTAAGAAATAACTTGGAAGAGATGCCCTCAATATTCCATACTTCTGGCTTAAAGACAACTCTTTGTCGGTAGACCCAGTCCTTTTTAAAGCTTGCAGACTGCAAGATTAGCACTCGTGTATGAGAGAAATCACGTCTAAAACCTGAGGCGCTAGCACACGCTGTCACAAAGATACCACCGCAAGAATAGATGACGCTCACGCGTCCGGGCAACATGCTCCGCGGAACAGCTTGGTGCAGCCTGCTGTTCCCAGCATGCCGCTCACGAAAGTCATGCCCATGACGATAAAAGTAAGATTACCGCGATGGAACACTGCAGCGCACTAGCCGTCCTCAAAACTACACGTCGTTGTCACCAGAAGACAGGTAAGCATTTGCTAGGAGACATTTCCCAACAGCACACTGGCGATGTTGCCTACTGACGCTCCCTCCCCCTCCCCTCCCCCTCTCCATTCCTTAGCCCTCCTCCCCAGAAAATGGAAAACCCTGAGTTCACTAACGCGTTGAGTCGAGGCACGTCAAAGCCCTTCTCGATGTTGGAGATACCGGCAGGCACGGCCACGGTCAGCAGCAGCGCGGGACGATTCGTCTGCAGCGACTCGGCCTCGAACGCCGTCCGCAGCTCCTGCAGCCGCAGGCCGAGGGTCAGGCCGCCGGGCGGGGGTCAGCCACCGTATGTCAGCGGCTACAGGCCGGGGTTCAGCCGCCGCAGGCCGAGGGTCAGCCACCGGGCGGGGGTCAGCCACCGTATGTCAGCGGCTACAGGCCGGGGGTCAGCCGCCGGGGCCAGCCGCCGCAGGCCAAGGGTCAGCCGCCGGGCGGGGGTCAGCTGGCGGGTCAGCCGCTGCAGACCGACGTTCAGCCACCGCCCGTTTCACCGTTATCATTCTACATTGAATACAGTTCAAAACTGGCCAAAAATGCATTGCGTATTTTGATGTGCAATGTATACTGCGTGCGATGAGGTGAGTGCTGCTATGACATGAAATGATGTTATATGCGCGTTGCATATGCACATACAAAGGCGGATATTGAAATGGTATGCATGGACACAGACAGAACCGAAAGCCGCGAACTGGTGGTCAAAGCCGCCGCTGATGTTGTTGACGATCATGTCAACGGCCCCTGACTTCGCCCAGTGGTCGCCTGCCGCGATCGCGGCCTGCGGCAGGCCTGCCGGCGGCACTAACCTCGCAGAGGGTGGCATAGTTCTCCTTGTCGGGTGAAGTCGCTGCCGGCCCGTGACCCCGGGTACTCCCAGTCCAGGTCCAGACCGTCGAAGTTGTACTGACGCAAGTAGCGAATCACACTCAGTGTGAACCTGCGGGGATGACAGAGATGGTGGTGTCACGTGCTGGCAAGTGCACTGAATGATGTGCAAATTGTTCAGTGCGAGATACGTGAAGCTGTGGTATGGCGCTTTAGGGATGGAGCTTCCTGTCGGTCACGAAACACGTTCCACAAAACGATTGCTTGTTCCTGCGCCTGCGCAAAGGAAAGCGTTTTAAAATTAATACGTCGCCTCCGACAGATAGCTGATTCAAAGCAGTGCAATATCAGTGCAGCGCAGTGCTAACAGGCGAAATAAATGACGTTTTCGTCTCGTCCTGAACCATGGAGACGCGCTGCCGGCTCTGCTGCATGCATTGCGCTGTGGTTCCACCGTCTCGACTGCGTAAACGAATCGACTGACATCCAATTTGCGCTTCAGCAGACCGGCAGCAAAAACAAAGCAGCGTCGTTCGCTAGGATCACGAGGTCAGCTCGGCTGTTTTCTCCGCATGACAGCACAAACACGAACGGGGCCCCGTTCGGCCTTGGTTGAACGCGGAACAGCGCGCGCGGTCGGGTCTCCTGAGCTCGCTGTGCAACAATGCAGAAGGTCTTTAGTCATACGTGCAGGCCATCTCGCGGCTTCACTCGTGTGCGATCATTTGCAAAGCCTTTGTGGGCTGAATTGAAACGCATGGTCGTTTAACGTTTCTGGATATCCGATCAGGTACAAAAGTTCCGAATGTATTAGGCACACTGCACTTACGTATGGCGTTTGGCTTTGACGCTCTTTGTCGCAGGCTGCTGCAACAACAACAACAACAACAACAACAAAACACGTGGAATCGGCGTGGCGCTAAAAGAGCACTACTTCCATTATTGCGGCTGTCACAATGTCGGCTCACACTCGGCTCACATTCACAGCTCACGGGTGCGTACTTACACAACAACGACCATCCGCTCCCCACATTGCATGGAATGTGCCCAATGACTGGTCCATAGAGCTCACCACAGTCTAACCGAGGTCACGATGGGTCATTGCCAAACACCTGAGAGGCCACACGACCGAGAGGTCCCACGACACCCGGACGGGACGCCCCTGAGCACCGGCAGTGTCCGGGGTGCGGAGAACCCTGCATCGCCCGCGGGTCACGACCTTTCCCATCGCCCCGCACACGGCAGCAATGAGGAGCAATGCTCTTCACGTGCGCCGTTGCCGTAGTTCCGCGTGGTGGGACGCCTTCACAGCGGGCAGCACGTCCGTGCTCGTAAAGCAAATAGTACGGGTATAATGGGAGTAATAAAACTCATGTTAGGACGCGGATGTAAGTATGGTGTGCGGCGTGATTTGCACGTATGATTTGCGCGCACATGGTTTTGTTTGACGACTGAAATGTTTGGGTTTGGCATTTCAGCATGTTTCCCATTGTTAACCCTGAATGTAAGCATGAAATTACAAAGCAAGGACATAGATTGCTTCCTCCTGGCGCCTGTGAGTTGAGTACGCCTGTTCAGAATCTCACTGCCATTTTGGCTCATGTGGATGGAATGGCAGTGTTCCACACTACGATCACACATGTTTCTGAGTGAAATTCACATCAACCGTATGCTTTTTTACTGAAGAGCGATATAGCACGCATGCAGCAAAAAAAGAAGCCACTAGACATTGCAAGTAGACTTTTGCGCCAACGACCTGGCGCATTAAATCCTAATGTCGGCGACCCTGACGACCCGAAGACCTCGAGGACATTCCAGTGGCAATAAAATGACGCGTTGGCCGCCATGTCCATGACCTTGAGGGCCCGGACTGTCCCGATGGATGTCAAAACGCACTCGCCCGACAACTGTGTTACTAAACCAAACGTCAGTCCTTCACCAGGCGTACTATCGGACCAAACTGCCCCGCGGATTTGAAGGCCACAGGGTTTCCTGTTTGGGAAGGCCGTGCCATGCCAGGAGATCCCCGCTTCACACCGTTTTCCTCCCGACGAACAATGCCGCCAATAACGCCAGGGTCGTCTGCACTGACACTGCCACAGCCACGGTGTGGTGAATGCTGATATATAACAAGATGTTTAAACTAGATTGAGACGATTGGGGCGCGACGCCTCAGCGTGCGCTGGTGCACCTGTTGTGAGGTTTGAGCACAGGTACAAGACAACTGAGGGAGAGATTACTACACGTGCACGTGGTAGTGAGAAAGAAGGAGTACAGTAGGCATAAGAGCACGGGTGAAACATAAGCAGATATCACAATCGTTGTTCACCGAGACTGCATGGGATGGGACGTGGCGTCTCGGATGTAACTTAGCATATCTTTACATGACATGTAACATAACATAGCACACTTCATGGATGGAACAGTTGCTCATTCTATCGTCTCTGTCTCATTAATTAGTAAACACACACTAACCTTCCTAGGCGAGGAAGATTGTTAGAACAACCACTCCATCCGTAATACTATTGCCTCGTCTCAATCTGTCCGTAAAACGACAGCATCTTCGGCAGGGCGTCCCAAGCCCGGCAAGCAGACGACTGCGCGTTGGTGCGAGCTTCCTATCTGACTCACGTGCTTCTGTAGTCAGGGTCGGCGACCATCTCGGAGAACCTGCCCGAGCCCTCATTCCATCCTCCAAGCGCCAGCAGCGTGCGCAGGCCCTTGTTGTACTGCTTCAGGCCGTTGAAGCGCGCGTATCCTCCTGTGGGAGCGGGGTCAGGTAAGGTCACGTCCGCTGGGTCCGGCTCTGAGAGCGCAGGTCACGGAGGATCACGTTTGCCAAGTCTTGCTCCCTTGCTTCTAAATGAGACTTCAAGCCTCATCATCATCTCTGTTCAGTGAACAGGGACTGGTGATGAAGTGATGACTGGCAGTGGCGTGGTTTTGCAAAATGAGTTGGGGGAGCTGAACTGTGAAAAAACTCAACCCACTAAGAGATACGTCAACGTCAGAGTACGCGAACTGAAACGAAACCTCACCCCTGATCACTGGCATCCATCGTGATGCAATAACTGCGAATGTTAGCCATAAATGGCATTGAACTCAGCTAATAGTCTTTAACCTTGTCTGCACTTCCTTTGATATTTAGCCAATCGTTGCATAAATGCTGCGTTCTCAAGATAACACGGCCCTTTAACCTACGCTTTTAAATAACACACGTTTAACTCCGCAACACCTCCTCCGAACCAGAAATGTTTGTCACGCCACAGTGAGTTCGTCACGGCCTGATCATTGCTGCAACATTGCTCGGTAATCAGCGCGCCCCTGGTCGACGCTGTGCCAGCGATTTCCCACCGTTTCAATGCTCAACAGAAGCGCACGCCTGCGTCTCGTTTGTTCTGCATATGAATCCACTGAGGCTGCTTTTGCAACCTTCCGTCGGTCAGAGATTACCGTCACGCAACGGCAGTTCACCGCTTCCCTGCCCCCCCCCCCCCCGCCCCTCCCCTCCACTCTCCCTTCGGTGTATAATCCCGTGGTGAGGACCGCCCGCCACCTGTTAACCCCGGGGTGAGGAGCAGCCCATCACCTGCTAACCAGACCACCGGCCCGCCACCCTGTACAGCATATCATGTTTGCGCGACGGCCTCGCCGTTTTTGCCGGCCGCCGGGACGGTTCAGCCTGATTGGTCGTCACGCCCGACAGCAGCTGACCGTGGCCGTCGCCCAGCCAACGGCCCGCGCACGCGCACAACCGCGCCCGTCACGCCGAGCGCGTGACGGTCGCGCGCGGCCGGTCGCGCGCTTTGATCGCGACCAGCGCCCGCGGCGGCCGGGTCGTCTGTGCAATCGCCACCGCGGCGAGGTGGCCGTGGTGGTCACGGGGAGGGGGGGGGGGGGGGGCGGGCTGGTCAGAAGCGGCCGTCGACGCGTCCGGCCGACCCCGCCCGCGCCGGCTCGACCTCCCCCTGAGCGTGTCCGGCGGCTTGGCCCGGTCTCGGACCGATTGGGCCACCATATCGCAGCGTGCGTCACAATAGGACACGGCCGAACGTAGGCTAGACTGACCGCGGCATTGTTTGAGGTGGGCGTGGGTTCTCACGTGGGGTGTGTGCCGACATGCTCTCTCGAGTGCGTTGCAGGCTGGGCGCTAGGGCGTTGCGTGCATTGTACTACTGCGGGGGCATTTGTGGGCGGCATGGGCTGCGTCCAGTTACAGTGAGGTATGGCATTGATCAGCCGCATACAATGAACGGTTAGCTAGATATGTTCCATTGCCCAATGTGGCTCCAGGCAACTTCTGGACGCCAGTCAGCTGACGCCAGGTCATTAATGCATATCGTCCCAACAAAGGACGTGCCAGAAGCAGCACAGTACAGCTCCCTCAAGTCTTTACTTCCATGCCGTCGGTTCCAATCGTCAGATCCCGTCGCCAAGTCCATGCTATGACCGCATTACAGTGCAGAAGGACAGGGAGGCGACAACGAAAGTGCGGAACACGATCCAGCCGTGAACTCAACATTTTTGTGACTTATTCCGATGAATTCACCCATAGAAATCATTTGCTGGACATCACTTGGATCCGTCCGCGTTGCCATGTCTCCATAGCCGGTCCGAACCACAGACTTATGTTTACCAGCCCGCCAGACAAGCAGCGTCGATGGATCTGCATCGTGCCATGCACCGCTCTAACACGACCGCTTGTGGACACATCTCGGGGAAAACTGGGAAACACGAACACGCTTCACATGGCTCGGACCCACGACCACCAGCCGCCTTGGTCGGGTCCAGAGCCTGTCCACGGACGCATCAGCTGGTCTTCGACACGAAGACCGGTTGATGAAGAAGATGACGACGAAGACTTCGGCATCCCGTGATCTGAGCGTTCTCATCGGTCACGCGTCCCGTCTCACCTTTCTCGATGTCCTGGTACTTGTCGAACGGCTGCAGCTGGAAGTCGTCGTCGAACCCGCCGAAGGCGTACACCAGGTGCGTGCACAGGTAGGGGTTGATGTTGGCCGGTACATACTTGGCCAGGCCCAGACGGTACACCGACCAGTTGGCGTAGTAGCACACTACTCGTTTTCGCGTCTTCTTGATGGCCGCGTCTGAAAAAGTAAAACAAACCGGGCGCGGGTTAGAGATTCCGCTGTGAAAGTGTATTGATTACCGCAGCATTCCTGCTTGATAATGATCCACAGGCTCAGTGCCGTGCACCAACTCGACAGTGCCTTTTTTGGGGAGCTGGAGGCCGCAGTAATTAACACACATACGCAGCACTTTGTGCAGCAGCTGCCGGACACAAACACGAGGCGCTGCGTGAAACCTCACAACAGTCCACGTGATAACTGGACACCAATGACGTCTGCCGTTAAATCGATGGCACCGCCACGCGGCTGAACACTTGACACACCTTGACGCGTCACGTCGGAGTTTATGACGTCGGAATCTGACCGCATCCGCTAGGTGAAGCGTGTTTTTGCGTGCTGATCGCCTGTTTTCGCTCCGTACAAGGAAAACGCCTGCCATCGGCTGCCTTGAGGAACACCAGGACGTGTCATGCGCCAGCCGGTTTCAAACCAGCTGCTGGCATGGCTCAACTGACTGCACGCGCCGCCTCACTGCCTGTTCAGCATCACATCCGCCACGTGATTTTCCCAAGTAAGCCACTTTCGAAAGAAAGTATCCCGCACCAAGACCAAGTTCGCTTTATGGCAAAAGCCGGCAGTTCGACGCGGATGACTTCCAGGCGTAGGTATACCAGTCCCCTCCCCCACTACCTGTTGTGCGGCAAAACTGTGCGAGCCCCACTCCACAGGCACGAACTACCAGGGTTCTGAGGCCCATTCTGGGTACGCGACCCTGGTTTGTAAAGGCACTTTTGAGTCATTAACATACTGTTACAAAATTAGGGTCATGACCTCGGCTTTGTTCAAATAGTTTTTCATTTTCTCCTGTCCTTGAGATACCATCTCATGAAAAACAGGATTAAATGTTTTTTTTGCATGGTTTTTTGGTCCGAAAAAGGTTTAAAAAGAATCGCAGTTAGCCGTTAATTGAATTAAGCGCGAGCCCAGCCAGTGGATCTTGGTGAGAAATCGGGAGCGTTCGGCTCTGACAACTAGACCCACGTCTCAGCCTGCCGCTGGCAGCGGCCTGGGAGACCGCTCCCCAGCTGGATCCCGGGGAGCGCCGGAGGAGCGGTCGGTCTGTAACGGTTGTGAAACTGCTCCCCGGCATGACCC
>NW_023596448.1:6890871-6926737 GCF_011947565.3 Pollicipes pollicipes
TCCGGCTTCCGACGTGGTACGCGGAGATGTCCCAATGGAAGGAGCATTTGTGGTCGATTCGGCAATCTCAGTGGAATTGTCGAGTTCACCTGCGGGCGAATCTGCTTTTACGTCTGATGGTCGCACCAGGGGGCGGCGGCCCAGCGTGAGCGGACTGGGACGACGTCTACCGGAGGCCAAGGGATCGGGTCGATCGCGTATGCGGCCAAGAAGGCCCTGTCGCAGGCGTCGTAGCGGTGCATCGGCTGTGGATTCGCTTTCGTCCCCAGTAGTGGGCTCTTCGTCACTCGGTGCCTTGACAGTCGGCCTCCTCAGGGTGGCTCTCAGGCGCGCTAGTCTGTCGCTGCTTGCCGTCAGGGCTCCGTTTTCAGACGCCGAAGGTTCGCTTCGTCTTAAGCCAGGTCGACTGAAGAGGCCCCGGCTTGTTGAAGCAGGGTCAGTTTCCACCGCCTCTGTAGTAGCTGCGTTGGGCACCCCTTCTGTCGTTGGGACGTCAGTGTTTGCCTCCGTAGGATTATCTGTGACTTCCGGGTTTCCGGGCGTAGTGTTCTCAAGTTCTGAGGCCTCAGTTGTGTCCTGAGATCTGACGGTGGTGCTCACGTCATCGACCGTATCAGTGGTCTCTTCCAGGGCAGACGATTCGGTAACGACCTCACCACTCGCAGGAGTACCTGTCGCTTCCACGTTTCCAACGGAGTCAACCTTTTGTCTAACAGCTCCGTTGGCGAACACACTCTGGAAAAGCTCGTCTATGGATGGTTTCTGGTCTGCGTCAGCGGTTTCAGAACGGTCCCCAAGAACGGCTGAGGGTCGGCGCCGCTGGAAGAGTCCGCCTCGCACGCGCGAGGGCTTCTTCTCCCCCGAGACGGTCTCCTGCTCCCTGGCTGCTTCCTGGCCGCCTGCTGGGCGCAGGCGGCGGAACAAACCCTCCCTGGCTGGAGTCTTGTCCTCCAGTTCACTCTCTGGCTCAGCAGCGACCTCATCCTGCGGACTGGGCCGCACTCGACTCAATCGTCCGGCCCTGAGGGCAGCCAGGCGATCCCGCACTGGTAAGTTCTCCTCGTCTGTGGACGATGTGCCCGCGTCTGCACGCAGTCGAGAGCGAAGGCCTTGTCGCAGAGATGGGCGGGCCACACTGGGAACATCGTCCGTCTCGCCTGTGGTGGAGGCGGGGACAGACGTGGGACGCTGCAGACGGAAGAGCCCTCTTGGCGGTGGTCTTCTGCCCGGTCTAGCATCCGGTTCTGTCGGAGTGGTGTCAGGCGCTTCATTTGCGAACACTTGGCGGAAAATGTCGTTGACGGCGGCCGATCGTGGTGTGGTGCTGAATGCGCCCGCTTCTTCTCCGGAGGGATTCACATTGCCAAACACATTGCGGAAAAGATCCTCGACGGACGCCTGAGGCGTAGTATTGGTCCCGTTACGTGCACCGTCAGTTCCAGCGTTCTCTTCGACACTTCCGCGATCAGCCTTGCCATCCAAGCCCAGGCTTCCGAAAATGTCCAACGGAGAAGGATCGTCTTGTGGTTGCTCGGTGGTAGTGGCATCGAGTTCGACTGGAGTCGTGAAGGAATCCTCTGTGGTGATGTCTTCAGTGCTGGCGGTGGTGTCTTCCACCAGAGAAACGACAGTCGTGGTTTCCCCCTCGTCAGCTAAGGACGGGAATTCAGTTGTAGACGCGTACTCATCTGGTCCAGCTGTTGCGCCCTCTTGCGTGGTTTCCTCAGGGAACAGACCCAGGGTCGACTCTGTGGTGTTCACCACCTCGTCTGCAGTCTGAAGCGTGGGAGAAGGTGCCTCGGTCGTAGCGGTGACCTCCTGGACGGGTCGCCCACGACGGAGGAGCGGTGGTCGGCGGCCTGGACGCCTCAAGCGGAGAACGTTCCGGTCGCCGACAGGTCGCAGACGCCGGAACTGTCTTTCACGATCATCCTCCTCAACATCAGAGCCATCGGCTGCCGTGCCCAAGGTAGTTTCAGTCTCCACTGGGCGCACACGTCGGAAAAGGCCCCTTCGGCCGGGCCGCTCGACTGCCTTTGCAGCTTCCTCTTTCTCTGCTGGCAGAGGATCCTCCTGGAGGACCTGGCTACGAATCGGAGAGCCGTCTGTGTCAGGAGCCTGTTCTGTCGTTGACACTTCGCCGAGATCGGACGGAGCAGTTGTTGTCTCGAGTAGATCTGTCGTCGTTTCCAGCAAATCTGAAGGCGTTGTAGCAACCGTTGGGGGCAGTTCCGTGGCGGGCTCACTCGGACGGCCTGGACGCCTCAAGCGGAGAACGTTCCGGCCGCCGACGGGGCGCAGCCGCCGGAACTGTCTTTCGCGACCGTCCTCCTCGACATCAGAGCCATCGACTGCCGTGTCTAAGGCAATGTCGGCTTCCGCCGGACGTACACGCCGGAACAGACCCCTTCGGCCGGGCGGTCTGGCTGGCTTTGCAGTCTCCTCCTCTTCTGGCAGGGGATCCTCCTCGGGGTCTTGCTGGAGGACCTGGCCACGAACCGTAGAGCTGTCTGTATCAGGGGTCTGTTCTGTCGTCGGCACCTCGTCAAGATCGGGCAGAGCGGTTGTGCTTTCGAGTCCAATTGTCGTTGTCTCTTGGAGTTCTGAAGAGACTGTTGTGGCGACCGCAATGGGTAGCTCCGTAACAGGCTCACTCGGACGGCCTGGACGCCTTAAGCGGAGAACGTTCCGGCCGCCGACAGGTCGCAGTCGCCGGAACTGTCTTTCACGACCGTCTTCCTCGACATCAGAGCCATCGGCTGCTGTGCCCAGGGCAGTTTCTGTCTCCGCCGGACGCAGACGCCGGAATAGGCCCCTCCGACCAGGCCGCTGGACTGCCTTTGCGGCATCCTCCTCCTCTACTGGCAGCGGTTCCTCTGGAGGTCTTCCTGGAGGACCTGGCTAGGAACGGGAGGGCTGTCCGTGTCAGGAACCTGTTCTGTCGTCGACAATTCGCCGAGATCTGGCAGAATGGTCGTGCTCTCGATCACGAGTCCGTCAGTCGTTGTCTCTAGCGATTCGGCAGAGGCTGTTGTGGCGACTGTAGGAGGCAGTTCCGTGACGGGCTCACTCGGACGGCCTGGGCGCCTCAAGCGGAGAACGTTCCGGCCGCCGACAGGGCGCAGACGCCGGAACTGTCTTTCGCGACCGTCCTCCTCGACATCAGAGCCATCGGCTGCCGTGCCCAAGGCAGTTTCAGTCTCCGCCGGGCGCACACGTCGGAAAAGGCCCCTTCGGCCGGGCCGCTCGACTGCCTCTGCAGCTTCCTCTTTCTCTTCCGGAAGGGGGTCCTCCTGGAGGATCTGGCTGCGAATTGGAGAGCTATCTGCGTCAGGAGTCGCTTCTGTCGTTGATACTTCGCCGAGATCGGGCAAAGCGGTTGTTGTCTCGAGCCCGTCCGTCGTTGTCTCTAGCAACTCTGAAGACGCTGTTGTGGTGGCCGAAACTGGTAGCTCCGTGACGGGTGCGCTGCCCAAGATAGCCGCAATTCCTGCAGGGTCTTCAGTGACCTCCTCAGGCACACTCTCCGTCGCCTCAGCTTCCACATCAGTGACGGCATCCGCAGTAAACTCGGGCGATTCTGTGGCCGACTCCGACACCAGCTCGGCCAGCCGTCTCCGGCCACCGTCCCTGGATCTTCCCCGCAGCGCCGACAGCCTGTCGCGGCCCCGAAGCGCAATCCTGCGCAGGCCGCGCTGCGTCGTCGTCTCCTCGAGCGCCGACTCCGTGGTCACATCCAGCGGCTCCTCGACCGCCTCCCGCGCTTCATCAGGAGCGGGCTCCTCGCCCTGGCGCCGCAGACCGCTCCTGACTCGGCTGCGCAGCGATCCGCCGAGCTCCGGCCGCTCATCCGTGGTCTCCTGTCCAGTCCGCCGCCGCGAGCTGTCCAGTCGCCTCAGCGTGTTCCTCAGTCTGAAGTCGGACCCTCCACGGCGTAGCGGGGCGCGACGGCCAGTCGCCGCCGGCCCGCGCGCGCTCACCGCCTGAGGCAGATCGTTGTCGAACAGCGCCGACGTCCTGACGCTCGACTCGATTCTTCGCCGGTCGGTCTCGATGGCGTCCACGGCTTGTTTGGGCGCGGCCGTGGGCTCCCCCTCGCGCGCCCCCTGCAGGGCTGACTCAAACAGCGGCGTGCGGACTGTGGTGAGGACTCCATACCCGGCAGGCTCGGCCTCGCTGGTCTGCTCCAGGTTGTCAATTGTGACCTCGTTGTCGCGCAGCTCCGGCGGGGGTGTGGGGGAGCTCTCGGACTCGCCTGAGCTGCGGTCCGACCCACCACGGTCGCGCGGACGCTTCAGACGGATCACGCGGATCTTCCGCTCATCCTGCCGACGCGAGGGCCTATCTTGTCCTGCTTCGGACGCGGTCAGCTCTTCCTCGGGTCCTTCGGTGGGTTCTTCTGTCGGTCGCTCCGTAGGTTCTTCCGTGGGGCCCGCTGAAGAGCGGTCAAACGGTCGGCGCAGACGAATGCGGACCCGGCGTTTGGGTTCGGGTTCCAGGCTGTTGGCAGCCTCGTCTGTAAGGTCAAGCAGCGACTCGAACCCAGCTGGGTCATTGGTTAATTTGCTGGAGGCCTCGCTAGCGGCGTTAGGGGAGTCGCGCCCGGCGCCGGCCGAGGCCTCGTTCTGCTCGGGCAGACCCACGCCGTCAGGTCCCGTGCTGACCTGAAACCGAGCACCGCGTATCAGAGCGGTGCCGCGCTAGGGCAGCCACTAGGGCAGCGGGGCGGGTCGCTAGGGCAGCGCTCCCGGCTAGGACAGCTACGGAGGGAGCCTGCAGTAGCAGGACGTCCACTCAGCTAAGACAGCAATGTTCAGCTGGTTGACTGATGGCCGCTTTTCGAACAGCTTTCTATCAACTACTGGCAGAGCCAAAACACGTTGCTCTAGGAACACTTAAAGCGTTAGTAACACGACTGGATGTAGACCCATGCACGCGTTCAAACATCTCACAACAAACGCCAGAGCACACACGTAAAACATGCCATTCCAAAAGTTATCGCTTTCTCGCAGCTGGTCGGCCCTATCCTCCCGTTTCTAACATGAGCTAGCTGTTATATACAAACGCCGCTTTTGCCTAACGTCTAGAAAGCACGGCCGACCAGGACACACACTGACCTCCGAGGGGCTCCCTGTCGGATCAGACTGGTCCTCGGAGTCAGGCTCCGGTTTGGTGGGAGGCGTCGGACGAGACCGATTGAGCGTGACATATCTGAAACAACCGTCACAACTGTCACACGCCTGACACTTGGCCCCGACACAACACATTGCTGGAGGAGCACGCCAATGAGATTCGTGGTAGGATAGCGGTCTGTCCTAGTGGCGCTTAGCTGCCTGACGGATCGTAAAAAGGACAGGTAGCGAACCTGGTCAGACTGCAGCAGCCAAAGGCCTCCGGGTTACGATGTACACAATTAAATGCCGACGCTCAGGCTTCCAGCCAAAGGTTTCGTCACACCATGCCACCACACACTTCGAGGCATGGCGATATCGGCCCGCGGGCGCCTTGTGTTTTGGCCACCACGCCGCATCTCCGCAGCCTCACCTTCTGCCGCCGAAGTCAGCGTCCGCGGTCTGCCCGTCCTCATCAGCCGTCGCCGAGGGCCGCCCACGCCGCAGCGTGACGTACTGCCGCCGCCCCTTGCCGGATGACGTCACATCGCCACTGTCGTCAGCTGGCGTTGTCTGCGGTTGCCTGAGGGGGGGGGGGGGGCGATCGGAGTCAGGACGCTGTGGTTGTGATGGGTGGATGTGCTCTCTCATGGCATAGTTCGGTGCTGTCTCCGTTTCCAAGAAATGTTTGCCTAGTTTCCCACTCACCCACTTAATTTTTTCCTTGTCTCCCTATATTAAAGAAACGGTTCTTCCCGTTTTAATTTTTTGAACTGGAGGAAGAGCGCTTCAGCTTATAAGGATACCCTACAAGATACCACCGTTTCCAACCCAGATCAAGAGAACAGCATCCAAGTTCAGCATTACAAGAGCCGTCCTCACTACAGCGTTGATAAGACAGTAGCATGAGCCTTATTCCTCGGAGAAAACCAGGAGAATTAGAGAGTAGAGGAGAGAACAATGACATAAGTGAATTCCTTTTGCTATTGTTTCGATATGTTGCAAAAATATCAACCCAACTACATCTTCATTCTCCTGGTTTTCTCCGAGGAATAACGCTATACTTCTGTCTCACTTATGTGAATAATGTTCCTCGCTAATACACTGAACAACTCACTGCAGCGTTTATCCATCGCAGTGCACAACCAGCGCAGAAGCACGATACTACCAAATATATGTATAGCCGTGGAGAGGACTGCACTGGGGACTATCGGCTGATCTATTCGAGATCCGTATCAGCTGATACACATTGTTAGCGCGGACTTGAAGTGAACGAGTGCCTTCACAAGCATGCCACATGTGAATAGGATTAAACTGCCTGTCAAGTGATGGCTTGTCCGGACGAGATGATGTGTTGTGTGCTTTCGGTCCATCAGAGTTCGACATTCAGCCAGATCTTATCAGTCATTGCTGACGTTGAAAATTAGATGCAGAAATTCGTTGAGCTCGTCAGCTTCAGTCGACGTATTCAGCCTTGTGGCTTTAAGTCACAATGTCCGCAGACATGCAGCTCAAAAAGATGTGGAATCTCGCGAGATACTGCTTGTGACAGACTCGGTATTTTCTTTTTCACGGCGTGCGCCACACGAACCCCAAAAACACCAGCACAACGACCAAAGTTTGCTGTAAAGGCCCCACGGCGAAGCCACAAGCCTAACGCTGTACGCGATGCAACTATCAACATCCTAGCACTCAGCGCCTGACCGCGCTGCCCCACAGAAGCCAACCCACCTGTTCCGCTGGATGCTGCTGTACTGGGGCCGACGGCGGGTGTTGCTGACGGCCTCTGACCCAGTGCCCTCGGGTCCGTCTTGCGTGACCTCTGGCCGCGGGCGGCGCAACAGGGACAGTCGGGGGCGGCTGTTCTCAGGCTCAGCCTCCGCCTCGTCTGCGGACGACGGTCCGGGCGTTGTCCCATCGGTGGGCTGCTCGCGGGCGATCGCAGAGTAGCTGAAAACGGAGCGTCTCGGCGTCAGCTACCACCCGGGGAATGAGTTATATATCCAGGCAATCTGCTAACCAACAAGTAACACAAGAATCCAGGTGTGACAGTTCACCAGCGCTGCTTCCTGCAATGCAAAACATGCACGATCGCAGTCCATATCAACTCACCCAGTGATCATAAAACAATGGCCCTTCCTCCTGCCCAGAAAACTAGCGCTTGTGACGTCAGTACTCACCGTGGCCGGGCGGTGGTGGTGGTCTGACCACCGATAACCTTAACCAGCGTCTGGCGGTCCTTCGCCGACAGCAGCCCTGGGCCCACCGCGTCAGCCCCGCCCCCGTCTAGCAGCTTCTGCACGGCGTCCAGGCCGCCTGCCGACAATGAGTGATGATGTCAGCAAAGGACGCAGGGAACATGCACGTCCAGGGGTGTGTCGTCACCCAAAGGGACATTTTATAGCGTTGGCGGCGAAAATGTTGAATGTGAGCTCAGCAATCACATCTGATATCCGCAGAGTTCGCGGTTTGTCCGCACAGCGAAGCGTCGCAGCACCAGCGTGTCTGCGCTACGGCGGTCAATAGGCTGGAGTTTATATGCAGGGTAGCACAAGACATTCCACATCCCAAATTCCCCTGGATGGTGGATTTGGGCTAGACCATACTAAACGGGTGGCATTCTTCCACCGATAGATAAGCCATAGATTTCGTCGGATTTCGGGACTGAACCATGTCTATAACTTATATTTGTGGCCCTCGTGCTCAATGTGCGAAATCTGATAAGCCAACCGCAAATGGCGTTCCAACATACCGCTTTTCAAGACGCTTAAAACTTCACTGACTGGCATCGTTTTGTCATGCATCTAATTAAATTTCCCGAAGGAGTGGTTTTTGGAATTGTCGTACTAAACAAACAAATCATGCGCAGGGAAAATTCCCCACCATCCCGAAAGGTACTTACAGTAAAGCGCACAGTTTCTCTTTTGATCTTTCCTCCAAGTGATAACGAACGATCTCACACTCGCCCTGATACGGGAGCATACTTCACCTGTCCCCCCCCCCCGTCCCTAAGGTAGTTTGAGGAGACCTCACCGTCTGAAAAGGTGTAATTTTCTGGAAGATTTGAACTTTGACATGACATACTTGGGATAATTGTTAACCCAGCAATATAAAAGCTAGAACCAATCGCTAGAGCTCATTGAAAACAATCTACTGGTGTTTTACACTAATCTTTATCTTCACTAGTGCGGAAACGCCAGGGGCCAGGGCCGCATCGCCCCTACTCCCTTTTATCAGTCCGCGCTAAGGAAAACTCCGCATCAGGGCGAGGGTTAACGTAGCATGCATCGCCGCGACCTTGCCGCGCTTCCTAGCCTGACCAATGTTTTGCCGATCAGCATTCGACCGCGATTACACGTCAGACAAGCGCTACTTGTGAGACAAGACATCGCACGTTTGCGATAAATCGTGGTCACACTTCGAACCGGGCGTCTACAAAAATCGCAGTGAGAAATGACTCCAAGCGACGCATTCCCTTGTCTCGCGCCCGTGGCACAGGCTTAACTCAGCGAGGCCGTCGCCCGCTGCTGGACTGACCGAGCTGTTGAATGAGCGCCAGCAGCTGCTTAAGCTCCTCTGGGTCCGACTCGTCCGCTTCGGCAGGCGGCGACGGCTTCGGTCTGCTGGCCGCGCCTGCGCCTCGGGAGCCGCCGAGAACCTGCACGAGAGGGGCGGGTCAGCGTGTGCAGAGGCGTCCGGCTCTGTCAGCGTCTCACGCGGCGGCGTCACTCGTCCGTCACGGCGGCGTCACTCGTCCGTCACGGCGGCGTCGCTCGCCGAGTACGGCGACGTCACTTGTCCAACACGGCGGTGTTACTCGCCCAGTATGACGGCGTCACTGGACCAACACGGCGGCGTCACTTGTCCAACACGGCGGCGTCACTTGTCCAACACGGCGGCGTCACTTGTCCAACACGGCGACGTCACTTGTCCAACACGGCGGCGTCACTTGTCCAACACGGCGGCGTCACATGTCCAACACGGCGGCGTCACTCGTCCGTCGCGGCGGCGTCGCTCGCCCAGTACGGCGGCGTCACTTATCCAACACGGCGACGTCACTTGTCCAACACGGCGGCGTCACTTGTCCAACACGGCGGTGTTACTCGCCCAGTATGACGGCGTCGCTTGACCAACACGGCGGCGTCACTTGTCCAACACGACGGTGTTACTCGCCCAGTACGGCGGCGTTACTTGTCCGTCTGCGCCACTCGTCTGTCCGCTCGGAAGTTGAGCGTCATTTGGCATTGTCCTGGCACCAAGCATGACGCCGGCAAGTGCTACCACTACGGGCGTTTTGTGAGGTGAAGTTGAGATCATATCGCTTGCGAGCTGGAGATGAATACTTATAACTCAAGGCGATAACCGGTCGGGCATTGTGCATGCTAATGTATTACCATGTTTTATTTATGGTGGCATTCTTAGGCCATGACTACCTAGACATAGTTCTCAGAATGTGAGGGCATATTTGCATTCATTATGCTTCTAAACACTCTATCTCCTTCGGTATGTCATGTTGAAGGCCTATCAGTGCATCAATCTGGGGTATCGAGAAGGATGACTCTCCTTAAGGCATAAAAAGCACTATTACACCCGCAGGCATGTACGTGATAACACTGGCAATAGGACAAATCGCATCTGACGGATACGCTGGGAACGCGAATGCATGCCTGATGACTTGTGCCGAGAACGTGGAGGCCGAAGTGTGTCTGTCCTGCGTTCTGACCTTGGATGAGAGCTTATCCCTACTTCAGAGCTCACGGGTCGCTATCGCCACAAACAGCATATGGTATGCTGTTCAACACAGCCACATATACCGCCGACAGCACTTCCGTGTATTTCAACCAATCACTGGCATTGAGTGAAACGTTAAGTTTTTGTGAAAGCTTGAGTGTGCGGCTGCGTCGTACCACGTATGAAACGCACAGAATGCGAATTGAAGCATTCGTGAAATACGTTAGCGGCATTAATGACGCGAAAGTGGTATGTCAATTACACAAACAACATTAAGAGTTGCATGTGAGTAGGAAGACACACGGTAAGAACTGCTGTCAATATGCAGTGCTCGGTGGAAAAGCGTTGGAAAATAACCCACGAGCCACGCCATCGATATCCTGCCGCTATACCAAATCGTTATTCTTTCATCCAGCGAGTGCTTTACGGCATACGTATCTCAAACGGCGCCTAGTCTCAAGGTGATCGCTTTAAAACGGCTGTTGCAAGTTGCCTACATCTTATCGTCTACAATAAACAACAGACTGGAGAATGTAATAGTGTCAAAAACACGCTTTTAACTATCTGCTTATGGTTTCCTCCAATGACCTCGAAAACAAGCGAGTACCACATCATTTTCTACCATATTCCGCTGACGTCAGGAACTGGCTTGCATCACTAGGCACCTTCCCGTAACCACTAATTTCTGTCTAACGAGCCGGTTCCCTTTGATATGCATCCTGCTTCTTTCTCCACCAGCACCAGTTTGTGCTAAAGTTGCCGAAGTTTACTGATCTGTTTGTATAATAGATGGGGGCTTGCAAAACCGGGAGCCACATGAGTTCAAATTGTTGTTGATCAGCTGGAGACCAACAATGATGCAATCACGTACTAAAGTGAGCCCACGGTGCTTATCGCAAGGGCCATCTGTAGCTTTCAGAAGGTGATCCACCGCTCAGATGTGCGGTGATGTGTGCTCCGCCAATGCCCCCATCAACACAACTACTGATGTGTAGCGATCCGGGCAGCACGTCCTCCTAAAACTGATCGTGAGTTTCAGTCCAAAGTAAATGATCTTTCTATATCGGTCACGTGACCTTCAAAGCCGGCCACTTCCATCCTCTGAAGCGCACAAGGTGCCTGTGCCGTCCGAACCAATGCCACAATCTGCATAGTCTGTACATAATGTTCGTTAGCCATTGGCGATTGCTTCTTAATCTTGTTGTCATTCAGTGATTTCTGTTACACAGCACGACGTTGACCAGCCCGGGGTCACTACCGACTTAACATGCCAGCTCTGTGACATCTGGTGATTTTTTAAGTGACGTAAAATAACCCTCAGCGGTCTATGGTCGTGCTCAGTGTTCCCCCTATCACAGGCATGTGCGGTCTGACCACCTTCGTTCGACCTGCATTTTCGCCGAGCTCGACGAGTTACCTTTAATGCCCCCCAAGACCTTCAAGAGACAACCCCATGTGACCTTCAGCGACCTCCATACCTCCCAGCGGACCACCGTGAACTTCCTTCAGAATGCACCTTTCCCGGTTGAGCCCATTCCGTCACGTAACATTAACCCTTAATGACCTACAATAACCTTCATTGATAACCTAATGTCGGTTGGCAGCAGCAGCGGCCAAATCGGTCTTCACACGTAGTAATCACTGACCTTTAGTGATCGTCAACGACCAGCAGTGACGCGCAGTAAGCTCTCAAGACCCACCTCCGGTTCGGGTCTCTTCTCGGCGGCGCTTATGCTCGTGTCCGGCCTCTTCGGCCGAGCCGGCAGGTCAAGGTCGAGCGGTGGCAGGTCAGCCGTGTCGTAGTCCTCGTAGAACTGCTCGAACGGATCGGGCGTGACCTCGCCGATGTTGCCCTCCGGCTCCGCCGGCAGCACGGTCGGCTCCTTGGTCGGCGGGAACGTGATCGACTGGACCTCTTTAGCCACGATCTGTGGACAGGGGTGGGAATGCCACGGCTGCGGGACGCTGACTGCGGTGTAGGTTTGTGCTGTGGAACTTCTGACGTACCTTAAACGTCTAGCTCGAAATCCAGCTCCAGCGGGTACGAACTAGGCTTGTGGGTGTGCTTACGACCTGCTGTTACCAACATCACCCTCGGACGACTAGCCAGGCCTAAAAGGTCGAGCGTTGTCCATAATTGAAGTTAACGAATTAATTGAACACCACAATTGCGATCGGCCAGCAACAAGCTCTTTTGAGAAATTAACGCACAGCCAAATGCGGAAGAACAACATATAACATAACCAATGTCTTTATCGTTGGCTGACCTTCTTCCATTACACCCATAGACGCTACTCCTTCGCAAAACCCACCCCATAATGACACCCCTCTCGCCCACCCCTGCGATGACGCCCCTCCCAACCGTCCCCATGATGACGCCCTCTCACCCGCCCCCTTGGTGACGCCCTTGCCACCGGTGCCTGCAACCCAACTGCGGCACAGACCTTGCACTTGACGTTCCTGGGGAAGTCACAGGAGTCGGTCTGCCTGTTGAAGAGCAGGCCGGACGGGCAGGTGAAGCTGTGCGGCACGATGCCAAGGGGGCCGCCGGCCAGACACCAGAAGTACTTGTTACACTCCTCCGGGTGGGCGAAGAAGCCCTCCCGCTTGCAGTTGAAGCCTGCCGGGGCGTAAGGCACGGCTCGGTCAAATCAAGACCGAGAAATGCTGTGGGTGGCGTCCGACGAGATTATTCTGACCCAGCGGCGGCATATCTGACGTGGGGTGTGTTTAATATTATTCCTATCATGCAGCAATAATTGAGACGATTTTAGGACGAAAGTGACTTTCACGGTTGCTGGTTTCGTGGGTATGCCCGTCGTTAAGAGCAAGGAAACACAAACTATCTGCCCGGGCGTCTTGCCCGGCTAATGTATTGACGCCATGGCCACGACTGTTTTGCGTCATGACGTCACAAGCTACCGTTCGGCGAGCCAATGGCAGCGCTAGAAACGCAGTGCGTTCGTCACCTGCTCCGGGGTCCGGCGTCGCCGGCGGGGGTGGCGTCGGTCCCTTCGCTTGCTTCGGCAGGTCCCTACAACAGCAGGGTACTCAGGTCAGTCTACGGACACTTCAGCAGGTCACTGTGCACCTCACGCGAAGAAGAAAAAACTCGCGGGCTGACTTCACCAAAATGCTATCGTTCATGCCGTGCGTCAGGTTTGGCTGCATGTCTGTCGTGCGTGACAAGTATCATGTTTGGCATCATGAGTGACAAATGTTCGTGACCCTGGAACAACCACTAAGCACAAAAACATACATCGGCATGCAAAGATTTGACCAATGCCACACACGGACACTGGTACTAAAATCGCAAACGGAGACCCAATAGGAACTTGCTGGTGGCTTGAGTTAAAACAGCACGTGTTGGACTGTAAAAAAGATAGCATTGCAATTGCCCACCATCAGGAGCGTCCTACACGCGTTGTGTCTTCTGTGTTCAATGCTCAAACTTCTGAACAAGGCAACCGTGACATTTAATATGTGTGGTCGGACTGTGAGCTTCCTCCAAAACCATGCGATGCTTTTGGATGAGAATGCTTTGAATCTTCATTTGTGACTTAAGGGGTTTCATTCCTAAGCGCCATGCCTAAGAAGTCAGGTGATTCCCTGCAGCCAGATGACTGTGTCAGAAGAATTCAGATGCCCCGGTGCCACTGCGTCCGTATGGAAGTCAGATGCCCCGGTCCCACTGCGTCCGTACGGAAGTCAGATGCCCCGGGCCCACTGCGTCCGTATGGAAGCCACGTGCCCCGGTCCCACTGCGTCCCTATGGAGGTCAGATGCCCCGGGCCCACTGCGTCCATACACTTGGGTTTACGTCCGCAGAAGGACAACGCAGAGCAATCACTGGCGACGGGGGGAAGTCTATGCGCATCCGGCCATGCCCTTCCTAATTCCGATCACTCGCTGTCGAAGACCACCATCAATAAGAAAACATTTACGGATGGGGTCGGGAAAAACATGAAGCTAAGCGCATTTGGCGGAATGTTAAAGTCGTATGTTTGCTGTTATAATGCTAAGTTAACAGCACAATATACTCGTGCATCGAATCGCTGACCACTGAACCATTACAAAAAGACCGAGGTGTTTCCTGAAGGAACGGAGACCAAGTAACGAGTACTTTTCTGTCAAGATTGCAGCTTCACTGAATATAATATTTTAAAAAAGCACTCTTAATCAACCTAGCGGACTTATATGTAGGCGTTAATAGTCAGCGCATAAGCCAAGTAGCAATCAAAACCAGCTTTAATTGCCGCCAGTGAAATTCGGGCCCTTTTGATCCGGATTGTACGGGTGGATACGCGGGAGTGCTTACCCTGGAGCCGGGGCTAGGAACGCCTCCTTAGCCGCCTCGATGAGGGGGTACGGCTTGCCAGAGCAGCGGCCGCGGAAGTCGTCGTTGTCGATCGACCAGAACATGATGCCGCCCAGACGGTTGTCACGCACATATTCTGCCTGAGGACGACCAAGGGTGTGGTGTCGGAAGACAGGTGGGGATGGAACCTGTTGTCAGGATGATTATCTTACACGTGTTTTGTCTGTGGGACGCCAAAGATGGTCAGATAGGCAGGGAAAGAACATGGTGCTGCCGAGATGACTATGTTCCGTCAGTGGAACGTACGAGGCTCAAGATGGGATGCCAAAAGATGGTATTTTTCAGTACCTTCAGCCAGAAAAATCACTTAGGTCGGCCAAGCAAGGAGACTCAAGTTTGAAATAGGTTCGACGACACCAAAACGGTATCTCTCATGCCAACTCCTTTTTTGGGTAGTGGACTTATTAGCTTACCAAAGTTTACTAATAGCTCAACATCACACCCGATAACAGCCCTTTTAACAGTGTGCATAGCACTGGACCTCATGCCTTGCCACACTTCAAACCCACTGCTGACATCGTTCATTATTAAAACAAACGTCTTACTTTTTATGGCTAATTCGCCACCTCATCCGTGGATTTACATCCTTTTTGTGTTGAATTAGTCATTGCAGTATTGTAGTTACCTCACTTTTCTCGATAGATAAGTCACCGCACCAGCGACTCACCTTCTTCCTGGCGATGAACTCGTCGTCGTAGCCAACCCACTGCTTGCCGCTGGTGGCGTACGGGCCCATGGCGTCGGGGTAGGGCCGGAACACCTTCCACTCATCCACCGCCACGTGCTCACAGATCTGCACAACCACCAGACGCCAGCGTTATTCATTTGTGTATGCGTGCGCTCCATACCGCACAGGTCCGCTTGCTCGTCTCAGCGTCAACGCACTTCGGGTACAATTTGAAATACGTGTGGGGGTGGGTGAGGGGGGGGGGGGGGACATGCGGCAGCATTGTGCAGCGCGTAAAACAATCCACAATTCCATCCGACGAAAGGGCGGAGGTAGAATAATCCGGTGAACTGGACGACACAGCCTGGGTGGTGGGTTCTGGATAAACGCGGCGGGCCATGTCTGACAGGTGCTCTGCGCCTGAAGTCACTCATGCAAACCATGCGGAGTATTTGTTATATCTCGATTTCCCTTTTTTCTCCCAGGAATAAGGCCATTACAACTGTCTCATCTACGGGAATATTTGTTTCTTTAAATATCGTAGCTAGTTAAATAACGCGTGGTGATTTGTCATAATTTCTATCAAAGCGCTCCTTTATAGGACTTGTCGACTACGCATGCATGTCTACGATTAAGTTTATAGGACTATCATCTGTCTGACATGAGCTTGTTCGGCGTTTGTCAGTTAGACGCAGTGCGCAGGAATGAACGTTAATGCCGAACACACAAACATACACAAATGCTGTTAAAAATAAAAGTGAAATGAAAAACGACAATATCGTCAACACATGTTACCCATCGTAATGCATACGCAAGAGAATACGTGCCACGTTTTGTTCTTCGGTCATGCATGGCTCGGTGCGACTCAGGGAGCACTGGCAGTGAAACAAAGCTTTTCCACCACAGTCTTAGCCACATGTTTATAGCGCATGTAAGCCAGCCCTCCGCGGCCAGAGGGATGGCCGCGCTCAGAGCACTTGGGACGCTCCCCACCTGCCGCACTGCCTCACCTCGTAGAAGCTGAGGTAGCCGTCCTCCTTGGTGCTCTTGCCCTTGGTGCCGGCCTTCTCGGCGGCCGCCTGCAGACCGCTGAAGTTCTCGTCCAGCAGGGTGTAGGACCTGCCGTAGGTGGGGATGCCCACCACAAGCTTGCGCCGATCGGCCCCCGACTTCAGGTAGAACCGCACCGTGTAGTCCTGAGAACGGATGTCTGCTTAGCACCCTGATACCCGCATGCGCATGCCACGGAACGCAGTCCTGCGCGTGCTTGGTGATGTGATGTGGAAGTATGCAAGAGAAGATACGATTAGTTCTTGCCGACGCGGGGTCGTTTTTATCGAACGGCCTACGCGGCGTAAAGGTCACTGCTTGCCGGACATCCTGCCGGTTGATCTGATCAGAATAAAAACAGCTGACCACTGGCAGAATACAGAAGTGATCGCAATCTCTGAAGTTTACTTACGGAGAACATAGGGTTGAGCTAGTATTATGTTCCGGTTTTGGAGTTGTCCGTAAAGCTAGAATAAAGTATAGGCCAAGATAAAACGTGTTATAGTATTAGAACTCCTGTGCAGGTTTCAACGACACTGTGAGTGTCAGTCAGAGTGCCAGCGAATAACTTCTGACACGTCATTAGCTGGAGTTTCGTATTTCCCCTTCGACCATGTAAGCTCGGAATGGCTATTTGCGATCTACTTACGGACGGCGCTCCATACCTTCGGCGCAATAAAAAGGCTGTTACGATAAGCCGCAACAACGTACGCATTCGATTGCCTTTTATTTGCGATTCCCCGACACTACAGGCTGTAATGTAACCGTAAAATCGGCTATGTAGAATGCAACACAAGAATCAGGTCTTCAAGGCTCACCACTGGTTCAGGCTCGGATTTCCTTTCACCAGCAATGCGTGAAACGCGGCGGCGCCACTGACCGCTGGCAGCGTGCCTCACTCCGGATTCTCAGATGAGCACACTCACCACGTTCAGCTCGCTGCGGTAGTCGAACTCGGAGGTGCCCGGGGCGGCCAAGAGTGGTGCGTGGTGATCCGTCAGAGCCTCGGTCGAGGCGTGGTAGTCGTACGCCAGGATGTTGAAGAAGTCCACCACACTGGAGCACAGAATGGCGTTGCAGTGAAGTGCTTAGAAAACAATAGCGCATGATTAAGGCAATAACAAGGACGGGCGAAGTTGCGCTCAAATGCAGGTGTTACCATGTCGAAGTTAACAACAGCTAAGTGGCCCACTGGGCTGCGTGTTTTACCAAAGATGAGCATGCTTTCATGACATTCTTGCAACAATCTCGACCCGATGTCGATTAAATAAGACGCAGCGAGAACATCAAGTCGCGGCTTGCTTTTCCGTTTTGGTAGACGCAGTCTCGAATGAGCCAGACACGCAGCTTTTAATAATTCATTAAAACCTTTGTAAAAGAAACGGCTCGATAAATATGCACACTTGTCTGGAACCCACACATCATCACCGGCATGACATCATCGCTGGAGCAGGCCATGCAGTCGTGGATTTTGTGGAATTATTTTCGGTCCGAAGATTACAAGGGAATTTCCAAAAGATCGCAACATATGGCATGCACGATAAACGAGGACATAAGCGAATTCGCGGCCCAAATTTCAGCAGAAGTGCCCGTCAAGATTATCACGTTTGCAACGAGAAGTCATTCAGATTTCAGGTCTGGAGAAGAGAAGCCCTGGCCGTTTTGGGCATTTTACGTCACCATCATCGTTTTGCGTCACTCGGTCAGTGCTTATCCCTTGTGGAATCGGCCAATCCCGGGCCCGATTCACACCGCAACGCCAAATGCCCGATTCGCCCGACATGCGAACGCCAACCGGGAGTTATGCCTATTGCCAACACTCGAAGAAGCGTTGGCCACTAGCTCTCGCTAGCACCAGCTCTCTCCAGCATAGGCTTCATTGATAAGCTTAGCTTACGTGTATTTATCTGCAATGAATTACACCATTTGCGTTTTAACGCACGCTGGCGCAATGTCGATCATACTTTCTCCGTGTGCCCAAGTCGACCTTCACGGCATGGTTCATTGCGGCAGGGATGAGTAAGACGTAACCGCAAAGATGACTTGTGAGTTGCGTTTCCCAACAGCGTGCGGAACCGCAGAGAATCCGGGGCGTAGTTCGGTGTGAGGTGTGGAGAGAACGTCAATCAGTACGTTTGACTGGCTCTATTTTCTGAAGGCGGAGGCGGTGGCTCGCCCCGTAGTAAGAGCCACTGAGTCAGCCACCACCTGTCTGTATCCGGCCCTGCCAGCAGCCGCTCCGTGCTGGATCAGCTTAGGCCGCCAGTCATAATCCCAGCGGCATTTATAATTGAAATTCCTCAGGGGAATCTTTGCAACCAGCTGAAAAGGAAGATCAGCTGCGAAGACGAAAGATTCCTGCCCATGTGTAGTGTCCTTTGTTCGCGATGGTGGCGGCATGGTCTGTTGCAACGAGGCGCGGTGTCACTGATGCGCTAACAAAGAAAACTGCTTGCGCAATTAGCTGGTCTTCCCTCAGCAGACCACTCATGATCAGATAACCAGACGTCGGAGGACGTGTCAGCATTTTTGGGTGACACGCAGACGTTGAGCACGACCGAGAGACAGGAGAGACTTCCCATTCAGATGGGCTCCCACGCGTTGATACCCCGCGCCAGCGCGTCACGCATGCGTGCCGGTCTGCTCAGAGGCGCGGGTAATTTGCACCGAGGAAAAGTCACGAACACTCATGCTTTGGGAAGATCACATGTCGCTAAAATTACTCAACACGCATTTATGGAAAAGTGTGAGCAAAAAAGTGATGGTGCAACTACTGGAAGCACAGCGGGACACCCATAGCCAGGCGGGCATTTTTGGTACACCAGATGACACCAGATGAATCACCGGAGGTCATCATGAGGTGACATCGTGGGAATCACAGATGGTAATTTTAACGATTGGGCCTGCTAAATGATTTCTTTATCTCTGGTTCTCCAAAACACAGATTCTGATTTCATGAAGTACCATTTCTAGTTCAAGGCATCACAAGCATGAAAAATTTCGCCGCTCCGACGCCATGTCCTCCGTCGTGAGGCTAGTAATTATGAGCAGAGCTTTAATGTCTGCAGTTAGCGACCTTCAATATACCATGAGGTCTACTGGTTTAGTGACGCTTCAAGAAACAATGGAAAACACACAAAACACTGTCAATGCCCGCAGATTCAAGCTGTACATCACATCACATCATCACATCACCACAGGTGAGATAAAGCGATCGAAGGGAAGTGAAGTGAACCAAGTGAAGTGTGGTCACTCGTGGTCATCAGCGTCGTATAATGAGCGTCTTGATGCGTCGTGTATTCACAATGCACACAATGTTTGATGTCGTCGTTTAACCAGTCCACATGGTATAATGAGAGCAGATAACTGTCAGCATAAGAACTCTTGTCGAAAAACCCGGGCTCAAGCCTGTCCTGCTTATATCAGCCATGGGTTCTGTCGTAGTCAAGGTTCTCCCATGCAGTCACCTCCTAATGGACCAATGGAAATAGCAAAAAACTTTGCAGAATCGCCATGGTGCAAAGTGAAGCTCCTGGCAAAACGAGCCGTAAGAAATAACTTGGGAGAGATGCCCTCAATATTCCATACTTTTGGCTTAAAGACAATTCTTTGTCGGTAGACCCAGCCTTTTTAAAGTTTGCAGACTGCAAGATTAACACTCGTATATGAGAAAAATCACGTCTGAAAACCTGAGGCGCTAGCACACGCTGTCACAGATACCACCGCAAGAATAGATGACGCTCACGCGTCCGGACAACATGCTCCGCGGAACAGCTTGGTGCAGCCTGCTGTTCCTAGCATGCCTCTCACGAAATCATGCCCATGATGATAAAAGTAAGATTACCGCTATGGAACACTGCAGCGCACTAGGCGTCCTCAAAACTACACGTCGTTGTCACCAGAAGACAGGTAAGCATTTGCTAGGAGACATCTCCCCAACAGCACACTGGCGACGTTGCCTACTGACGCTCCCTCCCCCCCCCCCCCCTCTCCATTCCTTAGCCCTCCTCCCCAGAAAATGGAAAACCCTGAGTTCACTAACGCGTTGAGTCGAGGCACGTCAAAGCCCTTCTCGATGTTGGAGATACCGGCAGGCACGGCCACGGTCAGCAGCAGCGCGGGGACGATTCGTCTGCAGGGACTCGGCCTCGAACGCCGTCCGCAGCTCCTGCAGCCGCAGGCCGAGGGTCAGCCGCCGGGCGGGGGTCAGCCACCGTATGTCAGCGGCTACAGGCCGGGGTTCAGCCGCCGCAGGCCGAGGGTCAGCCACCGGGCGGGGGTCAGCCACCGTATGTCAGCGGCTACAGGCCGGGGGTCAGCCGCCGGGGCCAGCCGCCGCAGGCCAAGGGTCAGCCGCCGGGCGGGGGTCAGCTGGCGGGGTCAGCCGCTGCAGACCGACGTTCAGCCACCGCCCGTTCACCGTTATCATTCTACATTGAATTCAGTTCAAACTGGCCAAAAATGCATTGCGTATTTTGATGTGCAATGTATACTGCGTGCGATGAGGAGAGTGCTGCTATGACATGAAATGATGTTATATGCGCGTTGCATATGCACATACAAAGGCGGATATTGAAATGGTATGCATGGACACAGACAGAACCGAAAGCCGCGAACTGGTGGTCAAAGCCGCCGCTGATGTTGTTGACGATCATGTCAACGGCCCCTGACTTCGCCCAGTGGTCGCCTGCCGCGATCGCGGCCTGCGGCAGGCCTGCCGGCGGGCACTAACCTCGCAGAGGGTGGCATAGTTCTCCTTGTCGGTGAAGTCGCTGCCGGCCCGTGACCCCGGGTACTCCCAGTCCAGGTCCAGACCGTCGAAGTTGTACTGACGCAAGTAGCGAATCACACTCAGTGTGAACCTGCGGGGATGACAGAGATGGTGGTGTCACGTGCTGGCAAGTGCACTGAATGATGTGCAAATTGTTCAGTGCGAGATACGTGACGCTGTGGTATGGCGCTTTAGGGATGGAGCTTCCTGTCGGTCACGAACACGTTCCACAAAACGATTGCTTGTTCCTGCGCCTGCGCAAAGGAAAGCGTTTTAAATTAATACGTCGCCTCCGACAGATAGCTGATTCAAAACAGTGCAATATCAGTGCAGCGCAGTGCTGAACAGGCGAAATAAATGACGTTTCGTCTCGTCCTGAACCATGGAGACGCGCTGCCGGCTCTGCTGCATGCATTGCGCTGTGGTTCCACCGTCTCGACTGCGTAAACGAATCGACTGACATCCAATTTGCGCTTCAGCAGACCGGCAGTAAAAACAAAGCAGCGTCGTTCGCTAGGATCACGAGGTCAGCTCGGCTGTTTTCTCCGCATGACAGCACAAACACGAACGGGGCCCGTTCGGCCTTGGTTGAACGCGGAACAGCGCGCGCGGTCGGGTCTCCTGAGCTCGCTGTGCAACAATGCAGAAGGTCTTTAGTCATACGTGCAGGCCATCTCGCGGTTTCACTCGTGTGCGACGTTTACAAAGCCTTTGTGGGCTGAATTGAAACGCATGGTCGTTTAACGTTCTGGATTTCCGATCAGGTACAAAAGTTACGAATGTATCAGGCACACTGCACTTACGTATGGCGTTTG
This sequence comes from Pollicipes pollicipes, assembly GCF_011947565.3. Taxonomy (NCBI): domain Eukaryota; kingdom Metazoa; phylum Arthropoda; class Thecostraca; order Pollicipedomorpha; family Pollicipedidae; genus Pollicipes; species Pollicipes pollicipes. Next base: position 6,912,395 of record NW_023596448.1, read on the forward strand.
CTTTGACGCTCTCTGTCGCAGGCTGCTGCACAACAACAACAAAAACACGTGGAATCAGCGTGGCGCTAAAAGAGCATTACTTCCATTATTGCGGCGGTCACAATGTCGGCTCACACTCGGCTCACATTCACAGCTCACGGGTGCGTACTCACACAACAACGACCATCCGCTCCCCACATTGCATGGAATGTGCCCAATGACTGGTCCATAGAGCTCACCACAGTCTAACCGAGGTCACGATGGGTCATTGCCAAACACCTGAGAGGCCACACCGACCGAAAGGTCCCACGACACCCGGACGGGGCGCCCCGGAGCACCGGCAGTGTCCGGGGTGCGGAGAACCCTGCATCGCCTCGCGGGTCACGACCCTTCCCATCGCCCCGCACACGGCAGCAATGAGGAGCAATGCTCTTCACGTGCGCCGTTGCCGTAGTTCCGCGTGGTGGGACGCCTTCACAGCGGGCAGCACGTCCGTGCTCGTAAAGCAAATAGTACGGGTATAATGGGAGTAATAAAACTCATGTTAGGACGCGGATGTAAGCATGGTGTGCGGCGTGATTTGCATGCATGATTTGCGCGCACATGGTTTTGTTTGACGACTGAAATGTTTGGGTTTGACATTTCAGCATGTTTCCCATTGTTAACCCTGAATGTAAGCATGAAATTACAAAGCAAGGACATAGATTGCTTCCTCATGGCGCCTGTGAGTTGAGTACGCCTGTTCAGAATCTCATTGCCATTTTGGCTCATGTGGATGGAATGGCAGTGTTCCACACTACGATCACACATGTTTCTAAGTGAAATTCACATCAACCGTATGTTTTTTTACTTAAGAGAGATATAGCACGCATGCAGCAAAAAAAGAAGCCACTAGACACTTGCAAGTAGACTTTTGCGCCAACGACCTGGCGCATTAAATCCTAATGTCGGCGACCCTGACGACCCGAAGACCTCGAGGACATACCAGTGGCAATAAAATGACGCGTTGGCCGCCATGTCCATGACCTTGAGGGCCCGGACTGTCCCGATGGATGTCAAAACGCACTCGCCCGACAACTGTGTTACTAAACCAAACGTCCAGTCCTTCACCAGGCGTACTATCGGACCAAACTGCCCCGCGGATTTGAAGGCCACAGGGTTTCCTGTTTGGGAAGGCCGTGCCATGCCAGGAGATCCCCGCTTCACACCGTTTTCCTCCCGACGAACAATGCCGCCAATAACGCCAGGGTCGTCTGCACTGACACTGCCACAGCCACGGTGTGGTGAATGCTGATATATAACAAGATGTTTAAACTAGATTGAGACGATTGGGGCGCGACGCCTCAGCGTGCGCTGGTGCACCTGTTGTGAGGTTTGAGGACAGGTACAAGACAACTGAGGGAGAGATTACTACACGTGCACGTGGTAGTGAGAAAGAAGGAGTACAGTAGGCATAAGAGCACGGGTGAAACGTAAGCAAGATATCACAATCGTTGTTCACCGAGACTGCATGGGATGGGACGTGGCGTCTCGGATGTAACTTAGCATATCTTTACATGACATGTAACATAACATAGCACACTTCATGGATGGAACCGTTGCTCATTCTATCGTCTCTGTCTCATTAATTAGTAAACACACACTAACCTTCCTAGGCGAGGAAGATTGTTACAACCACTTCATCCGTAATACTATTGCCTCGTCTCAATCTGTCCGTAAAACGACAGCATCCTTCGGCAGGGCGTCCCAAGCCCGGCAAGCAGACGACTGCGCGGTTGGTGCGAGCTTCCTATCTGACTCACGTGCTTCTGTAGTCAGGGTCGGCGACCATCTCGGAGAACCTGCCCGAGCCCTCATTCCATCCTCCAAGCGCCAGCAGCGTGCGCAGGCCCTTGTTGTACTGCTTCAGGCCGTTGAAGCGCGCGTATCCTCCTGTGGGAGCGGGGTCAGGTAAGGTCACGTCTGCTGGGTCCGGCTCTGAGAGCGCAGGTCACGGAGGATCACGTTTGCCAAGTCTTACTCCCTTGCTTCTAAATTGAGACTTCAAGCCTCATCATCATCTCTGTTCACTGAACAGGGACTGATGATGAAGTGATGACTGGCAGTGGCGTGGTTTTGCAAAATGAGCTGGGGGAGCTGAACTGTGAAAAAACTCAACCCACTAAGCGATACGTCAACGTCAGAGTACGCGAACTGAAACGAAACCTCACCCCTGATCACTGGCATCTATCGTGATGCAATAACTGCGAATGTTTGCCATAAATGGCATTGAACTCAGCTAATAGTCTTTAACCTTGTCTGCACTTCCTTTGATATTTAGCCAATCGTTGCATAAATGCTGCGTTCTCAAGATAGCACGGCCCTTTAACCTACGCTTTTAAACAACACACGTTTAACTCCGCAACACCTCCGCAACCAGAAATGTTTGTCACGCCACAGTGAGTTCGTCACGGCCTGATCATTGCTGCAACATTGCTCGGTAATCAGCGCGCCCCTGGTCGACGCTGTGCCAGCGATTTCCCACCGTTTCAATGCTCAACAGAAGCGCACGCCTGTGTCTCGTTTGTTCTGCATATGAATCCACTGAGGCTGCTTTTGCAACCTTCCGTCGGTCAGAGATTACCCGTCACGCAACGGCAGTTCACCGCTTCCCTGCCCCCCCCCACCCCCTCCCCCCTCCACTCTCCCTTCGGAGTATAATCCCGTGGTGAGGACCAGCCCGCCACCTGTTAACCCCGGGGTGAGGAGCAGCCCATCACCTGCTAACCAGACCACCGGCCGCCACCCTGTACAGCATATCATGTTTGCGCGACGGCCTCGCCGTTTTTGCCGGCCGCCGGGACGGCTCAGCCTGATTGGTCGTCACGCCCGACAGCAGCTGACCGTGGCCGTCGCCCAGCCAACGGCCCCGCGCACGCGCACAACCGCGCCCGTCACGCCGAGCGCGTGACGGTCGCGCGCGACCGGTCGCGCGCTTTGATCGCGACCAGCGCCCGCGGCGGCCGGGTCGTCTGTGCAATCGCCACCGCGGCGAGGTGGCCGTGGTGGTCACGGGGAGGGGGGGGGGGGGCGGGCTGGTCAGAAGCGGCCGTCGACGCGTCCGGCCGACCCCGCCCGCGCCGGCTCGACCTCCCCCCTGAGCGTGTCCGGCGGCTTGGCCCGGTCTCGGACCGATTGGGCCACCATATCGCAGCGTGCGTCACAATAGGACACGGCCCGAACGTAGGCTAGACTGACCGCGGCATTGTTTGAGGTGGGCGTGGGTTCTCACGTGGGGTGTGTGCCGACATGCTCTCTCGAGTGCGTTGCAGGCTGGGCGCTAGGGCGTTGCGTGCATTGTACTACTGCGGGGGCATTTGTGGGCGGCATGGGCTGCGTCCAGTTACAGTGAGGTATGGCATTGATCAGGCCGCATACAATGAACGGTTAGCTAGATATGTTCCATTGCCCAATGTGGCTCCAGGCAACTTCTGGACGCCAGTCAGCTGACGCCAGGTCATTAATGCATATCGTCCCAACAAAGGACGTGCCAGAAGCAGCACAGTACAGCTCCCTCAAGTCTTTACTTCCATGCCGTCGGTTCCAATCGTCAGATCCCGTCGCCAAGTCCATGCTATGACCGCATTACAGTGCAGAAGGACAGGGAGGCGACAACGAAAGTGCGGAACACGATCCGAGCCGTGAACTCAACATTTTTGTGACTTATTCCGATGAATTCACCCATAGAAATCATTTGCTGGACATCACTTGGATCCGTCCGCGTTGCCATGTCTCCATAGCCGGTCCGAACCACAGACTTATGTTTACCAGCCCGCCAGACAAGCAGCGTCGATGGATCTGCAATCGTGCCATGCACCGCTCTAACACGACCGCTTGTGGACACGTCTCGGGGAAAACTGGGAAACACGAACACGCTTCACATGGCTCGGACCCACGACCACCAGCCGCCTTGGTCGGGTCCAGAGCCTGTCCACGGACGCATCAACTGGTCTTCGACACGAAGACCGGTTGATGAAGAAGATGACGACGAAGACTTCGGCATCCCGTGATCTGAGCGTTCTCATCGCTCGCGCGTCCCGTCTCACCTTTCTCGATGTCCTGGTACTTGTCGAACGGCTGCAGCTGGAAGTCGTCGTCGAACCCGCCGAAGGCGTACACCAGGTGCGTGCACAGGTAGGGGTTGATGTTGGCCGGTACATACTTGGCCAGGCCCAGACGGTACACCGACCAGTTGGCGTAGTAGCACACTACTCGTTTTCGCGTCTTCTTGATGGCCGCGTCTGAAAAAGTAAAACAAACCGGGCGCGGGTTAGAGATTCCGCTGTGAAAGTGTATTGATTACCGCAGCATTCCTGCTTGATAATGATCCACAGGCTCAGTGCCGTGCACCAACTCGACAGTGCCTTTTTTGGGGAGCTGGAGGCCGCAGTAGTAATTAACACACATACGCAGCACTTTGTGCAGCAGCTGCCGGACACAAACACGAGGCGCTGCGTGAAACCTCACAACAGTCCACCGTGATAACTGGACACCAATGACGTCTGCCGTTAAATCGATGGCACCGCCACGCGGCTGAACACTTGACACACCTTGACGCGTCACGTCGGAGTTTATGACGTCGGAATCTGACCGCATCCGCTAGGTGAAGCGTTGTTTTTTGCGTGCTGATCGCCTGTTTTCGCTCCGTACAAGGAAAACGCCTGCCATCGGCTGCCTTGAGGGACACCAGGACGTGCTCATGCGCCAGCCGGTTTCAAACCAGCTGCTGGCATGGCTCAACTGACTGCACGCGCCGCCTCACTGCCTGTTCAGCATCACATCCGCCACGTGATTTTCCCAAGTAAGCCACTTTCGAAAGAAAGTATCCCGCACCAAGACCAAGTTCGCTTTATGGCAAAAGCCGGCAGTTGGACGCGGATGACTTTCAGGCGTAGGTATACCAGTCCCCTCCCCCACTACCTGTTGTGCGGCAAACTGTGCGAGCCCCACTCCACAGGCACGAACTACCAGGGTTCTGAGGCCCATTCTGGGTACGCGACCCTGGTTTGTAAAGGCGCTTTTGAGTCATTAACATACTGTTACAAAATTAGGGTCATGACCTCGGCTTTGTTCAAATAGTTTTTCATTTTCTCCTGTCCTTGAGATACCATCTCATGAAAAACAGGATTAAATGTTTTTTTTGCATGGTTTTTTGGTCCGAAAAAGGTTTAAAAAGAATCGCAGTTAGCCGTTAATTGAATTAAGCGCGAGCCCAGCCAGTGGATCTTGGTGAGAAATCGGGAGCGTTCGGCTCTGACAACTAGACCCACGTCTCAGCCTGCCGCTGGCAGCGGCCTGGGAGACCGCTCCCCAGCTGGATCCCGGGGAGCGCCGGAGGAGCGGTCGGTCTGTAACGGTTGTGAAACTGCTCCCCGGCATGACCGCATATGGCCGGTCTGTGACGGCTGTCAGCCTGCCCCCGACATGACCCCCGACATTGGCCGCTCTGTGACAGTGTGAAACTGCTCCCAGCGTAACCCCGGCAAATGGCCGGTTTGTGGTGACCGCCGGCCGCCACCTGACCCTGAGGCCGCCGCCGCCCGGTGGGACGGCTCCCACGGGAGGGGGAGCCTGGCGACTGACCACGCCCGGTACCACGTGACAAGGTCCCACCCGGTCACTGGGGCACACCCGGTCACTGGGGCACACCCCGTCACTGGGGCACACCCGGTCACTGAGGCACACCCGGCCACAGAGGGCACGCCCGGTCACTGGGGCACGCCCGGCCACTGGGGCACACCCGGTCACTGGGGCACACCCGGTCACTGAGGCACACACGGTCACTGAGGCACACCCGGTCACTGGGACATGCCTGGTCACAGGGACACGCCCGGTCACTGAGGCACACCCGGTCATTGGGGCACGCCCGGTCACTGAGGCACACCCGGTCACTGAGGCACACCTGGTCACTGGGGCACGCCCGGTCACTGAGGCACACCTGGCCACTGGGGCACGCCCGGTCACTGGGGCACGCCCGGTCAATGAGGCACACCCGGCCACAGAGGCACGGCGAGTGCATCCGGTATTATTGCAGCCACATAAATGGGGAAAAGTTGATATTGTATATATATACATACATTGCATCGTATTGTATATAAACATATATAGATATACACATAATCTACACAAATTGAACAAATCTCTCAGGACTCGAAGCTATCTCTCAGTGAAACAATGACAGTGCACGAATATACTAGCCCGTATCAAACGCAATGAAACGCATCGAACCAAAGCACACGTCCAAAATTGATTCCTTTTTTAATTATTGACATTTTGTGGTGGCAAAATGAGTTATCCTGGTCATGATTTAAATCCACACTTGGTGTAACCTGAACTAGGTGCGACCTAAATTGTTATCATGCCCTTGAACCACATTCAAGACAGCATAACTAGCCATGCCATACGCCGGGAGCAAATCAATTGCCTTGACCAATGGGTGAGGTCGATTCTGGTGATCAAATGACTGGCAGGGAATGCATTGACAGTTAGGCTAGCGCAGACAACGTGTCGCAATTTGCCATGTAAGGAAACGCGCGATGCGTTTCTAGGTCTTGATTCCCATACACAGCTTTGGTTTATTCAATAAAAGCTTGTTTGTGGCGACATATTTTTTAATAGTTTAACGGTCGACAGCTTCCGGGCTTACTATAAATGATTTCATGCTATTAAGTTTTCTGAAATAGCAGTCCAAAACACCCAATATTGATTAGGCATATATCTCATCGCGTGCGCATGCAACGTTGAATGTTTTTAACGCGGATAAGCTCGCTGAATGTAACGGGGGAAAACCTGTACCTTTTCAGAACCACAGACGGTATGTGAATTCCCGTCTCAAACAATGCTCTACATCCGCACACCCTCACGCGGCGGATAAAGGACAGTCTACAGCATGTCTTTCGAATGATTAACGATTTTCAGTTGATTTGGGCGAGGACTCATAGATAAAAAGCGATTATAATTTGTAAACTCACTGGACGGTTGGCCTGATAACGGATATTTTGCTGCTTCGCTCACTGAGTCAGCACGGCTTCAATCGGGCCAGCAATGACCGATGATTCGTCTCAGCAGGAAATAAGTTCGGAGATGGGTTCAAAACACAACCCACATGTATCTCCAGCAACCTTCCCGAAGCAATCTCTGCATTCATTGTAGCTTAATCTCATTTAATTCAAAGAGCTAACCGTTATATGGGGAAATAAAGGCTACGTTATAAGTAAGCAAAACTTGTCCGTCATATTAAGAGCCGTCCTCTGGGATAAGCCATACCAGCTTATAAATGTTATTATTTTCCATGCACGAACCGGTCACATCATTTCGTATTGCCTAGTATTGCACAGTAGACATCTACCTGATGACCCTCACGACCCATTAACCTACATGATGGCCTATATGATGGATCTGGTAATATCTGCAGCCACAAACGGCGCCACCGGCCGACAATTGGGGTTGTAGGTGCAGAGTACAGATGAGCAGTGGTAGGGTATAGATGGGCTATCACGACCATGCAACACCATTAGTGTAATGCGAATATCATGGTTATTTGAGACGCGACCCCGGCACATCCCCTCCACAGGTGGCGCCGTCCGTGCTTTCGGCCCCCAACCTAGTGACCACGTGACCAAATGCAACATGCCCAAACAGAGCTTGGAATCGCATGAAATAATCCCGGTTACTGCCTTCATCCGCCAGATCTTCGCCTGCATTCCGACACGGCTTGCGAGGCTGACAGACAGACTGGTTTGTGGCGCGCCAAGTTTGTTGCGCGCGCCACTCGCGCCCCTGCACCTCCAGGCGCTGTCACTCACTCTCACCTGTGGTGGTGGAGGCCAGGATCAGGCAGAAGGCCAGAACCGCCCACAGTGGGGGGACCTGCGGACAGAGCGGTTTGTTAGGCACCGTCGGCTGACAGCGGTCACATCTCAGGCAAAGTCGGCCGGCAGCGGTCACATCTCAGGCACCGTCGGCTGGCAGCGGTCACATCTTAGGCACCGTCGGCTGCCAGCGGTCACATCTTAGGCACCGTCGGCCGGCAGCGGTCACATCTTAGGCACCGTCGGCCGGCAGCGGTCACATCTTAGGCACCGTCGGCCGGCAGCGGTCACATCTTGGGCACCGTCGGCCGGCAGCGGTCACATCTTAGGCACCGTCGGCCGGCAGCGGTCACATCTCAGGCACCGTCGGCCGGCAGCGGTCACACCGGGCGACAGCGAAGGCTGCGTGTGGTGCCCAGGCGGCACGATCCCGTGACTGATAATAATTTAGATCCCGCGATTTAGCATAAATCCCAGGGTCAAGGCGTTTGAGAAAAACACGCACTAACCAACTGGATTTGTATCAAAAGAGCATCACCTGCTTATCAATGCATTACAAGCACCATGTGAAGCAGTTACTTCACATGGCAAGCCTGCAGATGGGAAGATGGTAGACGACGCCTTCGCATGGCGGGATAATCGCGGTGCCTGACTAAAAACTGATGTTGGAGACCAACTCAGCTCCTGGTAGCTGGAGAAAAGTATTGTAACGGAAGCTGATACCGGGTGTGTAAATGCAATGACGTTAGTGTTATGACTTGCGAATGGCATGGTTCCCATGGTTGGCAAAGTTGAAGAGCACAAGTTATCTCCAGCACGATTTTAAATCATGTTGCCTAAAACAGCACAGAAATTGAGTCTCCAGAGAAGTGATTCAGGCCGTGAACAATGCGTGATTGAGTGATTCACATGTGATTTATACGTCATAATGATTTTGGTGATTCATAACTTCTTCCGGCGAGGGCCAAACACAGACCTGTAACAAATTCACTTTATCACCGCTGCAAGGATGAGAAAAGTGACAGAAATGTCTTATGCGGTGTGTATCATGTGTCTATGTGATGATACATGTTCATCACTGTCATATGGCTCCAAAACCCGAGCACAAAAGATAGCCGCTGGTCAACAAAAGTGTGGGTAATATGTGGTTCCGATCAGGAACGTCAAAATCTCAGTCTTGAGGATATGGGATATTGATTATTGGACATGCCCAGGAGCAGCATGATGCGCAACTATGTTCATTGAACAGTCTACTAATATTTCAAATATTGCATTTAGTACAAGTGGAGTTGCCTAATTTCTAATTTCTGATAGCGTAACAGTGTAGAGCGGTTGAGCTATTTAGGAAATAACGGTTTCGTTGCACATTTGGAAATATATAGTGTTTTTACACGCATAAATGCATTCCCGCAAATAACCCTCATAGTTGTGTTCTAAGCGAGAAGCGGATCCTGGGATTACGAATTTGGCAAATTCCAGGATCCCGGGATTGACAAAACTACCGGGATTGGCATATTTTGGTGAAAATTTGAGCCTTGGTGGTGCGGAGTTACTTTGAATCGCATTGTTGGAGAGAAGGTGGTGGACACCCCATCATCACATGTTACAATCTGAGCTGGAAGCAAAAAATAAATGCCGATAAACAGTCCGGTGGCGAATAAATCCTACCATAGCCGCTTTGGCCTCTGAGGTCAATCAAAAGAGCCAGACCGCACTTCATGCTTTGTTGTCATTGGGGCTTTATGACACACCCAGCTGCTGAACCTATATGGCGTCGCCTGCCTCTCACCCCAGCAGAAAGAGCCGGTACCGCGGAAACCCAACCGCGTTCCACTGGTTTTTCAATACTTGATGCCATCGGCTATTAAACTTGAGTACGTAACTCCCTGGCGCACAGAAAGACATGCTCCCAACCACATAGGCGCAATATCGCGCTTCAGTTCGGTTTCTCAACCAAAAGGTTTCGTAAGCCGATCTAAGGCCGAACAAGAACATTATAGGCTACTAATCTCTCACCTGGAAAGCAAAAATGTTTCACCAGAAGTTACCTGATTCCCGTTCACTATCACTCTTAATTATTGTCGTACCCAGTTGCCCAGCCAATGGACCAAAACCGTTGTGAAAATGCACGAAAAGCCGTGCAGACTTCCGTCAACGTTGTAGCCAATGACTGCTTATCGTGATAAACCAGCGCAATCGTCTATTAACAAATCAGCGCGCTAGCAAGAATGAGTGGTGATGCAATCCAACTTTACACGGCAAGCTAGTGACGAATACAGCTATCAGCCGCCTGTTTATTACATGCTAGGCGAGCTTTAAGCCAAGCCCCAGACCCAGGCTGCTGTTGCACAAGCATGTGGCACGCTCTCAGTTCGAAGTTGACAGTTGGGTCAACTTACGGAATCACGTTGCAGTTGCCGAGCTTGTCAGCTGTTTAGAGCTCAGTCGAGCGCTCGCAATACAGACAAAGCGCATCGAAATTGCTTTCGATGTCTTTTCTACACGCGTGAGCTCGCGGTTTATTTCAGCTATTGCAACGTCTGTGGCGGATGCCTGTTGTTCTGTCGAGTGACGCCAACACAGCCAATGCATTGACTTAATCACACGACTTAAAAAAGAGCTGGACAGTCGTGAGGGAGGCAAACTCCTCACAGACTGAACCAATGAGCGAACCAGCCATTAAGTATCCCGCTGTGTCACTGCAGGCAAAGGCAAATCCAAGGAAAGATTTGCAATGTTCTATTCATAAAGGTGTCGGGCTCCATGTTTTTAAAAGGGATCAGGTCGTTCCACAGCAGCTTATATTATTAGTAGGTGTTTCCCTAGAACAAACTGGGGAAATTCATATTACGTAAAAAACGAATCTTCGAAGTCAATGAAATAAAAAACCGAGTCATTGCAATCCTTCCGCCTTGTTTTCCTCCGTATAGCTGGGAATGAAGAGTTGCATGGCAACAGTAGCCCGACACCGCATGCGCCTGCCATGAAACACAATGAGTGCCCGGAACATGTTGCTCTTATGAATTGTTCTGAATATGCTACAGTCCCGTATTGAGACAAAGTTGTAATTTACCACTGTTGTCCTTTTCTCCTACGATGACCAAGTTAGCGAAGCCTTGAAGCAGCAAAGCACAAACGAAGACCTTCAAAAACCAACAATGACTCCATTTGCGGTCTGTCGCTTGCCTCCCTTTCTCCACAGCGCCACAATTTTTTCTCTCTGCCGCATCGTTTGCAGTCATTATTCGGACGTCTACAGAACTTTTGGCTGAATGTTGTGACGTCGCAGCGTCCTTGAGCGTCACACGGCGTCTCGCTCCGCTCCGTCCTGCGAAACGCTTCTCGGCACAATGGTGGCTCCCTTCCGGCGCAGCGGCGCTCCCGAGCTAATTCGGTCGGCCCTCGGCCCGGATTAGACTGGTCACCGCACTGCTGACCTCTCGACCTCCAGGCGCGCCCAGGGGCGACGCCGCAGGAGCGCTCCTCGCGCGGTTTACTGCGCGGCACGTGAGACGGCGCTACTGGATAATTGCGACGCCTTGCTAGCGCTGGGAAGTTGGATTTGTTTCGGGGTGCGGGGGGTGTTGCTGAATGGCTGCGTGTTTGCGGAGCGTTGCCTTGTAAATCAACTACAAGGGCAGCGCAGTTAGTCTTTAACTAACATGACAGTTAATTCGTTAACTAACTTCTTACAGAGTGGGCAAAAATTCACATGAACGCAGTATAACATAGTTTGCTAATTAATGCATTTTTTGCCATTCATTCACATACCAGGCATTCATTCTCTGTGGTTGGCATCATTTTTCTAATCTTTGATGAAATTCTGGAAAACTTGTGCTTGGGGAAACCTTAGCCACTTGTGCATGTGCCAACCTTTCTGTTAATTTTTAACGCGAATGTTACGTAAGTATACCATACGATCTAAAGAGCAACATCGCAACATAAGAAGGCAACATAGCGGCCCCAGAGGCTGCAACCCGTAGGTTCAATAGAAAGCTTTGCCACATTAAGTTTAGAATGCAATTAACATGGAGAGCATAAGTACGCACGTACGATATAACATACGTGGATAGCATAATCTCGGTTCAGTTTTCGACTTCGACCATCACGCGCTGTAATACGTCCGGCACCACGTTTGTGGTAGACTGTGCTACCATACCTAGATGGACACTTAAGCTTAGCAAACTGAGCACCATTCTACAAACTGACGCCTAGAGAAGATTATTTTCAGAATCCGGGTGAGAAGTGACGCCCCGTAGAGCGGATGAGAAAGCACTGCGCAAGATATTCAGAAGTGAGGCAAAATCCGCCAGCAAGGGACGACGCACGGATGCGACCCAGCGGTTGCGTGCAGTGTCCCATCTTGCTGCTCCCAGCCACATAACACCCTTGCTGGCACCTTGCTTACGATCATTACTGGATTTCCCATGCCTCGCAATCATTACTGGATTCCCATGCCTGCGTTTTGTTCGGAGGAGCACGACGCCCTCCATTACAGCGGCGTCTCCCTCCTCGCCTCAGCCCGACGGTGACCTCGGGAACAGCAAACACTTCGCGCAAAGGCCAGGTGTATGCATAATTGGCGCAGACGCGGCCGGCCTGCCGGCGCGGCGGCCAGCGCCGGAAGCGGGCTGCACTTTCTCCGGATCAAACGGCGGCCCCACCGACTTTAATCCCGTGCAGGTGGTCTGTTTGTTTGCGTTTTTTGTCTGCCAATCCGTTGGAATGTGCGATATGATCAGAGACCTGCGCGCTGCGTGCCGCTTCGGAAGCTCATAGAAGACCTTGCCGCAGATGGAGATCTGCGCTCACGCGCTGCTAGCGCTATTTGCGGAGAGGCCTTGCTGCACGTGCACGTACTGGGAACGCTGGGAGATTGATGAAACGTCCTGGAGCGTTAACCAGCTAATATTTAGCGAACGAAAGTTGTGAGTTGAGATGAGGAGCTGTGTGCGTTGCCAGTGCATCGAAGGTAACATATCCCAATAGACTGTGTGTAATTCATGACGCGTCAAGAAGATGTAGTGTCATCTTCAGGTGACGTCAGGTGCTGGTAATGACATTTTAAATCCGCACGGGGGCATGCATCTTCAGGCCATACTGTATCTCGCACGTCATAGAAACCGTCGAACTATTCGTGATCGTTGCACGGAGAGAGCCTTGCAGAGAAACTGAAAAACGTCAGTTTTTGTGGTTTTACCTTGTCAATGTGTACCTGCGCAGTGACTGAACATGTTGTAGATTTCAAGGAGTGTTGGTACAAACAAGTCCATTACTTTTGGCCGATATGACTGCTTGGCCTTGCTGAGATACATTGGGGGCGGAGAAACGCCGTTCCTCCCCGTCGTGTTGAGACTTATTGTGTTCAAAGCACACGAAGCGAGTATAACAATCGATAATGCAGAAGACACGCTAAGAACACGATCGTCTTTGGACTCTAAAGCGCGAATATTCCTATTAGTAACCCTGACCACATATGGGGGCTGTTCTCCAGCAGAATGGCTACTGTCTCCTTTCTCTGCTCACCTCGCTGGACACCTGCCATAGCTGGACTGAGTCCAGTCAAAATTCGGGCGGTGCACCGTTTGCGGGGCAGGCCTCTTAAGAGGTGGCAATCCGCCCCGCAGTGCCCCGTGTCGAAAATGACAATTATTCTAATGAGGCGAGGTGGAGGTCGACTCGTTCCCACGCTCACATCTGGAGCACTCCCCCCCCCCCGGGGGAGATGACGATGATGATGCTAGATGTGAGGGGGCGGGGGGGGGGGGGGGGCTGCGCCACCTCTGACTCCGAAGGCCGACGCTCTGCCGGTGCAGCGGGGGGATGCGGGGGGGCTGGAGGTGGTGATGTTGTAAAGCGGCTTTTGAACTGGGCCACGCGTATTATTTGCTGAGTGGTGCTGGGATCAGGCTCCTACTCGCCGTGGTTGTTTGCGTGAGTACGGGCACCCACCACTTACGTAGTCCAGCCGAAGGGATAATATTGCCACGGCCTGGCGGTCCAACACCTCTTGCCAAGGTTAACATGTCATGCAGGACCATGGCACGGCCGTCCGTGCTGAAAGTTCACCGTGCTTATTGGGGGAAATCCGAGCCCCGGCGAGAGACCTGGACCATCGCAATAGCGCGCATCGAGGTCGCCGCGTCCGCCGACAGCAGCGGCACGAGACCGAGTGATACCCTCGCGGTCCACGGACAACAGCACCGATAATTCTGACACCAGCTTCCTGGATGGCTCTATGTGTTCGCAACTGTGTGGCCTTGGTTAAGATATTTCTGATGATCGGCTCATGTTTATCACGCGGCCCGATGGGTGTCACGATATTGTCTGAAACTTGTTAAGCGACAAGCAAGCATGGGTTAATTGTCTCGAAGACTGCGGCTGAACACGGCTTCGCTTCTCCCTTCCGCTACCCGTCCGGGGAATGCATGCACGCATAGCTGGGTCGAAGGAACAAGTCCAAAGTTTTACGGTGTGCGGGGGGGGGGGGGGCGGGGCTCAGGGGCAACTCTAT
>NW_023596448.1:6926837-6955255 GCF_011947565.3 Pollicipes pollicipes
GACCCCGGTGTTTTGTCTCTCGCTTCCATCGGCGCAAAACATGCGGCGCTATGATCCTGCTGGTCATGCGCATCGTAGAAAAAGCCTAAAATCAGTATAACATTGTAGTAGCTGCCAGTAGGCTTGGTCAAAACCAAACACACGTCGGCAGGTTCCCATTTCTTTTATGTGAATACGAATATATATATATATATATATATATATATATATATATATATATATATATATATATATATATATATATATATATATATGTATGTATGTATATATACATATATATACATACATACATATATACATACATATATATATATATATATATATATATATATATATATATATATATATATATATACATACATATGTATGTATATATATATATGTATGTATGTATATACATAATACATATATATATATGCATATATATATATATATATATATATATATATATATATACATATATACTGCATTCCGTTATAATATTATCCGCACGGTTCCGCCTCTTCTAAAGCTGATGTAACGATGACGTACTGATACTGAGATAAACCAACAATGCGAGTGACACTGTTTTAAATTTTCTGAATTGTGCTCGTACTTCCGGTGACAGCTGGGTTTCTGTGATGTGTAATAATGCAAAATACACTCGTGCTGCACCTCCGCAAAACACAAATGGCTCGTTACGGTTGGGACGATCGGCAGTTCAGAGACCTCTGGAGCAAGTGTGGTGGCATGCAGCTGGCTCTTGACTGTCTTTTGGAAGCTTGCCACGCTATGGCCTGGGGGTTTGTTATTCCCATGGCTACGATGGGTGTTTTTTGATTTGGTCCAAACGTTTGTGATTGGATGCATTGTGATCTGGATTGTTGGATTGTGGCATTGGATTGTGATATGGGCTCGCACTTTACGCTAAGCAGTGTTTTTGTGTGATTCGGGGTCCCACCGCCCGATCGTGAACCCAAAGTTCAAAGGCAGAACTTAACAGCGAAAGTTTAACGTGCCACAACTTCTGGCACGGCCCTGTACCTGAACTTCTCGAGAGATGTCGTCCTAACCGGTGTGTTGTTTGCAAAAAGCAAATGTCGTTGCGGGTGCTTGTTTTGGCCTTTTCTCTTGGTGTTAATGCATATATTTGTGATTTTATACTGTTCACTTGCATTCACATACTTGGTTATGGCGCTATTCTTAGCTATTCTGTTCACTGTCTGATTTCCGTCGTTATTGGTACTACTGTCCAAGTTTATGTATTATATAGCACAACACGTGGTTTATGTTCAAAACTTGCATGAAGCGCATCACCTTGATCCATTTGTTCACGGCCAATCAGTCAGCTGATGTCAGAAATCGTGCTAGCATACACCTGACACGAATAGTTCGAATATAATGTGTCGTGTGGCATTGAGCAGTAGATGGCCAATGGAGTGGTATTAATGGTGTGACGTTTCTATGACGTCAGGAATGCCGGAGTGATCTTTAATTAGCCTGGACGAAATATTCCGCGCAAGTTCATGGTCAAGCTTAAGAACCCAATTGTTTTGAATCTTGAAAAGTCAAGA
The DNA here is from genome assembly GCF_011947565.3 of Pollicipes pollicipes. NCBI lineage: Eukaryota > Metazoa > Arthropoda > Thecostraca > Pollicipedomorpha > Pollicipedidae > Pollicipes > Pollicipes pollicipes. The sequence continues at coordinate 6,928,391 of NW_023596448.1, forward strand.
CTGCGGACTGCACAACATGGTCTTTAACACGCAACCGCGCGGCAAGTTGAATATTCTCGCTCAGGTGGGAGATCAATTGATGCCCTGAGACTTAAAAAACTAAAATAGCTAGAAACATCTGGTTGATAGGATGGGTTGGTCTGTAAGTCAACTTATTTGTGTCGAAATTTGAACTTTCTTAAACATGAACATGGGTTCAAATAATGGCATGCAAGGTTATACTCCAGTTTGGTGTCAAAAGTGCCCCAGACGACCTCATGCAGCCTCCGTGACCCTAGAAACCTGTTCTAAGCAAAAGGTCAGTGGTGTTTATAAAAGATCAGTGACCATTCTTACCTTTGAAAGGTCAAGGTGACTAAAACCCCATGAGGCTGCTCCCATTCAATGTCGTTCAAACGAACGTCGGGGATTACACCAGGTGCTATATCCCTAAAAATGAAATGTTCACATGGGTTGTTCTACGTCAGTGACCTGCTCTGAAGTTAAAAAGTGCACGAAACCTGTCTGTTGCGGTCCCTGTCATAGGCAATTTCGAAATGTGCACCACGAGCCACCCCATAAAGTAATTTCTCGAGTAAAAAAGCAGATTTCTTCCGACCTTGGTCTGACCTTCATACCTAACTCTAGGCCAATGGAACGTGCGGCAATTCGAAATTCAATTATTTCATTGTCTGAGGCAATTCTCAGAGACTTATGGCTTTATCTAACATCCGTTGTGGCATGGATTGAACAGATCCGTATAAATGGGCTTCGCTGGGATCCACAGCTAAGCTTTGACCTGCTGCAGGTCAGCGACTTCACAAAGTACATCTAACCTTTTTGTACCAAAAGATCTGTCATTCGATCCCTACAGCTAAGAAAAGTTTGGTGCTGCTACATTGCGCCGTTTGGAAATAATCCTCTATACACTTTCAGCGGGGGGGGGGTCAAATTGACCTTCACCCAAGCGCGTGCTAAGATGTGTTTGTTCAAGTTTGCCGGTGCCACGGTCGGGAACCAGAGGGGCCTAACTCTTAAAACAAGCAAGGCCGTAAGTCGCACTAAATAGTCTTTCAGATGGTGATCTCAGTACAAAACCCCACACAAATGTGGAATGCTCCCTTTAATCATGAGAGCACACCTCAGCTCTTTGCATGCACAAATCAACGATATTCCGGAGATCTGATCAACCGTAATATGTTTAATATTTTGCCTGATTATATCATTAAAGGCGTGCAAACATAGAGGTTCTGAAATAGGTGGCTTAAATCAATGGAAAATGAATAAATAACCATTTGAAATATAATTAAAATGACAGATACACGATAATCCGGGATGGTAGCTTCAAACGATGAGTGCAGTAGTGCCAAAAGCTGCCATGACTTCATTTTTTATCGTTTTGGACATCATTTCAGACTATCGTATTCGGGTCCGCCGCAGCGATGAAAAAACTTTCAATTTACCGGATATGTTTGGCGACAAAAACGGACACTTCTGTAAGCCATTTGGTGACAAAAATTGTGAAAATAGAAACAGATTGCGACAGAACATACCATATTACAACAAGACTGTCCCAGTTAGAACCAAACTCAAAGCTAAGTACTGGCCCGTAGTCGCTGACACTAGCAGTGTGCGCTTGTGTTGAGCACGTGTCGAAACGTTGCCCGCTTCACTGTAAGACGAAGTTGAGCCACAAGATGCAAGGAAACATGGGAGCTTTAATCATTATAGTGTTTGGTAGGTTACAGAACTATATTACGGACTATACTATATCAGTGCTGGCTTCACAGATCAGTGGTGACATGGTGCTCAGTGCTCTTCAGGTCATTGCTGTCCACAGATTTTCCAGCCTCGGTCAACTTCTTATGCTTAACAGTATAGACTACCAAATAACTAGGCTTATTGCTAGTCGTATTAATCGTGGCTGACCACAGCATCTTGCGACTGACGTGATTAGCTTTCTAGGCGGCGTTTTAAAGGGTCGTGACATTTGAGACAGATGGGCTCGAACGTTCGCTACGCGGTAATGAATGGGGTTCAGTGCAGGGCTCTTGTCTGTCATTGGTTGTGTTCGTATCGTTAGAAGTTGACTGAAATGAAGAACATAGCTAATCGTCAGTTTTTTTAAGGTGCTGCTCGGCTTCCCTAAAGATCTACCATGGAGGGCGTCCCTGGTAAAAGCGTTAAAAAGCCCTGCTGAGCTAGTAGGCTTGTTTATGAATACCACAACTGCAACTTCAGATGTTCACGGAGGATGACATATGTCAAGCATTTATCCGGGGCTTTCTGCTGCTGAGAGGAGCAGCGGCTTTGAGGTAAGAGGCAGAGCATGGGTGGTGTGGGTCTTTCAGATTGCCCGTCGCACCTCAGGCTTAGCGTACTGACCGGCGAACAGGTGTGAGACAAAACCTTTTTTCATCGTCATCTTATTGCATACAAAGCTGAACGAAGATGATGGAGGTGTGTAATAATGTCGTTTGCACCTGCTGATACCAATATTGTACAACTGTCGCACTTATTCATCAGGATCCTATAAGGAAGTGCGAGGCTTGCACGAGTAACACTAGTGAACAAGCGAAAATAGTTAAGATCGTAAACATTTCCAGCTAATTGTACCATGACGTCACAAAGCTAAGGCGATGTGGTTTTGCATGTCTGAGTATGCCTGCAAAATTACACTTGAAACAGTTTTTCTCCGGATTTAACTCACTTTCTTTTCATAGTTGGGGGCAGGAGCGTAGTTTCTCAAAATCAGTTTCGAGGCTGAACCCTAGACAAGAAGATTAATGTCAAATGGTTAATAAAAACGAAACATAGAAACAGGAAGCTACAGCTCTGGTTGGGAAGCACAATCTCTTTAGCTTGATTAGAAATTACGCGCTTTTAGGGGTGGTTGTGGTAAGCATGCCTATTATCTAGCAATTTTATTAGATTGGTCCCAATCATCATTCAATGTTGGCTGGCCAGCAAAAGGATACTTTTGAGCAAATAAAGTCCTCTAAGGCGAAAATGTTTGATGGTTGTGCCGAACTTGCATTTTATCTATCTTTGTTGCTGTGGTTCATCTCATTTCTACTTATTATGCAACGGTTTCTGACAGATTGGCTCCAGGTGACAATGAAACTCTTCTTAAATACGTCTGTGACAGACAAGACAACTTTTTCCACCTCCGGTCACTTAACCTACATCACCGTCGAAGACGTCCACTGAGCACAGGTGTCGAAGAGGGCACCGTGGCGGTACAAGACGAGATTGCCGGCCTTCCCCCATGGCACACAGACATCGCCCCTCGAACAGCACTGGTTTTGCCTGTTAATGCCTGACCGCCGTACGCACCTCCACACCTGCCGTAATGCCTGACCGCCGTACGCACCTCCACACCTGCCGTAATGCCTGACCGCCGTACGCACCTCCACGCCTGCCGTAATGCCTGACCGCCGTACGCACCTCCACACCTGCCGTAGCGCCTGACCGCCTACGCACCTCCACGCCTGCCGTAACGCCTGACCGCCGTACGTCAGTTTACTACCGCTCGGCTGGTGCGCCGCGTTACGGCGTTCACAGCCGTCATGTAATAAGGCTGGCGCGCTCCGACCGTTGATATCAGAGTTACTCGACCTGACCTGACCTGACCTGGCACAGACAGTGACATGTCCGCGATTTTTGCAAGATGACTGCATTCATTTCACACGACGTGCGCATACATTTGGGCTAATGTATGCTGAACAAACTGCCCCATTTCACCAATTTGCTGAACCCAAATCAGTCCCATCTCATTCATGCATTCATTCAATCTCACTCCCGATAGAACGAGGACGTCAGCTGTTCCCCACTACCGTCAATGCGCGACAGTTTATGGACAGCCCGATCTGTCACTTTGCCGTGCCAATTGGCTCGTATTCATTAGTGAGTGATTTATGTAAAGGGGATGGAAATTGACAGTGAGGCACCAGCTGGGCTGGTGGTTATATAGCACGGCAGAGGGCGCCACTGTCGCCGCTGCGGAGGCTGCCCGCCGCGCAGAAGTGCAACCAGACCTGCTTGCGCCACAGTAATGTAATTTGCGGTACCGTTACAGAAGGGGATGTGTGGTTAGATGTTGCAAAACACGGTCATTTGCCCGTCACAAGCCATTATTCAAATGATCGGAAGAGAAGCCCAGCCTCCTCCATTTCCTTGAAATCTAATAATCGTCTTTGTCACCGCCGCTGTCATGTTTCGCTGTTCGGGAGCAATTCTCGCAACCACCCTTTAATTTCCATGAAATGTGTTTGCTTTACGTCCCGCTGTCGTCCAATATCGTATTCCATTTCATGTTTCTTCTGTGTTAAGATGTCATAGTAAGTCGCCATGTCGATGAATAGACAAACAGCGCGCAAAACTCCACCTTGCAAAAGCAAACGCTGTTTGATGCGTCGGGAAGGCCCTGATGCGTCAGCATCATGCCATCAGCGTGACAGACCGACGCGCAAAACTCCAACTTGCAAAAGCAAACGCTGGTTGATGCGTCGGGAAGGCCCTGATGCGTCAGTATCATGCCATTAGCGTGACAGACCGACGCGCAAAACTCCAACTTGCAAAAGCAAACGCTGTTTGATGCGTCGGGATGAACCTGATGTGTCAGCATCGTGCCATCAGCGTGGCAGACCGACGTTTGACTGATGTTTGCCGTCGTTCTCGCAACTGTTATATTTTGATGGTAAGATGATAAGATATCAATGAAAGATTCCTGTTTAATGATTATTCATGGTGTGTGATATTTTCAGAGCATCGGCTGAGAAGCACGTGGATGATGCGGCGTTAGGTACCAATGTGGACAATGACCGGCCTTAGTTATGCGACCACAGACCGTGCAGTGGTGTTAACGCAGATGCAGAACATGCACTCCAGCGGACCCACGTCTCCACCGCCGGCTTCAGCGTCCGGACTGCCGCATGGATGATGTCGGCATCGAGCTGGAAGGCACGCACCACCTTGCCAGCGTGCTGTTTGGATGCAGGGGACATTCATTGCGTTCAGACCGAATGCATAGGTCTTCCGGTTTATTGAGAGAAGTGTGACCGTTTTAGTGACATCCAGTCCCTCCATCGACCCTTGGCCAATCGATGCAGGCTGAGTTGCTAAGTTGCGGGATGGAGCTGCTGCTGGCTGCAGGCGTCCTCGGTCTGGACGCGCTGCAGGTCCCGAATATTGCGCAGGAGCTGGCACACCTGGCGCAGGACGAAAGCGATCCCCGGCGCCAGATGAGGCGCTAAGCATGGCGATGGACATGCCACTTCATCCGCGAAACGTCGAATAGACTTGCTCACTCACTAGCCCTGCGTCCGTCAAACCAGCTGCGGCAACGTCAGTCGTACGAATAGTGCAGCCGCGTGTGGAGACTCGGGATAACAACGGCCTAGGCGACGAATGGTCAATGTCGTCAACTGTTCAAAGACCTCGGATGCAGGGGCGGCGCGGCAGGTGAGACGGGGGGGGGAGACGCGTCACCCTCTATCGTCGGATAGGGAGGGGGGGGGGGCGGGCAGCGCCTCCTATCCCAGCATATCTCTATGTTCTTATTATTGTTATGCATTGTTGTATATTATTCTATGATCACATCTTTATTATAATATAATAATTTGTAGATTATTTTGTGATCACATCCTTATGATCTATGGTTTCATTACTGTAACACTGCCGGTCCGCCACGCGCGCTCCGCGGCATCGCCGACTGCCGGCCGCCGGCCGCACCGGCCGCAGATCACGTGCAGTGCTCCTAGAAAACCGCCGCTGCTCCAGACCCAGGAAAGCTAGGAACGCATGTTTGGTGTCAAGGCACCTGCCATGGATGCCTCATAGGCTACTTAACATTTGAGTGCCATTACACAACATGCCAAAGAGGTATCACTGCAAAACCTTAGTGGGGGTTGCACACATACACACACACACATAAATATATATATACATATATATATATATATATATATATATATATATATATATATATATATATATATGTGTGTGATGTGTGTGTGTGTGTGTGTGTGTGTGTGTGTGTGGGTGTGTGTGTGTGTGTGTGTGTGTTGTGTGTGTGTGTGTGTGTGTGTGTGTGTGTGTGTGTGTGTGTGTGTGTGTGTCCTTAGATAATACACCTGAAAGGTAAAACGTCACGCAATGTTTCTAAAATGACGTTTTCCCCTCCAAATTTGCACGTAAAATGCACATTTTGCGTGTTTGGCATTCAAAATACCACTTTAAGGTCAGGATGTCCTCCGCCGCTGCCAGCTTGACTCCACAATTCCGAGTTGCCTCTTCCCCCCCATCCCCACCAGTCTCGAAGACGGAGGGGAGGGGTACACACCAACATGTACCCATGGCACAACCCGGAGCATTGATGCAATAGCAAAGTTCTGGTTTGAAAGCCGACTAATGCTCTCATATCAGCCAAGGCGCTTCTGCGCGCGATGGCCCTTGCTTAGGACGGTTGCCAACGCGATGCGTTTCAGACGGCCCATCCCTGCGTCCGTCTACCTGGCCTGCCTCTGACCGCTCAAGGTGGCCCATCCTTGCGTCCGTCTGCCTAGCCTGCCTCTGACCACTCAAGGTGGCCCATCCCTGCGCCCGTCTACCTGGCCTGCTTCTGATGTCCGGCGTTGGCCGCTGCTAGCTGCATGGTGCGACAGCGGGGCGAGAGATCAGCGGAAATCGGCGGACGGAAGAGCGCATCAGTAAAATATTCCTAGAAAAAAATGAATTGGGGCAAAAGGCCGTTCTGCAAGGATCGCATGGAAAAGGAGTTAAGCAAATCAACGCACGGGATAAACAAGAACACCAGGAAAAGGTTGTGATGATTGCACGTCAACTGCAAAAGATTATATGGAAACGTTCGTATGGGAAAGAAGGTAAGGAAAATATCATCAGAGATAAGAACCTATTGCAAAGGATCACATTATATACTTTTTCATATCGTGCGCATTGGTATAAGCCTGTGGCTGCGTATAACAAATTGTTGGCTACAATCGCCCAGGGCAAACCGTAAGCTACAATCACACGGCCACAACATTTGTCAGGGAGGAATGTTCTAACTATATAGTAAATGTACTTATAGGAATATATGATAAAGGTTACGTGAACAGAAGTAAGAAATATACTTGTACTTACCGTAAGCGGAAGTAAGGCTGCGACAAGTCTTAAGATCATACAGCGGCGGTGCTAGGTGTGCTCGCATATACTTTTGTTGGGCTCAAGATGTCTAAACTTCCTCCCCTCTCATTTACTCCGCACCCAGCGGCTGAAGTTTGGCCGGTATCTCTTATGCTGTTCCGCGAAACTGCGTGTGAAATGGCATGGATCATGGATTATGGATCGCTATGGGGCCGGATTCATTCGGTTCGCCATGTGATTCCCCTTACTTCGTTTCGCGGAGACTGACGTTTGAGAATTTCCGACAATCTTGAGAATTGTTGGCAACGTCTCGTCGCTGCGGTGGCAAGATGTTGCTTGGGCACCCAGTACGCAAGGTGGGTGTTTTCAGAGCAGAGGCATCAAACATGAAGTTGAATGCTTGGCTCTAGCTGCACTTCCAGCTGGTGTCAGCCTCAGGAGTAAGGTGCCTGAAGATACAGGGGGGGGGGGGGGCAATAAAAGGCACTAAAAGGCCCAAAAATCCTCTCAGTCATCAAAACTCTCATCAGTCATCATCAATCACGTCATCGGTCTCAACACCATTCATCAAAACTCTTCAGACACGTTTTCTTCTATTTATGTTACCTTTTGATTTCTAAAAAGTGATACTTTGTCCATGTTCACTTTTATAATGTCAGGCATTTTATAACAAGGTCAGGCCTTGGCAAAACCATAACAAAACATTAGCAAATTCTCGGGCCAGGCATCACACCGAAAATCTCCTGGACTTCCAGCACGCTCACGAAAACGAAATACTACCGAGACTGAAACCTTCAAAGCATATTTCATGGGAGCCTTTGCCTACAGATAACAAAAAGGAGAATTTAGTGCCCTTGACTACCGATAAACTTTGTTCGTACGCGGTGTTATCCGTGACCAAGTTAACCAACAACCAATGGACGTTGCTCATAACCAACAAGTAGGCGTTCGGTTTCATCCTGGTACTTAAACGCACTCTGAACCCTAAACACCCAGCCTGGTGTCATATATGTAGTGTCATCTTGCCTTTGCTCTGAAATTATGGTGGGGCACCCGTTTTGCTCCGTCTGCCTTGTGGTTGAGGTGGAGAGGGAGGCGCAGTTGTTTACTGGCTCGGCGTTGGCTAAAAGCCATGTTCTCCTGCGAAGGCGTACCAAGGAAACAAGTGCACTTTACGGCCCCTATCCAGTATGACCTGCATCCCACATGCCCGTTTACCGTTATGACCTATATCTTATACAATATTTACTTCGCACGGTCCGCATCCCATACGATCTTCCTTCATTAAAGCCTTAAGTCTCCGCGATTTTTGCCGCGCTCAACCTTCACCGCACAAGTACCCGCCTAATATTGGTTACATACAATCCGCATCCGCGCAATGCTTACTCATCATCGTCGAATGCCATAGCGATCATCACCCAGTGCTACATCGATCTCGCACGATCTTTCGCCGCGCGATCTCTTGCCCGGTCACCGCGGCCGACGCCGCCAGTGATTTTCATCGATCAGGATTGTAGGCTGTCGCCGGAGGTTCGACGTCAGAGAGTCGTTCCACGCGTCGACGACGTGCCGACGATGGAAATTAACGTTCTCATCGCGCGAACAGCGGTGCCAAATGCTCGCGGCGAAATGAAGTTGCTTTTGCTTCGGTGATGGTGCCGCCATTGGATATCATTAATTTTCGGAACAGACTTTGCGATAGAGTGTTGGACCACCTCGCAGGTAACAATTAGTGACAGCAGAGGTTGTATCAGTTTTTTGTGTAGCAACCGCTGCATTGCTTTACAACAACCTTGTGCAACCGTGTCTGCTTTAGGTAGGTTAATATTTGCCGCCACCCATCGGTGCGTTTTGAGACCAGGTAGTTATAAGGGAGTCATAGAACTATGGCACAGTGGCACCCTTCAGAACGACGCGCTTCACTGGGACAGGGCGGTCATGGGGGCCGAACTCATTCGCAGCCATGTTTCAGCCTCACCCACTGCAATTCGGAGGACTACTTGCGAGCCCACATTTTAACGGAATTAGTAAGCGTGGTGCTTATGGCGCATGCACACATTTATCAACACATATCATAACTGCAACGTAGTGCTGGGCACAACAGCTGCAGGGTTGCAGCCAATGGCACGGCGAACAGCTGGCTGGGTCACACACTGAAATCCACGCGAACTTGTTTGGAATCATTGTTCCCAGGTGTTATCGCATTAATGTGCCGATTTCGCGCAGCATTTGCAAGGGTCGGGGCCATTAACGGCACCGATTAACTGATCACCTGGCGGTTTGAGGGCCACTGAACAAGGACTGTGATACCTAGTGTCGACAATACATGGTATGGCATGACGTGGACTGTGATACCTAGTGTCAACAATACATGGTATGGCATGACGCCGAACCAATTTTCGATATTTCGCCTTGTAAAATGCTTCAAAGCAATTCCAACGATAAGCAAGTGTCTTGACAGGGTGCGAGGCTTATTTTGTTTTCCAGCGGCGCATGAAATTATTCCCAGCTCTTCTAGCAGAAATTCCATCACGACCTGCTGAGCAACCTTCTTCCGGAAAGTGGCACGTGGGTTTCTCCCTGCCCACATCGAAGCCCGGTGGCCGCGCACCCACTTTACGGTCTGCCGTTTCTCCTACCTCATAGGGCTCACGGGTTATAGGCCTGGTTTTCACAGAGCTGTGAACCGAGCTACGTCACGTCAATTTCGATGGGCTCGGTGGAAAAAGAAGGCGAGTTCGTTATCCTGCACTGATGCATTGATCAGTTACACGCCATGAATTACCGACCTCCGAGACATTTTCCGTGAGCACAGTATCTCAGTCAGTGACGTGCCGGAGCTATAATCGAAAGGTCAGGCGTCAGAGGGCGGGCCGGCACAAAACATGCCTGCCAGTTCCCTATGCAATATGCTGAATTGTTCGCTAAAACTAATGCATGCCATTGGTGTGAAGACTGCACAATTCTTTGAGAGTTTTTTTCAAAATTCTGGGCGTGGCATTCACTAAAATTTGAAATAAATTCACTATTAAAACATATCTGCAACGCTGTATCTAGGAGATCGATAGCAAATGTTCAATAGAGAGAGAGAGAGAGAGAGAGAGAGAGAGAGAGAGAGAGAGAGAGAGAGAGAGAGAGAGAGAGAGGCTCAAGTCTGCTTTACGCATCTAGCACTTTTGTAGAATTATGCTACAATCTATGTCCTGGGCTTTTTCTGTCCGGCATTTGTTGTCCCGGGTTTCGCCAACATCAGGATGCTACGCATTTGATGCATGCGGCCAAGGAGTGCCAGTTTTTTACGACTCTGGAATATCTCATCCTGTCTGCCAAGCCAGGTTTCCTTTAAATATTCACCCCAGTTTCAAAACACGCTGCGGTGTTAACTTCTTCATTCACCCATCCAAACTTTAAGGAATCTAGATTATATGCTTTGTTTGTTAAAGCTGAAAATTTTCACGTAAATAATCTATGCAAAAAGGATGCCCAGCCTGAAAAAGTCGAATGCAAATGCGAAAAGTTTTTCGATGAGATTATTTGTTTCTAATGAAATCGTTGACTTCTAATAAGATGCTAATGGAGGAAAGATCATGCATTTATTTATATTCAAAGGGTATGTTCTACGTTTGTTTGGAGCTCTTTAACTCAAATGACAATCTTAAAGATCACTCGATGCAGTCTTCAACCCTCCTCTTCTTGCGACCTAAACCCCTCCAGTTGTTGAGCTATATGCCCGCGAAGACGTGCCCACTATTTCGGGGAAATCATCTCATGGTGACACAAGCATCCATTACACCATAATAACATCATTCAAGTTCCTGCCAATTCATTAGCTATGTGGCGATCAAGGACAGCAAAGCATGCATGCGTCAAGTCGTTCATATCTGGCGTTCGTGAGTACGATTTTCAGATATACCTGCCGTCAGTTGGCCTCCAATTAATGTTGTGCAAGCGACGATGACGTAATCAGTGACGCACTGAGGAGCACATTTGCTAAACAGCGCCAGCGTTTTGTCTAGAGCAGTCTTCACTTTAAAGTATACAAGAGGTAAAAAGTGAGCTTATTACATTATGCCCGACGCCTACTTCAATATCTTCAGGTTGGAACTATTCACTTGAAAGACTTTCCAGCTTGTGTTGACTATGGATTCGGTTCCCTGTTTCCAACACCGAGTCCATCGTTTGAACTGTCACTGGTTCGTCGAGCAATATCGATGAACGACTCCATAACACCGGGAAAAATTCAGCAGAGTCCTCGAGTTTTGGGTTGATCAACATGGGCTCCTCCATGTTCATCCGGCCTCTCACCGTTTGCGTGCCAAAAGTGGCATAGATAAGACGAAATGAAGAGGGCTTTGTCAGGCTGTGTGACTATGCAAACGCCCGTCGTTCACCGTGGACGTATGCTGGAGCAGTGAACTTGGCGACGAGCTCGAGAAGAGAAGCCCTGTGACAACTATGAAAGCCTTCAAGTTGTTGGCTGTGCTTGGCACGCAGGGCAGGCGAATTATTCAAATGAATCAGGGTAACATGCTTACAGGGTTTTTTATACGTGTTAGTCAGGGTTTCCCTTCCAAAACACTGCGCATTGGAGCGGCCTAATTTAAGCCGCTTACCCTAAAACCAACAATGCTGACGGGAGAGGGTGGTTTCCTGGCAGTTAACCATCACTCACTCATAGCAACGCGGCGCTTCTCTTTCCGAACTGGTCCAGTTCGCCATGATTCCGAAACGCTGTGTGGTCTAACACGCAATGGCTAACAAAAAATAGGCAACGCTGCTCTTCTCGAGCTCGTCGCCAGGTTCAGTGTTTGAGCACACGCCTGCGGTCAGCGACAGGCGTGTGCACGGCACACAGCTTGACAAGCCCTCTTCATTTCATCCTTTTGTAGACCGTTTTCGGCACGCTACCGGCGTGACGCCGGAGCAATATGGAAGAGGCTGTGTTGCTTACGTGAGTTGCACGGTCTGCTCGGCCCCACCACATCGTTGTAAGGCGTCATAACTCAGCCAATGGATTGTTTTCTTGTCGGGGCGTTCAAGATGTGTCATCTCCTCACGTGTGGGCGATAGCGAGATGACCCGAGCCAAATCGCAAAAATCACAAGCAGATCACAATAATCACAACATCGCCGACAAGATCGTCATCTAAATCACAAGACGTCGCTGACAGCATTGTCATCTGAATCACAAGAAGTCGCCGGCAAGATTGACATCTGAATCACAAGAAGTTACCGACAGCATTGTCACCTAAATCACAAGAAGTCACCGACAGCATTGTCATCTGAACCACAAGAAGTCACCGACAACGTTGTCATCTGAATCACAAGATGTCGCCGGCAAGATTTCCGTCTGAATCAAAAGAAGTCGCGAGCGGAGATTCTCGCTCACACACTACTAGGGGCAAAATTGAATACTTTCCATTGGAACAGCCTCACAGGCTCCCACGAATAGGCTGTCCACAAAGAGACGCGAGGGCAGCCAAATTTGGATACTATTTATCAGACTCGTGGTCGACAAGACCGAGTGGAATGGAAAATGCAAACAGGAGCAAGACTGGGTCAGTCGTGAAACCATCATGACCGATAAAATGCTGGCAAAGTGGGGAAAAAAGCACACATTCAGCCCGTGCACCCGTCTACGGTTTGGATATGCAAGTCATCGCTGTTTCCAAATGCATTAATTGCCAAAGTCCACCCAGGAGGATATTGGGCATGAGAGCTAAAAATGGTCTCTTGAAAAGCCTTGGGTCATTTACAAACCCGTTCGATGTCAAATGATGTACGTGGTCTGATTTACTTCGCAGGTGACCACCATCTTCAAAGATGTGCATGCTGGCAGGACCAAACACGGCCAACAGAGATGGCTCTGATAGGCTGCTGCAGCTGGGCTAGCCTCTGTCGAGGACAAGTTGAGCAGGGCTCGAGGGCTCGGGCCCCTTGACATATTCTTCATACCCGGGTCCAGTACCTAGTTGCAAAAGGAATCACCAAACCCAGACAGAATGCAATATATCTACATTGCATCTTGGAATGCCGCTTGGTTAAGATAAATGCGTGGACTTAACCGCATGCGACGCTTTAAAAGGCGCTAATATGAACAAGCTATTGTATCGTGGACGACCGAGTTAGTTCGACACGTCCAATTCTTGAACTGTTTGCAAATAAAGTTAAATGACATCTGAGGTATTGCATTGTACTTACTGCATGCTTATTGCGGCTCGATTCCAAGATGCACAGTTCTGCAGGTTTAAGCTTCGAAACTAGAGCCCCAAGGACCATAAAGACATCAAATGCAGTTGCATCCATCCTCTGTAAACGAAGGTTGCCATGTAAAGTCTCTACACTGACACGCCTGTGGGAGGCGTAAGAAGCCCAGCGCAAACAGCAGGCAAGGCGGCGTTCTGAAATCGTGCCAAAGTCGTCACACATGCAGCGGCTTTTAGTCGGCAATCAGCCGTGCATAAGAAACGACAGCGCATTGGTGCTCAGCCGAAGAAAAGCATGCATGACAGGATGCGGGATGCGGAAAAGAAACAAGCGTAAGAAGGCAGCTGGCAGGTCACGTGAACAAGGCTGATCATATTCATAAAGCTTATGTAACAGCCCTACAATGCGATGGCGATACGAACTTCCCACGTCACTTAAGCCGGCAACAGTGGTCGAAAAGGAGCACTCAGTTGTTACTCCCCGCCAGCGCAGACTTTTTCCCATTCGTGCCGGAGCCTCGGACGTGTGACGATGCCTCCTTGCTGAGCGTATGACCTCAAAAGTTGTGTGGTAAAAACAAACGTGTTACCTTCACCGCACACGGCAAAGACCTGTGTCGGAGGAAACAGTACCTAAGAAAGGTTCCAGCAGTGCCCGGTTCATGCACGGCGTCAGCTAACTCCGTACGTAACGGTCAATTTACCAACTTAGGAAATTGTACTTATGGAGGAGTGTTTGAGAGCTATACGCCGCAGCTAAATCTTGAATTATCACTGATGGTGTCACGGTCTTTACCAAAAGTTCACCCCCGTAGCTCAGCTGGTTAGCACGCCTGCCTCGCAGCCCGCCAGGTGGCGGGTGGGTTAGTTTGAGTCGCTACGGAGCTCGCTGTTTGCCGCCGACTGAAATAGGCGGGGTCCGGTGGCAGCGTCTGCTCAAGGTCAGATGAGGTCAGACGGGTGGGGCGCACCGTGCTGAGCATTGCGGCACGCCGAAGTCTCACCATAAAATTAACTAGAATTATTGAATGAATTAACTAGAATTAGCTATTAATTCATTTAGGAACTAGAATTAACTAAAATTTCACGATCGCATGTGGGGTTAAGTTTTTGTTCACAAACACTGCTTGGCGTGAGCCCTGATAGCAGAAACTCGTCTCATAAAAACGTTCGGACCAGATTTGCAAAAAATACCGTCCTGCGCCTGCTTTTAGCAATGCCGAAATTCGTCATGCGTCTGCGACAGATTCATTGCGCAGTGCGCCGCTAGGGGCGCCCTCGTCGTCAGGCGAGTACTTCGAACACTCGGCGCTGAACGGGTAATACGTTTTTTGAGAATGATTCACTGATCTACGACTTTTCAGGACTGTAACTAGACCGTGATGTTCACATCGTGTTTTGTCAGAGAAAATTTAGCCGACTGTTCATATAATGTGCCGCTAAAGTGTTGTGCTAAAGTGCTTGGGCTACATAAATGTTATAAAGCTCCCTAGAGCCCGAGTGGTAGAGGTAAAAGCTTAACTATTGCACCGGTTACCGAGGATAACTGTGCGCCTCAGGTCAGACCGAAGTCAGAAAAACCATCCCTACCTCGTTTGAGACTAAGCACACCAGCATCCACGGTCAGATCCAAATGAGGCTCACCAGCGTCTGCGCCTGGGCGTGGCGCGAGACCGGGACCCGTCGGCAGTGCCCGGCGCTGGGAGACGACCGGCGTGGGCTGACAGTGCGGCCCGGGCCGCCCTCTACGACCGGGTCGGTCTCTGGTCGCGGCCGGTAAGGCGGTGCTGCGAGCCGCCGGCGCCGATCTGACCCGGCGGACGCCGCCCCGCCTCGAGTTAGAGCCGACCGGGCGCCGTTCGGAGGCGTCCGGCCGCCCGTGGGATGGCGGTACAACGTGCCTCCGTGGGCCAGGACACACGTGTGTGGTGAGGGGCTCAGCATTTCTGGGAGGAGGATGTGGGACCCTCTGGTAGCGAAGTAGGCATGTTGTTGCTCTTGCAAGAAAGATCATTGTGCTTGCTTTTTCTTTACGCCTTCACCGAACCCCGATAGCTTGAGTTCTGAGCTGCTGGTGGCTTTAATCTCTTCGGTCAGCAGTGCATTTGACGCCAAAAGTTTCTAACCAGGGCAACAGTTGACTGCATTACAGCTTCTGTCGATTTTTTCGTGAAGTGCACTGACCCGATTTTGATTTGGGTCGCTCGGATCTTACCACGCAATATTCATTTTCATTTGTACCCGTCTCACAAAAATAGCTCCGTTTAGATGGGGAACAATACAGCTCCATGTCAGTACAAAGCCCTCCATCATATATGTTCTTGTGACATCGGCAAATTGCATGAAGCAGCTGTGTGTCACGACCAGCGCTGAAATGCAATAACAAAAACAAAAACAAAAATTGGTTTCACCAAGTTGATTGCAAAATTCTCATACAGTTTGAACTCAGAACAATAGTAAGTTCTTATTTGTGTGTTTACGTTATTAATTGATATGCACTTCAGAACCCAAAATGTTCTGGCACCCTCCTGTTGTCATGATGCCGGTGACATACAGATGATTTCATGGTTTGATGGTATAATGACTTAACAATGACAGAAATATGTTTTGCACGGCCAGAATACAGCCAGGATCATCACCGTTGCCCATCTCCATGACACGTATCAGGTAACACTGGGCATCTTTCCTTGCTGTTCAGCATGGAGGCTCGACCAACAATAAAAACCGCGTCGCTACACGCCTAAGTGTAAGTCATCTAAGCACGATTTCTTTCAAAACCGTGAGATCTTAGCGGAGGGCTCTGCTAACATTAGGAGCAGGGCAGAAAGCGTTATGAAACAAAGTTGTTTGTGGACGAAAATGCACTGTTTTGCCTCCAACCCTATTCGATGCGGTAAATAGGACGTCTCGAATGATTGCGAGATGTAACTGTGCCTGCTGTGCGGCGTAGCTGGAGACGAATGAAGCCCTGTCAGCACTGCCACGCTGGGAGTCTCATATGTATCGGCGGCGGAAATACGTCTCCATCATTCCGTCGTTGTCGACGATGAACGTCTTCCAGACGGAGGTGCGTCATCAACGCTGTCAGATGCCTGTCAGGCACGTCGGGTTTAGTTTTGCATGATGCATGCATGTATTTCAATGAGGTGGGCTATGAGATGGTCACAATCGTGACACTCTCAATTTTTTCATGAAATCCCTTTACGCATTTATGAACGATGGAGCACGCCGTCAATAAAGGACGTGGAATGGATGAGAGGGACAGCAGCACCGCCAGTGGGAGATAGAATATGACAAAGGGTGTCGACGGGAGGATGACTTTTAACGAGGAAGCATGGCGTAGTGTGCAAGCCAGGCGTGACTTTAGATTTTTCGCATTCTAAAGCGATTCGCCGTGCTTAGAAAAAATTCATCGTATCCCCAGCCAGGTAGGCTTTCTTTCTTGAGTTTTGTCCTTTACAACGCTTATTCCTGCTTCAAATGTGGCACAATACACCGCAATGCTCCGACAGGCAGGCATAAGGCAATATTTTGCCGTTTTCACGGTGCGCACTCTGTGACGTGACACCAAACCGTGTCAAGCCAATGTCATCCATCTCGGTGTGACCGCAGAGCTGCACGTGACTTGCCGGACGCCTATCCCGTGAGACAGTTCACATGCAGATTTGCAAAGGACGCGCTGGACGGCACGGCAGTCCGAAGCAAATGCATACGTTATCTGCACGAGCCTACACGGGCGTGTGCACGTATACACGCACGCACTCACGCTCGCTTGTTTAACTGTGTATGCCGTGGCGATAGGTTCGGCTTGTCACTGGTATTTAACTGCTAGTGGGTACGGTACGGGTTGTTCGAAAAACTGAGATAATGTGGTAAATAGTTGCACTGTCGTAAAATAGCTCGGTCTTAAAGATCAGCTTGATTTAGTTGAAATATACTTCTTCGTAGCGTGCATGCATCTAATGCAACGCCCCTGCACAAATGCAAGCAATCGTACCATTTGAGTTCCATGACCTGCGCAGTATTCACTTAGATGAACGCGCTCCCGGAGGACGTAATTTCTGGATAAGTTATCCTTTGGACACCATTTACAGCCAGTTAACCAGCTAAGCTGGGCCATTGATCATGGAAAATTGACTTAATTGAGGCTGATGTTGTCACTCAGCGTGATGCATTGCCCGTAGCTGTCATTCACGAGGTACGAAGACCCACTGAGCAGCGCGGCGATGGCGACGAATTCGCACGCATTTCCAGCAGGATTACCATCTGAGCGGTAATCAATGGTTCGTTTCTCCTCATCAGAATGATGCATTCTGATCTGGAGTTGAGCTGTCTCCGGCGCTCAACTCCGCAGTATAAGGCTGACGAAAAACATACTGAATGCACCCGCTAGCACTTTTCAATCATAAAAATAGCAACATACGCACCCCGTGCGTTTATCATGAGTTTGAGACATGCCATTGCATTCGGCGCTTGGGCACAAGGGGTGGTTTCCACCAAAGCCGTCTAGGAAAGTATGGTGTTTATCAAATTAGATTGAAGTGATCAGATTAGAGATGTTTAGAGCCATCTGATGACATATGATTAAAGTTGAGCTTGATTGAAAGGCTGGGATCTTCAAAACATGGTGATTTAAGAGTCCTTATGCCGGCAGTTACCTACCATAAGACACGACATTATATTTCAAGCTTAAGAAGGAAGGCCATCGTATCGGTTATCAGGCCCTCAAATGTTCATGTTTTTTATGTAAGGAAGGAAGGTCTTGAAGCTCCTGGTTTTGGGGTTTTATGTGTGTGCTTATAAGCAGAGCCAGAAGCGCCCAGCATTGATAAAATGACCAAGGTTGCTTCATAACGTGATTAAACGGGCACCTCCTTGGTGTAATGAAGATAGATAACTTCCAGCGTAACAGGTTAAATGCCTGAAAACCAGGACCTCAAGGTCTTTCTTGCTCATATCAACAATTTTAAGTAGCGAGCGCCTCTTCTTTAATACGGTGATCTGCCTTTTGTTCGGCCAACGCTTCAAATGCACGTTTCGCCCAATCAGCTGCTCCGACCGCTGTTCCGCCAGGCCGCGATTGGTTGAGACAGGACATGATTGGTCACATCAGCACACACATTCTTGCTATTCATTCTGAGTCATGTCACCCGCATTGATTCGAGGGACCACAGACCGAAGATATTGGCGCTCTGAGGGATTTCATAATGGCATTCCTCACGATATTGGGCCCCATGAAAAAGAATCACCGCTACTGGGCTGTGTGGGACGAATTCGACAGCATAATCACAGATGATGGCTGATCGAACAACTCGGGAGTATTTACGACGTGGCCCGGCCGCGAAGGTGACGTCACTGGTGTGACGCACGTGGCACCAAAAGCGCGAGAGCACTATTGATTCAGACTGCAGCAGGCCCCTGTTGCTGTGTACACGAGCGGAAGCGGACTCAGGCGGAAACACTGGGTCAGGATTGAAGCGGAATACCATACGGACCCGAGCCGGAGCGGGAGCTAAGAGCTGGAGGTTCGACGCGAAACGCAGCACGCGGAGCCAAATAACGCCAGGTCAGGTTAGCCGGTCGAAAGGAAAACGCTGCATTAACCTTTACGCTGCACCCAGCGGACAGTAGAAGTAATATTTTGTGGAACTGACGCGTCTGTGGGCGGCTAAGGTAATAGTCACGTCGGCGAAAACACGGCTGGTTTCTGTGTTCTGCGAACTTAGATGTAGATAAAAGATTCAGATCCCGACCTGAGCCCATATTTGCTTCCGAAAGTGGCAGCTCTCCACTTCAATTCTGAGCATTACGCTAGAGAGAGTTTGAGAACTCAGAGTTAATGGCCCGTAACGATGCAGTATTCACATGCTACGGTCGTCTGTAGGCCGTCTCGCCAGAGACCGCAGCATAGAAATGCATCTAGTGCATGTCAAAATCAGCCAATTCATGACAAAATTGCTCGAGCATGCCCGCCAAACTCGCTCCCAAATACCAATCACAAGAACATGACTCTGGATTGCATTTACAAAAATGACGCCCCTGCCGCCTGATACTCTGGACAATTTATTTGCGTACTTCGGGCACACGTACAGCGCCGAGCAGGACGTCCTTATGAGGTGCCACCAAGCGTGCTCCCCGGCAACGATATCATGCGATATCATTTGCAGCATAGCGCAAAGTCCGGTCCTGTCGTCGTGTCCAATCAAAGTCCAGTAAATCGCAAATAATGATGGTAGTTGAGGCACCCTTCAAATTCATTCATTTACCCAATAACTGGCGTCAAGTCACCTGGATCATACCCTCAGTATTCAGCAAGTTCTTTAGAGGGGGCCATGAAGACGAACCGAAACCTTTTGCACGCGATAGTTTCACAACCGTACCATATGGGCGAACACGGCGGTTCACAGGCTTGATGACCCATTTCAGACGCATCCTCTCGCCGAAGCGTTGCCGTTGGTGTGACAGTGTCATCTGACTATACCGACGACCTAAATGTCTGACTTTACCTATATGACGTATACCGAGGCGCAAGCTGCTGGGATGGCCGGTGGTGTGGCTAGCTGCCATCGACTGGACACTTCGGCCTCAGTTATATGACGCATACCGAGGCGCAAGCCGCTGGGATGGACGGTGGTGTGGCTAGCTGCCTTCGACTGCACACTTCGGCCTCAGTTATGCAGCGAACGAACTCGAGTTGCCTGCTCAGTGACGCAAAAAATTAAAAGGCATCGATCTGGCAGACACCATTGCATTCGCATTCGAATCCATTTGCCGTCTCGAGATAACACGAATTATGCTTGGCTATTTCCTGTCTCGAAAACATCTTGACCAGAGCTGGGGAGCGCGTATTAGTAAGCAGGTCCAATTAAGCGGCGCCCTCAGGGGGGGGGGGGGGCTCAGGATAGACTAGGGGCGCCTTCAAATGCGACCGGGGTGCTCAGGAGAGACTGGGGCGCCTTCAGGAGAGACTGAGGCGCTCAGGAGAGACTGGGGCACTCAGGAGAGACTGGGGCACTCAGGAGAGACTGGGGCACTCAGGAGAGACTGGGGCACTCAGGAGAGACTGGAGCGCTCAAGAGAAATCGGAGCGCTTTCAGGAGAGACCAAGTCATCTACAGGAGAGACTGGAACGCCTTTAGGACAGACTCGGGCGCTCAGGAGAGACTGGGGCGCTCGGAAGAGACAGGCGTGCTCAAGAGAGACGGGGCGCTTTAAGGAGAGAAACTGTAGTTCAACGAAAACAGGTGAAATCTAGGGGAAAGACAGAAAAATAGTAAATCATTAGGCACCAATGCAAAGTGGTGAACGGCATGGGATGAGTGAGGTGACACCGAACGTGGTAAGTGCTTTTAAGCTAGTGAAGGATATGCGACGTCTGATTCGCTTGTCATTTAGCTTATTTATCACATGTGACAGTCAATTAAAGTCCTGGCGCTAATGTCAAAACTCAGGCTAAGGTAGCCACTAACTTTTGGGGACCTATACAGATGGCTTCATCAGTGCATTGAAAAGGTCATCCTTCACATGAGAGTTTAGTAGGCCACGGATCACTGACGTGACATTCACGCACTGCATTCCATATCGCACTTTCTGAGAATATCTTTGCTGCGGGTTTGGCTAAACCTGGCGATGTCAGCCAACGGAACATGTGAATTTGCGAGGAATTCTGTTTTCGGCGACTATGGCCAAAGCATTACAGAAAACACCCCATCGTTTATGCGGATTCCGGTCACAATGAATTGGGGCACACTTCAATAGCCACATCGGTCGCGCGACTACCCAACCTCGGTTTAGGCCTCGGCCTATCGCGTTGAAGCGAGGCTTTGGGAAAGTTGACGCTGGCCGTCCTTTATTACTGACGCAGCTGCGGATCAAACAGTACTGCGGCCGCTCGGTGCTTTGTAGACGTGCCAAATTGTGAGGTGGGTCCCACATTGGTGTGCATTCTAGCTGCCGAGAAATGCGTCATTTCCCCCCGACTGATCCGAATGGAAATGCTGTGCTTTGTCCTGTTGCGATGATGTCGGAGAGTCAGCTTGCACAAGCTGCAGCTGCAAGCCTTTTGGGGCAGCTTGCATGTGCATTGAATTATGCAACACAAATCGCGAAGAATTGCCCATGTTCGCTGAAACTGAATGAAATTGCGATCAGATGTTGCGAAGATATTAATTCCAGGTAGGCATGACGGTCGGGGCTGGGCTGCTCCGGCTGAAACTGTACCACCGTTTGAGCAACAGCCTGGTCTGCACCGAATTATCTTCAAGATGGATATTTCGGCTCAAAACCCCGTACGAATGTGGAGAACCGCCTTTAAGAAGCGTTAGGATGTGTTCAAAATGACTTAGGACAACCTTGCACCTTGCCGGACAAACCACAGAACATAACACATATTCTCGGAGGAGATGCTCTCGCGGACCATTAAACGCAATGCTGTGATTTGTAAGGGAGGACTAGAGCTGCATCACAAGAAGCGCGCGATGAATATTTGTGATGTGCCCACCATCGAGATAAGTGCATTCTTCATTCACTTTAATAAAACCTGCTTCAGAAAAAGCCATTCAGTTGCAAAAAGCCAAAGCCATAGTCCAGAGAAAGCCTTCTTGTGCTGACTCCTAGGGTATTCAGTTATATGCAACTGTTTTTGTTGGCAGTGGCGCAATTTTTGCGTTGTTTGATGCCGACCAGGGGCACCGTCAGGATTTTCTTGGGGGGGGGGGGGGGCAGTCCCCGGTGAGCACGGACCATGCCGATTTCCGACTTTCTGCCATGAGCCATCTGTGGATGAAAGTGAAAGCCCCCCCCCCCTCCCCCCCTCATCTTTGGCTGCACCCCTGACTATGCCGGTCATCCACCAGAAGTGTGGTGAGCCGTGGATATTGCAGTCCAGCGATCCTTACTAGGGCCACAAGCACAGGAAAGAGGTGACCCCTCCCCCTGGCCCACATTTTCTTCTTTCATCATAGACGGCTCCTGACAGAAAGTTAAAATCAGAATGACGCCTTCTCAATGAACACCGTCCCTCTCCTCCGTTCAATCCTGGCTGCGTTCTGACAGGGTCGCCACCGTTCTGACATGCCTACTGCTACATTCATTATGCGATGTCCATGTAAAGGAGTGCCTGCCAGATTCCGTGGGAGGGGGGGGGGGGGGGACGGCCGAGATAGCCTTGCTTGCTGCCACGGGTGTGATCAGCGCAAGCTTTGACAACCGTGTCATGGCGTGACCAACGCAAGTTATAGCACACCTAAATTCGACCTCTGAGCTACAGAAGAGCTACGCTGCCGCGAGTTTGAGACGTAACGTCTTCTCAGCAGCTCATCTGCAAGGCAAGTGACTGACACCCGGGCGTCAGGTCCTTGCACAGATGGCGCTGGTTCTCGTATATTGCTGTTGCATGATGAGCATACTGGAGCTCATAAGGCCGCTCCGATGCATGCTGCTAGAATTGCATGGAATTGCAGTCGCGCCAGCAGACTCGCTTGTATTGTGACTGACACTTTCTCAGTAAATGCCGCAGAGACCGCGTCTAGCTACTGCCAGCGATTGGCGCGGCAAAGGCTCGTACTTGTCGTCGATTTTTTCGGGTGACTTCCTGCTGGCCTTAATTCAGGCGTGTAGAATTCGGGGCCAGCGGCCGGCCTTCCAGCCAATCAGGTTAGAGCGGCGTATCGTCGTCCGTCAATGTCACGCCCATTGGTCCCCAGGGCCGGCGTGCCCGCTCGCCGACCAGCCCGGGAAGGGGAACACCACTCAGCGGGTCACCCCCTCTCCGACAGACATTGGCGTGCTCGGTCACCGACCAGCCTGAGAAGGGGAACACCACTCAGCGGGTCACCCACCTCTCCGGCCGACATTGGCGTGCTCGCTCACCGACCAGCCTGAGGAGGGGAACACCGCTCAGCGGGTTGCTCGCCTCTTCGGTCAGAATTGGAGTGCCCGCTCGCTGCTCAGCCTGAGGAGGGAACACCGCTCAGCTGGTCACCCGCTTCTTCGGCCGGCAAGTCCAATTGCGAGTCAGCGTGACCGGTCTGAATGGTCCCAGCCGCCGCAGGCAGACACAGCCATCCGTGTGCTTGAAGATTTTGGCGGATTGCATGCGAAACGACATGAGATAGTCGAAGAACTTTCCATGAACGCGCCTTTTATTTGTTGCAGCTACCCCTCAGCTTTCAAGCTTGTGCATTTCACTTCACATCTGTGTTTGGTGATCGCTACACTTGGGCGGGCAGGACGAGAGATATTAGAGATAATTAGAGTTTTACGTGTTGTTCAGAATCATGTATCGTTCTACATGCTTTGTCTTGAACAATGTTTTGGCGGCCTGCACACAATCCAGCAATTGCATGAAATCACAACCCGCCCGGGGCGCTTGACCAGTCTCCAGTCCCTCCGTTCCGGAGGGGCCAGCTGTCTACGCAGTTATAACCAGCTTGAGCGTGTCATGCCAGTCCACCACCAAGATCGTCTGATGGCTGTTTTAGTCACAGCTAAGCAATCAGAGTTCGCTTTCGCGGCGGCCGTCAGCCAGCCGCGCTGCGACGGGCGACGCTCGCGGCACGAAGGGGCTTCCGTCGAATAGAGGCGCGGCTTGGATGAGCCATGACCACTTCTGACGTCATTCTCAGCAAAGGGTTCGTCGCTGCGCGGACCTGTCGCTCAGTTCAACCTTGGACCCGCCACGCCTCACGCTTATCTATTCACAGCAGGCTAGTGACACCGTCCGCGGGAGGGCGCGAGGGTATCGGGAGCACACGTGACCGGGCAGGGACGAAACCGGGAACACGTCGCATGTCTGCGACTTAAGACATCTGCTTTGGCTATTTGGCTCTTGGCTCTTTGGCTTTGGCTTTGGCTCCAGACTGCTCTTTACCAGGATGGGCCAGGTAAGTTCGGCGAAGTGGAAGATCGGCGTTGTGGGCGTGGTTGATCTATCATGCATTTAATTACCATTTACCAGGGTTAAATCTTAGGTTACTTGACCCCAATCCTGATCAATGAAATCATCATTGATCAATGGTTGAACATCATGATTGAATATCCTGCCAAGTCATGCATATGCACGTGCAGCAAGACGCACGCTCCACGTGTGGTGGCGCTATCTTTTCATTGGCCGACCTCATTGGAATGTTTGTACCGTTGATACTGAAAATTTTCGTCGACAGTTGCTGACAGACATGAATCACATGAGCCAACATGGCTGACCGGCGTGAATTAATAATCGAAGATTGTTATCCTTGTTTAACCTTACCCACTGAGAGAGAGAAATCGTGAGACCATGGCGACTAGTTCCTTTTACTTTCTGTCAGAGACTTGTTGACGCACTGATGCTCAATGAACAATGCAAATTGAGATATAACGTTAGAGAATTATGTAAAGGATGCGGTCACGAAACCTCCCCTTCTCCCGTACACAAGCATGCAGTCTGACTCTTAATAGAATGTTCTACATTTGAAGACGTGGAAGCAAGCATCAGATATGATGAAATAAGTTCACTTATAACTATTGCTATGCTTCCGAGTGCAAAAGCTGCTCGAGACAACACAATTTGTCTGTTTAGTTAGAATGAAATGGTAAAATAAGCTTGTTTTAGCTATTTGCACACTTTTAAGTGGAAAAGACTGTCCTAGGCAAGACAATGAATCTGTTTATTGTAAGTATGCTTCTCAATACGCCACTGTTTGGTTACGTCACCGTACCTTGCACATTGAGAGCCAAATGACTGTCATTATATCTGGAAATCGCGCTCACAAACGCTTTATATGAACGACTCGATAATTATGCCTTTCCTAGCATTGATCGCTGCTTGACTCATGAAACAGCAGGATCTGAATGACATTATTATGGCGGTTTGGGTGCCTGGGTGACCCTAAAATAGTCTCCCCGAAAGTGTCTGCATATATTCGTGAACGTGTAGTCTAGAAACTAGAGGGGATTGGATGATAAGAAAAGCAGGGCTGTGAACCGCACCGAACTGTCTTCAAATTGGCCATTTCACTTAAGGGGAATGTTCCACATTTGAAGATATTGAGTTAGGCATCAGATATGATGGGAAATGCTTCGTTGTAACTGTTGGTAAGCATTCAAAGTTCAAAAAACGGCGCTAAGTAGCAAATTTCCAAATTTATAAAAATGGGCCCATTACGTCATTGTTTGATGACGTAATGAAACGGTTTGTGACGACAGCAAAACCTGGCAGCATCTGGCAGCCAGACATAAAGAATACCTCGAAACATACGAAAGCTGACGCTAACCGGCCATTCTCGTCGCGGGGCTGTGCGGGGGGCCGATTGGTGGGGGGTTATTTGTGGATTTTTTGTCTTGGTGCTGACCGTAAGAAAAGCTTTCGTGGACTGTTTGACATGCGCAGCGTGGCGTTCGCCAGCTTTTATGGCAGGTTTTTAATAGCAAAGCACAATATGCTTTGCTGCTGCTGTTGCTGCTTTGCTGTGATGATTTTGTCAATACTTTATCGTCGACCCATCTTCGCGTGCAATGCTGTAGTCCCGACAGTGATATCATGGATGTGTATAGCAGTCACCGTCCTTATTGTTTGTGACTGGAATGGAGCATCGTGCCAAAGTTAATAGATTTGTTACATTGTCTTTATTGTTTGTAACTGGAAATGTGATGTCATGCGAAAATGATACATTTGTAACGTTGCCATGCATGATTGTGCAAGCATTGCTATTGCTATGGCAAAGATGGTTAGGTTGGGCCACAATTTCTTCTTTTTTTTTCTTAGGATTGTTCAAGCAGTTAATAGTTAACCGTGATATAACCATTGTGGTGCAACGACATTCTTGCCGTAGACAGTCCTTTGGCATTGGTAAATAAGTTCTACCAGTCATTCATAATTATAAGCTGCTATCTCATAGGCTTGATAAAGAGTACTGAACAAATGTGGTACATTGTGTAATGGCACTGGTCAATAGCTTTTTTTGGCACTACCTCGGTGATGTTCTGTAGCAACAGTATGGTTTTTCGACTGCAATACGTGCCGCTTTCATAACAATTCCAGCATGAAAAGATGGGTCAAGCATGCACTCTTGTATTGACTTCCCATCTGACATATGACTGACCATAAACACATGATACAATATACAATCACTTTCAACAAGCAGACAACCAATAAGTGACAGCACTTGCTCTGCCTGCTTCGGGAATCCAGAAAATGCAGGTGAGAAAGATGCAGGCACATCTTTCACTTCCATGGTCATGCAACATGCTACGCCATCAGGCTGCTTTACTGAAAAAATAACAGAAGCCTTTACATGTGGGTGGCAATGGCACTGCAAGCATGCTGACTTTGCACAAGGCTGGAGACATGATAAGTGCATGTGGTATGTTGGATGGGCAAAATGCAAGGAAGTGATAAAGCTACCAGTGCACACCAGGCTCATGATAAACGTATCATTAAGTGCTGTCCAAGACACACAGCAATATTATTCCACCTTTCTCAGCAGCCATATTTTCAAGTTTTTTAGGGAAAGACAATTTTTGCAAGCCATATAATGTGAGCCTATGCTGAGCATGTC